>NC_000076.6:32758042-33358042 GCF_000001635.26 Mus musculus | reverse complement strand
CCATCCAATAGATGACTGTGAGCATCCACTTCTGTATTTGCCAAATTATTCTTAATGATATTCTGTTATGTTCTTAGATAAGTGCCCAATAATCATCAGAGAGGCTTCTTAGCAGCCAATGCAGGTAGACGCAGAGACCCACACCCAAATGTTAGACAGAGTTTGGGAAACCCAGCAGTAGAGGTGGAGGAAGGATCACAGGAGCCGGGAAAGGGGGCTGAGGACATCAGAACACAGCCCACAAAATCACCTAAGCAGGGCTCACAGGGTCTCAAAGATGCTTACAGGACAATCATAGAACCTACATTTGTCTGTGCTAGGCTCTCTGCATACATGTTGTAGTTGTATTGGGATTTTTGTGGAACTCCAAAGCGTGGGAACAGGGGCTTTCTCTGATATTTTAAAACCCGTTTATGGAGTTCTTTTCCTCCTACTGGGTTGGCTCTTCTAGCCTTGATAGATAGGTTTATTTCTAGACTTTTTATATCTTTTTTATGCCATGTCTCACTGATATCATTGTGATGGCTGCCTTTTTAAAAAGTGAAATGGAAGAATAATGGGTCTAGGAAAGAGGGTAGGTGGAGTAGGGAACTGGGAGGAAGGGAAGAAGGGGCTGCAGTCAAGATGTAGTCTATGAGAGAAGAATAAAAAATTTAAAATAAAATAAAATTTGGAATACTTAAAAAAATCCTTAAAATTAATAGACTTATTTTCTTATTTTCTTTAATTTAAAATGTTCAAACGAATCCCAAGAGGAGGAAAAAGAGTCAGAGATATGCCCATGCCCAATGTTATGAGTCCCCCCATGAACAACAAGTTCAAAGTCTTAACACATATGCAGAAGACCCGCCCAGGCACTGTGCTTGAAGCTTCAGACTCTGATGTGCATCCCAATCTAAAGTGAATATTCAGCTTAATAGATAAGCCTGCCAAGGAGGAGAATACTTGGACAAAATGGCCAGGTGCGAAATTGTGAATTGTATTATGGTGAACAAACAAGTGTCTTGCCAAAGGATAATTCCTTTATAGGTTTGTTTATAGGTATTTAAGAAGTAAATAAAATACTTTTCTCTTAAAAAAAAAACAATGTGCATGATTAAATGCCTTTGATAATTCTGACATATCACTTGTGAGGAGCAAAAAATTGTGTGACACACACACACACACAGACACACACACACACACACACACACACACACACACACAGACACACACACAATATCCTAAGTCTAAGAAACATAATGATGTTGATCAACTACTTCTACTATGTACAGACAAAATAATAAAAATAATAAGCATAATAGAGATAAAACTTAATCTTTCGTGATATATATTTAAACAATGCAAAGACTTTTGCGTGTGACTTGAGAAAGAATCATCTCTCCCATAGTAATTAGGCTGAAGTATTTTAAAAAAAGTCTAAGAACAAGAACTGTAACTCCCCCAGAAATAAGTACAGCAATTTCTCATATGATTGGCTGAATTATAATACAAGTATATGCCCTAGCCTCAAAGAACATTCACAAAAAATAGGACCCAGTAACTTGAGGTGGAGCTTAAGGGCAGGATCTGTAGAGACTGAAGATACTGATCTCTGAGATTTTCATGGGTCATTTTGACTAAAGCAAGTTTTGTCTCTGTTCTATGCAGTATTCCAGTCTTGCCAGGGGGAATTAATCTACTGTCTATCAAGCCAGTAATGAAGTTTTCTAAATGTGATACAAAGCAAAATGGTGCTGATGCTTCACACACACACACACACACACACACACACACACACACACACAATCTCACGCACGTTCACGTGCCTCTGTGTGTGTGTGTGTGTATGTGTGTATGTATGTATGTAGTATATATCTGCCAGTGTATATTCATGTGTAATCATGCACACATGTGATATATGCTTGTGTACATATATATGTGGTTGTGTGACATGTGCATGAAGGTGCATATACACAGAAAAGATGTTAACATAAGTTGCCTTTCTCCATAGGTCTTCACTTTATTTTTTTAAAGCAGAATCATTCCCTGATGCAGGAGATGAATGGTGTGTTAGCACTACTGGGTAGTGGAAACCCAAATATCTTCCTGCTTCTGTCTCTCTAGCATTTGGAATATAGACACATGCACATCTAGTCATTCCACAGTTGATGGGATCCAAGCTCAGGAATTCTTTATTTTGTGGGAAGTATTGGTTCTAAGTAGAATATTTAATTGCTCTTTTTATGTCATATTTTATGGTGGGAGCCACCGCTGTTCAACTGAATAATTAAAATATAACAAATCTAATTGCATTTCACACTAGCAATGGATGGGTAATATAGGAAAACCATACAGGAGAACACAGGAAATGAAATCATTAAGATGTCTGGTTCACATATACCACTGGCTAATTCATCATGGTATTTCTAGAAGTAGATAGAGAGCTACTAAATGTATGCTCCATCTAGATAAGCAGAAAATTTTCAGGAGAAGTGAATTAAAGGCTGCTTTGAGTCAGAGCAACAAAAAAATCATGACTCTTGAACAAATTGAGCCAGTTTCTAGGCCCAGAATACTGAATATAAGAGTGGCTAAGTTCTATTAAGGAAACACCTTCTTATAATACTGAAAGTTTTGCTTTGAATATTTATCCTCAAAGAGACCTATTACTGGGGTAATTGTACATTGGTAAAATACAATAAACAGACCTCTAAGAGCCTGCTATAGACTGGCAACGAGTCAACATTAATTACAGACGACTGCACATAGTGTTGTATCCCCCCAGTTGATGCAAAATCATAAGGAGATCAGAGTCAGTTTAGCCAATATCTGACTAATAGTGCGTTCTTATGGTCTTCAAACTCAACCTGTGGTTATTTCTACAGTTACAGAGTGCATAATTTGTATAGATACAGTTTTAATTTGAAAAAAAAATGTTGGTTCCCTGATCTATTTTTGAAACAGCTAAGTAGAAGGCATTAAAAGAAAATCTATGAGAGAAAATAATGAACCATAAATTACCTTTCATCCTTAGAAAGTTTACACAAATTAGCATTATCATTAAAGACCTGAATCATAGTTTTCACCATGTATCCATTTATTTCTATTTATCTTGTATATAAAATGGATGGAGAATGATAGATGATCATATTGAACTTAATCAGATAGTGACTCCAGCTGAATCTCTTCTATTACATGGTGGTTACTAAGGAGATTAACATATCTCCTAGTATATCTGACATATATCTACTAATCTTGCATATACACTGTTTTCTTCATTCCTGTCCATGAGCAAACAAGCAATTTGCTTTCAGATGGAAAGACTGTATTTGACAACCTCAAGAATGTAGTAATTCTCTAGCCCTGCATCACTGCTTACTGCATAGGGATGTTGCTCCTCCATACCTTCAACAGGATATTACAATGGTCACTCATACTGATACTCAAGCAAGTAAACAGGGGTAGCAGCTACTATTTACTTGTTGATAAATCCCATGAGTGTCAAGAGGACTGGAAGAAAAGCCAACAAAATCCAAAAGCCAGCTATATTACTAAAATTTCTGGAGTTCCAGTGATATTCAGCATTTAAATGTTCATGTTCTTTTTAAGGTGAAGGATAAATTGTTGCATATGGGACCAGCTACCATCAGGAAGGAACTGCAGCATTTAAAAGGAGTATTTGAATTTTGAAGGAAGCACATGTTTCAATTTTGGGTGTTACGCTCCTCAATAAACCAAGAGACTCTAGATGTTTCTATTTTGTCATGTAGGCCCAGAAAAAGAGAAGCTCTGTAGCACATCCAAGCCACATCATACAATAGACCTGATAGTATTTGAGGTGCTAATGTCAGTTAGCAATGCTATTCAGGGAGTATAATTAACTTCTATAAGAAATACAAGTTGAGGCCAGTAGAATTTGCCAAAAAGGTTTGGTCATCATCTACAGAAAGCTAATCTCTCTCAAATAGACATTTCTTGAACTGCTTCTTGGTCTTAAAGGAAACCAAACATCTGAAAATAAGAAACAAGCCACCAGGTTAACATTCAATTAAAGTTGCCCCTTGTGAGCTCTGTGTTACCTGATCCACTAAGCTGTAACAGTGGATAAACACAACATCAAATATAAGTAGTATACATAATATGCCCTCAGTAGAATATGCAGTGAGTTGCATGGAGACTATTCAAATGTCTATTATGCATACTCCTGCTATGATGCCTTCTGTCCCCAGCCATACACCTATGGCCTCAGGATATATGTCTTAACAGATGATACTACATGTTCTGCAGGCACCACCCAGAAGTCGAGAGTGGTAGGAGTATACCCTCTTTCTAGGACAATCTTGAAGGTCATCAATGAAGAGAAATCAAGACACTGGGCAGGATATGACACTGGTCCATACATTTTTCTAACAAGGAAAAAAATCAGGTATGTGATTACATATTGATTTAAGAGTTGTAGTTAATTGTGTGGCTATATGGCTGAGGACATAAAAGAATGTGAAAATATTTGTGTATTGTGTAAATTCTCACCAAAAGGTGACCACAGCAAAGAGAGACTTTTTGGCTATCCTTAATTGTCCTATGGGCCTATCAGCAAAGTTGACATGTGTGGAGAGCCTTTTTGGGGTGCCTCTTGGCAGGAGTCTGACATTGGCCAAGGACAAGGAAATGGGATTCAGGCAAGACTCTGACATTGGCCATTGCAAGGAGTAAGCTCAGGTAGGAATCTGACTTTAAAGAATAACAACAAAGAAAGTTCAGGGAGGTACCTGACATTGGCCAAGGACAAGGAAGTAAGAATCTGGTTTTAGGTTAGAACAAAGAAGTAGGCTCAGATATCTTGATCATCCATAGAAACAGCTATCACTGGAGTGACCATGGGGTTTTGTGTTTATTGTCTTGCTTGTTCCATGACTATTGTCCTTTTAGTTTCTTATTGTACTGCTCTCCCTTAATACTTGCATGTAATTAAAATGGTATAAAAAGCGGAGTGGGAAAATTAAATTTGCCTTCAGTCTCAGAATTGACTGGGGTCACACTGCAGCATTGTCTAATTGTCTCTTTCTTTTCAATCCTTGCTCCTGAGCGGGCTTAGTCAGACATGATGGCAGGCAACATAGACTTCTACTCAGCAAAGAGCTGAACTGATGAATACTGCTGAGTGCCAAATCTGCCAGCAGCAAAGACTATATAATTAAGCCCCTAATGTGGTACTGTGTTCCAGGGTGAGCAGCCAGTGAAATGGTAATGGTTGATTGTATTGGACTTCTTCCATGATAGAAGTATTTTGTCATTTTAAAATATATTTAAATCTGGCATGAGTTTGCATTTCCTGCATGCAATGCTCCTGCAGAATTATTATCCATGGACTGACACTTCTGCAGGTAGGAGTGTCATTAAGAGTGGAGAAAATATGAAATGAATAGCTAAAATTAATAGTCAAAACTTCGAGTACCATATAGAAGCCTTTCAAGTCTTCAGGTTGAGGTTGGGTCTGCTGAGGCTATGAGCTTAAATGACTAACCATCTAAAGGGTCCTTTACCTCTAGATAGATGTCTATCACTGGACTATACAGTTCCTATAGTAGCTTCGAGTCTAGTGAATCATCTTTTGTATTATGCACATTCTACTGGTTCTGTCTCTCTAGAAAATTCTTGTCCAATACATTCAAACAATCTTACTGAAAATGCTGATATTCTGTATGGAAAAGAATGACATCTTGAATATCATGTTTATCTTTTAATTTCAAATTTTAATGGAAAATTCATCAAGCCTTGTTTTATGGTTAATAAACTTTAGAAATAAATGATTCATTTAAGTAAGAAGACTTTTCTCTCTGTCAGGTACCAAAAGAAAGACCTAATCAATCAAGTTTTCTTCATAAAACATAGAGTACCTCAAACTTTCTTTTCTGTTGAAAGAATACATTTACTTTTCTCTACTTTTGAAGATATTTATTGTAAGAAGGTGGGGAAAGTAGATTTGTATTATACAACTTCAGAAAAGTCAATCATTGTATTATAAAACATATAGAAATGCAATCAATGACAAAGAAACAAAAGCTTATTTTATGTTTATTTATTTATTACAGGGGCAGGGCATACGTAGCTCTGAGTGTTTGTAGAATATAATTTTGCCTGAATTGTTTTGTTCCTTCTTCCATGTGTGTTCCAAGGATCAAATCCCAGTTTCAAGACTTTTCAACAGGCACCTCTACCTGCTGTACAATCTTAATGGACAACTACCTTTACTCTTAGATGATAATAATGGATTTAGCTAGGCTTGAGCTGGAGTAGGAAGAAAAAAAGGTTTGCTTTATTTTCATTATTCATTGAATTTTATTATTGTTCTTTAAAGATACCTTAGACCTTAAATGTTCCCTATCTTCCTTTCTCACTCTATCACCCTCATAGTTTAATGTATGTCCTTAAAATCTCAGGCAATGAATATTATCTAAATGTGGAGGATGCTGGTAAGGAGGTGGTGAGTTGTATGTGACTTTAAAAGTACCTGATGCCACGTTTACATACCTGTCTAGGATGCAGTCCCCTAGCTTGGAATAATATAACACTATTTTGATGTATGTAATGTCACCAGTCAAAGGTCACTTGTATGTTAAAGGTACTATTTGAAAAGGACAGAAACAACAGAATGTATCAATATCTATAGAACAGAAAGTACTATTCATTAGATCCTTGCATGTATATGGTAGAAAGGTAGGAATGTCACTTTTCTAATCAATTCTCAGATGAACGTAAAATATTTAATAGTAAGTGCATCCATCTGCATTGAAATATAAATATACATCTAACAGATCTGTTTAGGAGTATGTGCAATATAGTGCATATATAAAACTGTATCATGTATAAAGGTCAATTTAAAAAACAATATGCAAGACAGATTATGGGGATTCTATTAGCCATTTTAATGAGGTTGGACCTTATGAATAGCTAGAAGAAAGAATTTCAAGTGATTTGTTCAGTGTTTTGGCTCTGGAGATTTCCTATGGCCTTTGCAAGTTTTAATATAAATATACGTATGTGAGGCCAGTCACAGATCAGAACAGTAATCCAGGAAGAAGACAATAAAGGTTTGACTGTACTGATAGGGTTATGAATACAAACACACACACAGGAAATATTTATGAAGTAAAAATGGGAATACATTAAGATTATATGAAAATAAGGACGTATTCGAAATAAAGAGAAAATGGAAAATTGTTCTCTCGTAAGGTAAAGAGTAGATAATGAAAAGCAAATGGGGAGGAAAGAGTAGCCAGTTTAAGATAACGAGGGAAGAGCCTTAAGTTGTTAATTAAACAGTTGAAAACAGAAGTCTGAAATGCATAGTAAAATCAGAAATGGAGACACAATTTGGATCTTCAGAATTTAGAGTAGATTTGTGATCTTGGCATATGTATACCACAAGTCAAGACAGAATTTAAAGCCTAAGTTAATAATAGAGTCTCTGGGATGCCAACTGTTAAGTATCTACACAGTAAAAGTACGTAAATATTTCATAAGTTCAGATTCTGATGAAAATTAAAGAATAGTTTGCCTTAGAAAATTCTCCCCAGACAAAGGTGCAGAGACAAAAAGTGAAATTTCATGCTGAGGAATTTAATTATTCACAAACTAACAGGTTTCCTTGCTTCAGAGAAAGAAAGAGCATTAGCATTCACCATAGCAGCTCTGTCATGCCACATCTTGAGACCAAGTTCTCCTCCTGAGTTATGGATCCTCATATATGTCCTGCAAAGCCCCACTGCCTTGCCTTGCTCTATTGCTGAGACCCAAGGTGCTCTCACAGATCATTCTTACCAGGATCACATTGCAAATACCTCTGTTATAGAAGGCTTGCTTCTGAAGTCACTGCAAAGAAAATCTTTTGATGATTTCAAGGAAAGAATAAATTATAAACTGCTATGTCTCTTTATCTGAATTTATCTCCCATTTGGACTTCAGCCTCGAGCTACAGCTATACTGGAACATTTTTTACTGATAGTAAAAATAGAGTACATATTTTTTGAGTATTTTAGATTCAAGGATAGCATTATCTCCCATGTTTTATTTTATACAGAAAATGATATCCATAAGTTTATGCTGAGTGACTGTGAAAATAAGTAGAGATTTTTAAAATTCAAAACAGATGGTGTCAAATGAGGATTTAATATTATTCCTCTTCAAATAAAACATTAAATTGAAGCAATTTATACAGATTTAAGTTAGTACATTATACCTTAATTAGTACATTATAACTGAATTATTTGTAACTTTGAAAACATTACAACAATCACAAAATCAACATCATGTACAGTCTTTTGTTCAAAGTCAACTTGGAGACAAAAACAACCACTATTCAATTTCTTGTTTTTGTTAACTGTGAGAGATTAGAAGGTGGCAAATGCATGAGACAACAATAAATGTGCTACCTATGAGAGGAATGGGAATGTGTACATTATTAACAGTTGAAAAAAATCAGGTTTAATGTTGTTTTTAAATTTGTCAGCTATATAATTCCCTAACTGAGTTTGTTTCTGAGAGCTTTGGAAGCAATTTTCACTCTGCTCATTCTTTTCATTATCTGTCAAACTAATATGCAGAACCATATTTAAACAATAACAGAGATATAAGATTAAGATAAGATGGCAAAGTAGTTGGTTATAATTCTTGTTTATAAATATATTTTTCCTCTGTCATTTTGACTCTAAGATTTACAAAGTAAGCTCATTCAAACAAAAATATTTGCTAAGTTAAAAATTCATGACATCCTTAGTTAAGGACTCTTATGAGGTCCATAATTGATTATACAGTTTTGATTTTATATCACTGTTTATTCTACTTTGACATAGTGAAACTGCAAACTATGAATGCTTATATTTATGCCATGTTCAAGGTAAAAAGATTCTATCCTGCAAAATTCATCATGTCTTTGTTATTTATTGGTTATTTTATTTATTTGTGTTTCAAATGTTATCTACCTTTTCAGTTTCCCTTCCATAAGCGCCTGACCCCCTACTCCCTCCGCCTGCCTCTATGAGGGTGCTTCCCCACCTGTCCACCCACTCCTGCCTCAGCAGCCTAGCTTTCCCCTATCCTCGGTCATCAAGCCTCCACAGGTCTAAGGAGTTCCCCTCCCAGTAATGCCAGATAAGGCAATCCTTTGATACATTGCTGGAGCCATGTACTCTTTGGTTGGTGGTTTAGTCCCTGGAAGCTTTGGTTGATATTGCTGTTTTTCCTTTGAGGCTGCAAACCCCTTCAGCTCTTACAGTCCTTGCCCTAACTTCTCCATTGGGGCCCCTGCACTCAGTCCAATGTTTGGCTTTGTACATCCGCAATGCTATTGGTCTGGCCCTGGCAGAGCCTCTCAGGTGACAGCTATAACAGGCTCCTGTGAGTAAGCA
This sequence comes from Mus musculus, assembly GCF_000001635.26. Taxonomy (NCBI): domain Eukaryota; kingdom Metazoa; phylum Chordata; class Mammalia; order Rodentia; family Muridae; genus Mus; species Mus musculus. The sequence continues at coordinate 33,348,653 of NC_000076.6, read as the reverse complement.
GTTACCTGACTTGTTATCCACTGTGTAGATGTATCACATTTTCTTTATCCACTCTTCAGTTGACAAACATCAAGGTTGTTTTCAGTTTCTGGCTATTATGAATAAAGCCACTATGAACATAGTAGAGAAAGTACCCCTGATGTATAGTGGGACATCTATTGGATGTATACCCAGGAGTGGTATAGGAAGGACTTGTCCTGGTTTTCTAAAAAACTACCAAATGATTTCCAAAGTAGTTGTACAAGTTTGCCCTTCCACCATCAATAGAGGTGTGTTCTTCTTGTGCAACATCCTCAGCATGTGCTATTACTTGAGTTTTCCCACTAATTTATTTATTCATTTTATATTCCAATCATAGCACTGCCCCATCCTCCCTGTCTCTCTTCTCACAGCCCCTCCCCTTACCCTTCTACTACAGCAAGGGGGTAGTCCCCACCTTCATACCAACCCACCCTGGCATGTCAAGTCTCTGCAGGACTAGACACATTCTCTCCCATTGAGACCAGGCAAGTCAGCCAAGTTAGGGGAGCAGGACCCAGAGACAGGCAACAGAGTCAGGGTAAGCCTCTGCTCCAGTTGTAGGGAGTCCCATGTGAAGACCATTTTGCACATCCACTACATATATGCAGAGCACCTACGTCTAGCCCACATATGCTTTTTAGTTGGTGATTCAGTCTCTAGAAGTCCCCAGGGGTAGAGGTGTTTTGACTACCTCTGAGGTAATTTATAATTTATTCTTTCCTTGAAAACATAAAAAGATTTTTGTCTGCATGTGAGAGGAAAGGGAGTGTGTACACACGTGTTAAGATGAGAAAAATCAGTTGAATGTTAGTCTTCTTTTGGAGGCCCTAACCCTCAAACATTCCACAAGGCTTCCCAGAGCTCAGTGTAATGTTTGGTTGTGGGTCTGTGTATCTGTTTCAGTCAGCTGCTGGATGGAACCTCTCAGAGGACAGTTATATTAAGCTTCTATCTGTGAATCCATGCTGAGAGAAAAATATAGCCCAAGGCTCTAATGTAGTTGAAAAAGAAAGGCAAGCCAGCAATGTGTCCATATAGATCTTTTCAACCTTTCCACCCACACATTCCCCACCCCCACCCCAGCCCAAAATTAGCAGGGACTGCTATTATATTCATCTATGTCTGTCTCAAACAGGGCAACTGTGTATGTAACAGTGACAAATATAGCTGTCAACAGTGTCTTCATATGTTGTATCATTGTAACAAGGTTTTGAAGAACAAACAGACATCAAAGTTTCATAGTCTATCCCTGTGAATCCACTACCCATGAGTTTTTGACCTGAGCCATTCTGACAGGTGTAAGATGGAATCTTAGGGTTCTTTTCATTTGTATTTCCTTGATGACTAAGGACATTGAACATTTCTTTAAGTACTTCTTGGCCATTTGAGATTCCCCTTTTTAGTTCTGTAACCTGTTTTTAGTTGGGTTACTTGGGTTCTTGGTACCTAATTTCTTGAGTTCTTTATATATTTTGGATAGATCTTTTCTCAATCTGTAGGCTATTGTTTTGTCCTATTAACAGTGTTATTTGCCTTACAGAAGGTTTGCAGTTTCATGAGGTCCTGTTTATCAGTTGGTGATCTTAGAGCCTGAGCTATTGGTTCAGGAAACTGTCTCCTGTACCAATGCATTCAAGTTATTTCTCCATTTTCTATTCTATTCTATTCTATTCTATTCTATTCTATTCTATTCTATTCTATTCTATTCTATTCTATTCTATTCAGAGTATCTGATTTTATGTTGAGGTATTTGACCCACTTGGGCTTGAGACTTGTACAAGGTGACAAATAGGGATTTATTTGCATTTGTATACAGGCAAACATCATGTTAGACCAGCAGCATTTATTGAAGACACTTTCTTTTTTTTTTCCATTGTAATGTTTTCTCTTCTTTATCAAAAATCAACTGTCCATGGGTATGTGAATTTATTTCTGGGTTTTTGATTCTATTCCATTGATAAATGTGTCTGTTTCTATACCAATACCATATAGTTTTTATCACTATTGCTTTGTAATACAGCTTGAAGTCAGGTATGTGGATTCATCCTGAAGTTCTTTTATTGGTCAGGATTGTTTTAGCTGTCCTGGGTTTTTTGTTTTCCATATGAAGTTGATAATTGCTCTTTTAAGGTCTCTAAAAATTGTGTCAGTATTTTGGTGCAAAATGCACTGAATCTGTAAATTGCTTTTCGTAAGATGGCCATTTTTACTATGTTAATCTTATTGAACCATGAGCATAGAAGATCTTTTCATCTTCTGATATCTTCCTTGATTTTTTCTTCAGAGATTTGATGTTCTTGTCATGCAGATATTTCACTTGCTTGATTAGAGTTACACCAAGATATTTTGTATTATTTGTGACTACTGTAAAAGGTGCAGTTTCTCTAATTACTTAGCTCATTTATCATTTTATATAAAGGAGAACAACTGATTTTTTTAAGTTAATTTTTATCCAGCTACTTTGATGAAAATATTTATCAGTTGTAGGAGTTCTATGATAAAATTTTTGTTCCCATATGTATACTATCATGTCATCTGTAAATAGCGATACTTTTACTTCTTTCTTTCCAATTTGTATACGCTTGATTTAGTTTTCTTGTTGCTCAGTGGATGGATATTGAGGATATTATCATGAATGAGGTAACCCCGAGCCAGAAAGACAAGAATAGCATGTACTAGCTTATAAGTGGACATTAGCATTAAGTAAAGGATAACTATGCTATAATCGACCAGCCCTAAGAAACTTGGGAAGCAAGGAAGGAGGCATTAGCCTCACTCAGAAGGGTAAACTATACAGGTATTACAGGTGGATAGAGAGAGGGAACTAGGTAGAAGAGGGGATGAGGAAGCAAACTAGGGTGGCAATCATGCATGAGGAGAAGGGCATAGAGTGGCTGGGAGGGAGAATGCCAATCAGTTGGGGGCATCTCTGGGACTAGCTGGAGGTCTGAGCCAATGATATAGGGAGTCTAGCTGAGATTTCTATCAGAGGGAGACAAAGAAACTGAAGTGGCCACCTTCTGTAGCCAAGAAGGACTTCTAGAAGAGGTCCCACAAAATCTTCAACTGAAAATTTGTCCTGCACACAAGATGTGCAAAGATAAAGATGGAGCAGAGACTGAGGGAAGAGCCAACCAATGACTGCCTCAACTTGAAGCTCATTCCATATGAGAGAGTCAACCTCTGACACTGTTTAAGATACTCTGCTATGCTTACAGACAGGAACCTAACATAACTCTATCTGGAGAGGCTTTATCTAGACCCAGATGGAGGCACATTCATAGACCCACAGCCAAATATCAGGCTGATCTTGGGAAGTCTTGTGGAAGAGTGGGGTATGGAATTAAGCTAGCCAGAGGGTCAAGTATACAACAAGAATACCTAGAAAGTCAAATAACTAGGGACCATTGGGTCTCAGAGACTGGGCTGGACATAGACCATTTATACATTTGTGGCAAATATGCAACCTGTTATTCATATGGGTCCCTTAATAAGTGGAGCAGAGGCTAATGCAGTTTCTGTTCCCTGCCATTGGATCCCTTTTTGGACTGGTTGGGCCCCAGTGGGATAGCATATGCCTAGTCCTGCTGGTACAGATGTCCTAGGGTAGGGTGGTACCCAAGAAGGGACTCCCCTTCTCTGAGAAGAAGGGAAAGGGGCCATGGGGAGAGGCATCTCTAAGAGTAAGACTGGGAGAGGGGGTGGAGGACTATGATTGTGATATAAAATGAATTTAAAAAAAATAATTTTTGAAGAGGAAAAAAGCCTCAATCCATACATGTATCCAATGTCAGTAGCTCAATATTTGCTTATATAGACATAATTCTACTCTTCTCCCCCATCATTAATTACCCAAAGAGGATTATCCATAATTAAATTGCACAACAAAGCATATACTGGTTTCTGGACACAGTGTTGGTGTCACTTTTAGCTACAGATATAAATGCAGCATGTCTTCATCTTCCTTCTTGATCTTAAATTTTATCAGTAACTTGATCTTATTGACAGCATGTGAGGCCCAAATACCAATTTCCAGATTAATGACTTTACCTTATTCTCTATTAATACTTCCAGCCTATTCACAATACTATGACATCTCTTATTATTTATATCAACAAAAATGTAACAAGCCATGCCAGCACCTGACTACTACAGATGCAGACACTCACAGACAACCATAAAACTGAGCCTGGGCACCTTAATGGAAGAGCTAGGGGAACTATTGAAGGAGATGAAGGGGATTGCAACCCACAGGAAGAACAATATCAACTAACCATAGCTCCCAGAGCTCCTAGGGACAAAACTAACCAAAGAGTATACATGAACAGATCCATGGCTCCAGCTATACACATAGCAGAGGATGGCCTTATCTGGAATCAGTGAAAGGGGAGGCCCTTGGTCATGTGAAGGCTTGGTGCCTCAGCATAGGGGGATGTTAGAATGGAGAGGGGAAGAGTGGGTGTGTGGGTAGAGGAGCAACCTCATAGAGGCAAAGAGGAAGGGGGATATGTTGGGAGTAATGTGGAGGGAAATCTGGGAAGGGAGACAACATTTAAAATGTAAATAAATAAAATAATTAAAAATAATATGATACAACATAAAGCTACTTTAATTTAGGCTTCTGTCACTTATGGTTAAATTACACCAATTAAACATAATATGTACCTACATAGCACCATATAATCATGCCAATATAAATCAACTAATAGTAATATATGGAACACATTAATGAATGTGGTACATATGTTTATACATATAATGTTAGAAGGAACATGTAAATTAATGCCATGCATATTTTTTCCTTTTTTTATTACGTATTTTCTTCAATTACATTTCCAATGCTATCCCAAAAGTCCCCCACACCCCCCTCCCCACTCCCCTACCCACCCATTCCCATTTTTTGGCCCTGGCGTTCCCCTGTACTGGGGCATATAAAGTTTGCAAGTCCAATGGGCCTCTCTTTCCAGTGATGGCCGACTAGGCCATCTTTTGATACGAGAAAGTATCCAAGGAGCTAAAGAGATCTGCAACCCTATCGGTGGAACAACATTATGAACTAACCAGTACCCCAGAGCTCTTGACTCTAGCTGCCATGCATATTTTATTAGCTTTAAATTTTTATGTGTGTTTTATTTTTATATGTATATAGTATAGTATATAGTCTTTTAAATCTATGTGTTGAATCCAAATTCCTTATGGATAAATGAAATCATACTGCATTTAAGCAGAATACTTATAAAATTTTTCAAAAACTGTATTTCAATTTAGATATAGTTACAAACATTAATTTATAGATCTAGTAGGCCAAAACTGACTACAACAATGAACTAACCACAAAACTTTGTTAATGCAGATGCAGTAATAATCATGCAAAGTTTGTTTTTGTGTCAGTAAAATAGCAAAATCAGCAAGCAGAGCTCCTCTAACTGCACTACATAGACAGTAGTTAAAAGCTTCAGGATCAAGTTATAGTCATGTCAGCTTTATTTTTTTTTTCAGCTGTGTTTACCCTTTTTTGTTGAGGCAGCAGCAATCTCTTCCTTGGCTTGTTCAGCTTCTGCAAATTCAGTTATTTAAAGAATAAGCAATGGCTATCAGAGTCTTCTGAACAATAGCATAAAGTATTATAGTCAGACTACAATGTATTTAATCAAAACAAAATGCATATAGTGCCTGAGACACACAGGGGGTGGGGGAGTGGAGATAGGAAAGAGAAAGAATAAAACATTTGTATCATGTTTTGCTTTTTAATAAATGAGCTCTAGGTAAAGTTCCTTCCATGGTATAACTTTATGATATCAAAATTGTATTCTTATGTACTCTTAGTGCCGATAAAAAGTGCCTTATTAAACAAAAATAGTTGTTAAAGTATTAGTATTTAATTACAGTGTAAGTGATTTACAAATTTTGGAGAAGACCTTATAAAGGCCTTCTTTGTTCAGTTTTTAATTAGGTAGATGGTCAAGAATATTTGACTTAGGAAGCTGAGTATGAGCAGTATTAAACATTAGTCATAATATTATTTTTTTAAAAAATTCCATTGCTTCTTTCAGAAATAATAACAATTTAAAAGGCAAAACCTTTGTCATGTGGGACGCTTTTTTGAATATCTAATAAAGAAAATAAGAAGGCTGCACTAAAGATAAAATATGGAATCTGAGCCTAGAACAAAGTATTTCATTTTGAAACAAAAATAGGTGAAGCTTTCTACAGTTTGTAGGGGGAAGAGAAAGCATTGATGAAGTAATAAATCTTTGTAATGTTTCTCTTCTCATTTTATAAACATTTCATTATTTGAGGTGATTTTTATTATCATATATTTATACTTTTAGTTTTATTAGCATTTGCATATTATAACTACTTGTTATAGCATTTATTGGCAAAGATCTTAATTTTAGCATAACAAAATACATAATCTTTTTAAACTTACAGCTTAGATATTTTCTTAGAAGGTTTAAACCTCTCCCTGTGTTTCAAGAAAAATGTCTTTGTACTTCTCTACATATATATTTTAATGGACTTTTCTCATCTGGGGTGACAGCACTCCCTCTAATAGCCAAACACCCCCTAACTTAAAGCTCCATACCAGACATGAGAGTCTTGTTTTGAGTTGTTGGCCAGAGGGATCTATGTAAGCCCCTAAAACCTATTGCTCATGTCATTGGCTACAGCCCAGAGGTGAAAGCTAAGTCACTACTGCAGAAGATGCTATGCACTTCAGAAACAGGGTCCAGAGTTCCCTGAGCTAAACTTTACCTGAATGCTCCCTCCCTGCTCTAGATTCCATAGTACCAGAAAGCGCCTGACAAGCTTCCAAGGAAGAGAAGCAATGAACTGTTCTATCTAGCTATGATGCCTACAAATCATATCAATGATCATCATGGCTGAACAACTGTACATATTGGACATAATACCCTTTCAACAAGAGACATACCATGTCTGGTACTGAAAACCTAGCTAACTTTTCTTAGGAAGTCATGGTTACTGCGGAAGACTCTACAACTACTAGTTTAGTAAACCAGAATAATACCATATCCCTTGTTCTTTCAGAAAAACTTCAGTGGTTTTCAAATAATATTCCAATCTCTTGCTGCTCTTCCAATGATAAATACATAAATTCAAAATTCCCTTACTGTTTCTTCAGCTCCTCATCTGGGGCTGCTCCAAAATAATTCTGAAGTACATTTTAATAGAGGAGGACACTGAAGTTACTAATGTTGGCTGAACATATGAAAATATGTGCAGGGCTAAAATCAGAGAATGAAAAAATGTTTGTTGGCATTTTAAGTGAATTGATATAGACAACAGTTCATTTTTTTCTGGCCTAATGTAAATATTTGGTAATAACTCAATTGACTGAAGGTTATTTGTAGATAGCGTAAACTATGTGATCTACACTCTAAGTACTCAGTGTGGAAAGAATTAAAAACAGCCGCATTTCCAAAGACCATCAGAGAACTGATGTGTGGTATAACCTTTCACAATAAAATAGAGATGATGCCATCATATTTTTAGTAAGTAGTGTGAACATATTGTCCTTTGAAGAACCACCATGGATAGTATTACATTTGTTACATAATCTATACTCTAAAATCCCAACTGTCTTGCCATCTTCCTATTTAGAGATAACTAGTCATACTATCAACCACAGTACCATTCTATCCCATGTTAAAAGTGACACATTGTGGGACCATGAAAGGCAGCCTGTTTTCTGAGCAAACTAGGTTTAAACCCTGGAGAACCAAAAGATGAATGTGCAAGGGATGGAAGAAAGTTTGCCATATGCTCCCTGACACTAGGCTCCTGATATGAGGCCTCAGCTCCAAAGTTCTGTGGCTATCAGTCAAGTAGGTTATCCAAACTCCACCCCCACAATTATCAGGCAACAGCCAGGTATGATCCTCCAAATGGTTACCTGGTAACAGCAAGCTGCTTGCCCCTTCCTTTCTCCCTTGCTCTCTTACCTCTTATTCTGTTGCTCCCTTGCTGTCTCTTTCTCCGCCTTTCCTCCCCCCACCTCCATATTTCCACATGACCATGGCTGCCCTCTACTTCTCTACACTTCTTCCTTTCTCCGGCTTTCTACAATAAATGCCTGAAAACCATGGACAATCTCTTTTCGTCGCAGTGCTGGGGCAATGGAGCAGGTTTCCCTCTAATGAGCCACACATCTAACCTTCCTCCAGGAAGCCTCCCTGCTTTCCAGCCACAGCTGCGACCAACCCAAGCTACCCACTGAGCAAGCTGCCTGAGCCAGCCAGACTCTCTAGTCCCCATAGCAACCACACGGAGCTCTCTCCCCTTACCCTTTGTCCTTTGTCCCCAAGACCAGAGTCTGCATGAGGGTCCCCACTTTGTTCTCAGCTCTTCTGAGACATGCAGTGGCATCTGGAATGTCCAAGAACAAGAACCTGTCTCCCCTAGCCTCCGTGCAGTTCGGGGACCCAAGAACCAGCTCTTTCATGGTGTCCAGAGGTCTGTGGTACCCAAGTGTGAGAGCCCTAGTCCAGCAGGTCTGCAGGGACCACAGATTATGCCCTTTCCTCACCTCCAGAACAGGATCCCATGGCTTCTCACACTCCAATGCGGTTCCATGGGGTCCATGGCACAGTCAAACTTCCCGTGTCTCACCCAGTGGCCCTAACTTCGAGCAGGCATTAGACCCAATTTTTTACCCCACATCTGGCGACCAACATGTGGTAGAACCAGCTAAAGTGTACCCTCAGTCCAATGCCTGCCCAACGGCCCCTAGCCCCAAGAGAATGAAGGGCCCCATCTTTTACCCCACAACACATACATTCAAGTGAATACTTGAGGTGAAAAATGGGTCTTTGGACACATTTTTGGCTTGTGCTTGAATAGAGAAAAGATTCTACATCAACTTGTGGACACTCTGATTCTAGGTTTGGCATTTTTTGCCTCACTGAGGAATCTTTCTCCATCAACTTCACTTCATGACATTGTAGGGGTACTAAGAGCGCTTCATTAGAACTGTATCATTGAAACATGGAGGGGTTCTATTTTTGTCAAGTAGTACCCATAAGAACCTTTACTTTAAACCAATAAATGTTTCTCCTACAGCGATATTAACTATTCTGCATTACCTGAGGTAAATGGTCCCCTCCCCAGTAGTTTAATCTACTTTCTAGCTATGAATCCAGTTTTCATGAATTTCTCTTTCCTGTCAATCCCACCTCTCATTTTAAATTCAATGCTATTACATTGACTCACATCCATAATTGACTAGTGTTAATTTATCTGGATATCTGTCTTATATACCATTGTGGTTTAAAATAATAGAAACCATATTACAGATAGTCAGGTAATACTTACAAATGCAAAATACAATATGGACAAGCTAGAGCATTTTCAAAACTAGCCATAGTATGCAACTTAAGGCCAGTTAATAGATAAATATGTAACTTATGAAATATTCTAAATTAATTTTGTAGTGAAGATTAATGTTCATGTCAAGCTCAATGCTCTCAATTGCATAAAGGATTGAATACTACCTCTTTGAATTTTAAGTAGGATTTAAATAATTTGACAAGCTAGTCTAAAAGCTTACTGCAAAAGATGCTTATCTCTTCAAAATGTGATTGGACAGTGTTTTACAGACGTATATAATTCCAGGCTCTTTCCTTGTAGATGAATATTTTTATCTGTGTGTCATATTTCCTCATGAGAAATGCTAAATTTTAGAGTGGTTTTCAATCTAAGGCTTTCTATGAGTGATGCAAAATTATCAGTTTCATTTTATACATTTTCTTGATTATGCATTTCTGTGGCTTAGCATACTAAACAATCTGTGGCACAAAGTTCCAGTTAGCCTTACATTCAACTTTTAAGTCCAGCTTTGTGTGAAAAATAAACAGAATTATAGGTAATGAATATCTTTTATTTTTTTAAAATTTTTATGTGTTTATATGTGAACATGTGTGAGGATGTATGTATGACTGTGTGTGTGTGTGTGTGTGTGTGTGTGTGTGTGTGCCTGTGCATGTGCATTTATGGTTTTGTATACCCATTGATGGCAAAGAAGGACATTGGAAGCCCTGGAACTGGAGTTATAGGCAACTGTAGACTGTCGCGAGTGTTGGAAACTGAACTCAAAAATTTAATTCTTATAGAAGAGCAGCAAAGAGCAGCAAGTATTCTTATCTGATGAATGAGCTCTCTAGCCTTAACCTAAGTTGCTCTTTTTTAAAAAAAAAATAATCTGTAGGTTTTTTAATGCCTTTGTGATAATCACAACTGCCATGTTCTATTTTTAAATAATATCAAGCTAACTAATATTTTCTAATTATTCTGTGATATATCCATCAACAATATACTGTTTCAAAATAAACCATTGAGCTCCTTTATGTATCATCACTAGGGTCAATATGTATGCATTTGTAACTCAAAACAGAAATACAAATGGTTTCTATAGTGTATTCTGCTTATTTTCTACTATTCGTCTTCTACATAAAGCATTAGAAAATTAGTAATAATGAAATTATATTATTGACCTCAATATTTATTAATAAGTATATTTATAAGTTACAGTATTGAAATAACTAATTTATCCAATAAAAATAATAAGCAAAAAATCAGTATTTCTCCCTAAGCATGAAAGCTGCTACTGATAACTTTTCAGTTATCAGAAAAAATTAATCTAAGGATACAAACATTAAAAAAGAATTGGAATTCTACAAAAAAATTTAATGAAGTTTTAGGATGTCTACATTTCATTAAAAATGAAATTTCATAGTAGACAAATTTACTATTCTATTCATTGGGATCCTTAAATTATTAGAAAATGCATACGACAATAAAACTATAGTTAATTCTGTGGGAGAAAAAAGATGAAGATAGGAATTACAAAGTAACTCAAAACTCACAAATTTAAGCTTTCTAGACAAATTCTCATAAGAACAAGCAGACAGGACAGAAGATGAGTTATTTTGTATGTTACTTCACCATAACAATTCATCATATAGAAATGCAGACAAGTGGGATTCAAAAATCAGCATTAAGAAGGTCTACAGAAGAACTTGTAAGCAAGTAGGCTGCTAAACCATGCTATTCTTATCAAGCGTTGTTCAACTTACTTGCTTTTTTGAGTTTTTCACTTGGACCTGCAATGACAAGAGAGAAACAGGCCTTCATTAATTAGTAGTCTACCTTCATTAAAAATAACTTTGAGGCCTTCTTGGTTGAAAGAAAGTATAATATTAGAAACTGAAGCAAATTATATCTGAGAAGGAAATGTAGCTTTGCAATTTTCTTTGCTATGCTCTAAAATGGATTTCACAGCCCACAGATTTGTCAGGAGAGTCCAAGCATCTTTCATTTACAGGGCTTTCAATAGTTATCAAGTGGCCTGATTGCTGCCATGTTTAGAGCAGTGCATCTTCCAGTCTATAACATTGCCCCAAAAGTATAAATTAAGTTGATAAGTGATCCAATAACATCATTTTAAAAAATATCTAAGTAGCTAGAGATGGTGGTGCACACCTTTAATCCAAGGCCTCATGAAGCAGAGCCAGGAGCATATCTGTGAGTTTGAGTCCAGCATGGTCTACATAGTGAGCTACAGGATAGCCAGAGCTACCTGGAAACAACTTGTGTCTAAAAACAAAGCAAAATAAAATGAAAATGCCCAAGTGTTAGAAAGCTGCTGTACTGTATTCAAACCTGAGGATGAATGTAACTCACAGTAATACTGATCTGCTAAACTCTTAAATTGCTCATATCAATACTTGTGTATAATTCTGCAGGTTTTCAATGACTTTCACTCTGTTTTAGCTTTCCTCATATGTGTATAAATAGGAGTATGTGTTGAGTCACTTACCGTGGGAATGTATTTCTACATAAATAGGCTTCACTGTATATTGTAGACAAAATATTCCCTTTCTGTGTTGCAGTAGCTTGACCATTGATGTGAAATAATAAAACATACTATTATTTCATCTCTTAAATTGTATATCTGAAAATTACTCAGTTTTTAAAAAAACTTTATAACCAATTATTCATTTAATATTCTTCTCTTCAACTAGTAAACTTAACTTATAGATAGGCTATAATTTAGCCACATATACTTGACTATTGGCATAATAGTAAATGAATGTTGTTTACATTTAATTATAATTAAATTTGATTGGAGCAGTTGGCAGACAATAATTGACACTACATCTGCCTGCACACATGCACACTCACTGTATGTATGCATAAGACTTAACACATATACTACCCAAAGGTTAAAGCTTACAGCCTGTACAAACATGTACAGTCACATATCTTACACACTTAGACACATTCACATATCCTACACATACATACATACACACACACACACATTCACATATCCTATGTGTGTGCGTATATATACGCAGAGACAAAGAGAGCACAGAAGCCTCAAAAACATTGAGTAATTTTCACTAAGAAAAAAATTATAGGTAGGGTTTAATGCAAGATCCAAAAAATGTATTTAGAAATTTTCATTTTAAATAACTTACTTGATCTGATTAAAGTTTAGAAACTTTGTGAAAATGATTTTTTGTCTATATTAACTATACTCTTTTCTGTTGTTTTATTTGTCTGGTCTGTTGGTTCTAATTTCAGTTTTCTAATCTTAGGATATTGAGAACAACACCACAGAGCAACAAAAAAATGTTATTATGTAACATTATGAATAGGGAGAGAGAATTTTTGGAGTTTAATATTTTATATTTCAAAAGTAAAACAATGTGAGATGCATTTACAGAAAAAGTTTTATTCTTACATTATTTTGTTAGCTTTAATTATAAATATATCTATCTATAAAGCAGTGTCTCTAATGGTTGTTCCTGATCACCAGCTTCATATAGACTCTAGAACCACTAAGGATACAAACCTTTGTGCATATCTGTGAGTCATGATCTAAGTCAGATGAGTGGAAATGGGACAGCACACACTAGCTGTGGGCATCCATGGGCTGTTGTACTGGATTGAGGAAAAGGAAAACCAGGCTAAAAACAACAGTCATTACTTTCTCATGACTGACTGTGGATATAATGTAACTTACTACCTTAAGGTCCTTTGCCTTGAACTGTGAGATAAATAAACATTCTTCTCTAAGTTGCTTTTGTCTGGGTGTATTTTCACCAACAGTGTTTCTCAGACACTCTATAAATAGATGCCCAATGATCTTACTAAGATGCAGATTTTTATTTAGTTGCTCTGGGGTAGAACCAGATACATGCACTACTGATGTCTCAGAGGATCTGTTACTGCCAATTCATAGACACATGTTTAGCAATGAGGAGACAACAAAACACTTGCTCTCCCTTTTCTCAAACTGTAGTGATATTGATTCTGGCAAGAGCTCAGAACACAGTCAGTGAAATGAAGAGATTTCCTGTCTTTATGTGGCATTGCATTTATAAGCCCATATCTTGCTTGCCTCCTGGGAAGATCAATTGATGTACACCAGTCTCACTCACCTGGATGTTCCTTTTTTGGTGTCTTTGCTGTGTGAAACAAAAAGAAAGTGGGGAGAGGGTGAATAAACAGTCTGTGACAGCCATTAAAATTCAGTATTCAGATATGAATTAAATAACATAAAAATTTAAAAATAGAACATTAAAATTGTTACCTGGTTCTATGTGCTTTTCTTTCTTTTCCTGTTCTAAAACAGATTATCATTGTTAACATAACTATAATTTATGTTTTCTAAATAATTTGTTTTAATACAGACAAACATGCATTGTTGATGCTAGACCACAGCAACCCAAGAGTGCCACAAAATGATAACTATCTCATCCCCAGGAGAGCCTTTTCTCCCGAGTTCAACGAGTGTGTTCTCTTAGCACAGCATTGAAATATTCTGAATAGTAAGACTTGTTGGGGGGGGGGATAGAAACCAGAAATATAATGTAAATCCCTTAAGGGAGGAAAACTTCAACTTGCCTTTATTTTATAATAACTTCAATGATAGTTTGGATAAAAAATAAGCACAAATTATAATTACTATAGTTGCCTTAAAATAAGTTACAAAAAGTTAAATCTGGATGCGTTTTATGTGTAATTCCTCTCCTAATCCTTTCCTTGGGGATTTATTTAGTGACAATAAGGACTTTGATGGTAATATTTAAGTGCTAAGATAGAGTAAGGAGGCAGGCGGGAACAAACAAAGACATTGCAGGATATATGTTAGACTAGAATCCTCTTTAGGTGGTATTCCCTTCAGAAACTCCCTTATCCACATTAAGAGAATATTAAGTCCTAGGTAACTGTTACCTGGCTAGCCTGCCATTATAAAAAAACTTTCTCATATTTTGTCTATGTTGTTACCAAAATGCTTTCTGATGGCCAAGTTGATTACTTATTGTGTTATGTGCCCCGGGAATAATAAGCTCGGCTCCAAAGCAACAAACCAGTAGCACTTCCTGCATCTGTGTATTAGCTTTTTATGATATTTGCTTTCACAAGTTGCCCCTGGGATGGACCCAAACATCAAAGAGCACCTGCATCAATGTAAGAAACTATTTTGTATAAGACTTCAATTTTGAGTTATTGTCAAGTAAAGTTTAAGCTCCCAAGACCTCCCTAGGAGCTGACATCCTATTTGGAAGAAAGAGACATGTATGTAGGTAACTTATTAGGCAAGACAAGTTCCATCCTCATAGAAAAGTTAAGACATGAGTATTAGACAAGGCAAGTCCCCTGCCACAGTTGAACATCCCAACCAATAGCAAGAGAATAAATATACAACAGAAACATGTTCTTAAGGAAATTCCCTATCCATAAATTCTGATTGGTAGAATAACTTGACACAGATATCTGTGGATTTTAGGCTTAAAAACCATGCAAGATCTTAACTCAATGTCACAATTTAGTTCCTGAATCTGGATTGTGGTCCTGATAAGTCCTGGGGCATATGCTCAACAAACTTCCCCTGTCTGACTGAGATCGGTGATTATGTGGTCTGTGAGATAATTCCTGGACCTAAACAATGAGATAATAGGAAAGAGTCTGGAAACCAATACTTAGTGTTTTTTAAGAATGGAGAAGTAACTAGACATCACCACTAAACTTACACAAACATTACATCATGGCATCAATGGAATGCAGGTATGGTAAAACATTCGAGGTTTTATTAGCTACTTCTATGAGTCAAATGGGTGTGAGAATGCTTGCTATGATTTATATGCTACTCTGATCTACAGTTTACACATTCTTATGGATGTAGAAAAATCAATAAATAACATAACCCCCCCCCTAAAATATTCAAAGCAAAACTCAAACAAAGTCCACATGTATTAAACACTGAAATTTGAAATCTAATTACACCAGCTGGCCAATTCTATATAGTGGAGGCAAGTTTGCACAAACTTTAGACTTTGCATGCATTTCCTTACTTTTTCCCTTGGGTTGTTCTGTTGAAAGAAAAGGATTTTGAGATACATTTACTACACAACAAAGGATAGAATGGAGTCTCCCCGAACTTTCCTCCCCATTAGTTCTTTTGAATTTCACAGTGTGTCCTGCTTTGAGGTATCACTAATTATCCCAGGTATTGACAGAAACATTTTTCAACAACGAAAAGGTCTAGAATTATACTGCTTAATAACCTGAGCGATTTATATCTGGTAGTCTTAGTGTACATGAATAAAGAGCTTCTACATGTATAAGTTCAGAAAACAGAGGGTAACTTGCCAAGTGGGTAATGATTGAAATCAAGAAAAAGAAGGTAAATTTCAATTACTAACTGAGTTGCTATGTTGAAAAGAAAACAAAGTAACTAAATTTATGTATTTAATATGTAATATTGTTCATTGTCTCATAAAATAATCATATTTTTGAAATAATTAAAAAGGTTCATGATAGGTGAATATAGCACTATATCATAGCTTGATATCATTATTATTATTGGTATTGTTTTATGTTTGCTAGAATGTGAGCAAACGTGATTGACAAGTATGCTTGTCCCTGAACTAAAGCACTCCCCTCTCTCTCTTTCTATCTCCTCTCTCACTCCCTTGTTCTTGCTCCTTTTCTTTTTTTCCTCTTTTCAATTCCATATAAAGATTTTTCTTCTAGCTGAATCATTAAGGGGTAAACATTCAACTTAAGGGCTCATTAAGTACCAAGTACTAGACATCCCTAACCCCCAAAAGAAAATATTTCAAGTATTTCTTTTACCTTCTGTAGGTTTTCTCATTTTCTTTGATTCTGAAAATTCAGAGATAAATGATTGATAATGTAAATATAATTAAATTAACAACTGAACAATTAACAAGATTTTATAACCTCAAAATATTTTAAATATTTTAAAATTAAACTAAATATACAAGTTACAATATATATATATATATATATACACACACATAATATGTATATGTTCATAATATATGCCTATACAATTGCTGAGTTTTGAACACAATTATTTTAGAATTTTGAACCTTAGTTAACATTTTTGTTTAAAGTATCTTGTTATTTTCTTTATTTTAACTATATTTTAAACTATATTTTAAATTTTTTTCTTACTGAACTTAAAAACTAATGATGAGCAACATTTTTTATTTAAAAGGGGTGACTACATTGTTTTCTGTATGATGTTTATTTGCATGAGAACCTAGAATATTAGACTGTCACAATCTTAGGACTTTGTGTGGTCTATGATAGTATCATAACTTTGTTCCAATGGCAAAGCAAGGGAATAGATATAATTGAAGGATGACAATTTACTTTTATCTTTTTATGAAAGGAATTTAGATGGTTCTTTCTATCTAAAGGACAGCCAATGCTGTTAACAATTTAGTATATTTTATAGGAATATGAGTTAGAAATACGTTTAAAAATGCAACAAAAGAAAGAACCCCACATCATAAAAATAACTTTCCTTTTAATACATAAATTTCTAGAAATCCAAAGAGAAAAAAGGAAGCATAAATTCACAAATGACTATGTGAGAAGATGCTCCTGGTATGACAGTGGGTTTAAAGTTCAGATTGTGGATATACTAAAACAGTAAGAGGAGGTGGTTGAAGACTTGTACTAAATTTGCATAACAGAAAAGGTGCAGATTGTCTAGATAACTCAATGCTGTCCCGAGGAAGGTAAAAAAATCATACAGTATGGAACCAATGCTACTTTTTATCTATCTTCCTTCTCAGTTCTGTGTATGAACGATGCATTATATTAAGTATAAATGGTATTAAGATGATAATATGAATAGAAAGTATTAGTCTTTTGAAAGAAATAAAGTATTTCAGAAATATATTGTAGAAAATGACATGTGATTTCACCAAGATTACTTTATGGAATGAATTGTTGTGGTAAAGTATACTTAAATTATTATTTGCTTAAATGCAATAGATGAAAATACTTACACATGATAACTATCTATGAAGCTAAAGTTATGTTCCTTTTATTGAAAGACCTCAGACTGACCTCAAAGGGTGGTGATCAGAGCTAGCTATTAATATTAATACTATTAAAACTCTTTATGTTTTCCTGTTATTCTTTTCTGTTGTCAGCTTAAAATACTTCCAAGGTTTATTTGGCAATCCTTCATCACTAAAGATCACCATGGTTGACCATGTTCTTAAGAATACTGAGGCTCTAGCCCCTGTGGTTTACAGTGATATTTTGCACTGTTTGCTCCATTACTCATCATCTTTAGTATTTGGTATACTGCCTAACATTTGTACTTAGGCCAGAAACACCCACATATTAAAAAATATTAGTATTAATTGTGGTATTATATCAACATTGGTCATGAAGTATTCCTCTTCTTGCCTAATTTACATATTGCTTCACTTATAGCTCCAAACATTTCACCTTTGTTCAGAAAGATTCTTCTTGAAAAATTACTTGTTGAGTGGCAGAAATGGAGGATTCTCATATGGATTCAAGCCTACATAAAATAATTCTGGTAAGCATTGAATCTCATTTGGCTAGCCCCTAGTGGAGTTCTGTACTTCAGAAGATAAAAAGTGATTATTAAAATTCTGATCTCAAGAATTTCACTAATTTCAGCCAAGTTTAAATGATGATATTGATCCTGACTTACTATTACAGCACACGTAGCAGCTAGTGGTTACACATATGCTTCGGCTGACATAGCACTTGGTAATGACTTCTCATAACAAAAACCCAGGATCATGAAAACTATTCTTAACAATAGGTAGGATACCCAGTAGTACCTCTAAAACAGCATCATGAAAGGATTGTGAGGAACTGGTGTGAGACCATTGTCCCAAACAATACTTCATTTCTTCTCTGTGACTGTGAAGACAGTTTTTCACCTCCACCAGAGTCACCTAGCCATGGACCCTAGGAACACAGCCCTAACTCACAAAATCATATTACCTTAGTGTGGAAGTAGTTCTTTGACGTATTTCTAAATTGTTTTCTGAAATTAATGTTTCACCTGGTTTGTTTTGGGGTAAGAGAAAAACAGAAGGCAGGCACCCTTGGCTAGTTTTATTTTTTATGTCTAGAAAGGCAATACTTTGTCTCAGTCTCAATGGACTTCCCATGCGTAACTCCTGAATTTTTCAGACTTTAGGTTTGGGCTTACCATGATCACTTGTGTGTCTGATAGCAAATACAAAAAGCAAGTGTGAATTTGAAATTGAAAAGTTTAGTTTCGGGTTAAGATTAGTATAGTATATTCTGTAGTAATGCTATAGTCATTCAGTATTTTAGACAGCTAATGATTTAACCTTTTTAATTAACATGGCTTAATACTTTATAATGAATAAGAACTATAGGCAGAATATATATTCCTGTTCAAAATTTTTCACTTCAGGATTCTTTTAAATTCCTAACAGCCATTAAAGACCACAATCAGCTTTTATTTATGTTTTAATTAATATTTGTAACCTTAAAAAAGTAAAGCTGAGAAAATATCAAAAATTGTTATGACTTATTACAAGTAATAGATTAAAATGAATATTACAATTATACGTTATAACATATTTACCTCTTTTGACAAAAATAGTGAGATGAATGATTTTGTTTCTGGAAATCTTGTTAATGTCTAGCCTAATTAAAATACATTTGATTTGTATATTTGCACAGCTATTTAGTCTGCTGCAAAGTCAGGCATCTTTTAACCACTGGAAAATTCCAGTAAAATTCACATAAGAAAGAGAAAGAAGAACACAAAAATGCGCGCACACACACACACACACACACACACACACATTTACACACAAATGTAGTATGTATATGTTTAAATATATAAATGTATACATAAATGCAGACACACAAATATGCGCGCGCGCGCACACACACACACACACACACCAGTTTTTGTCCAGGGGCCATACAAAAGGTCTCAGGCATTTTCTGAAGTCACTCTGCTACATTCTTTGTTGAGTTTTAGAAGTCACCATGCTAGTTGATCTGAGAAGTCAGATAGAAATACATGAAATCAAAGCAGCCATGTAGGCAGCAAGAGCATTTCTGGAGCCTGTACTTAAGACTATAGTTTTATTTTCTTTAGGAAGAATGAAGTCGACTCTGCTCAAGTGAGAGTGTGGACTGCAGAGACTGACAGCTTCTGCGACAGGCAGAGGCCACACAGCTTCTGGGTCAGATATCTATGCACCTTCACTGCAAGTGGAGAGCTTGCCTGTAGAGAGTACTTTGACCACTGAAACTCAGGAGAGATCTAGTCTCCCAGGTCTCCTGATAGAAGCTAACAGAATCACAGGAGGAAAAATCCCTAACCAGAGACAACTATAACAACTGACTCCAGAGTTTACCAGATGGCAAAAGGCAGACATAAGAATCTTACTAACAGAAACCAAGACCAATTACCATCATCAGAACCCAGCACTTCCACCTCAGCCAGGTGTGGGCACCCCAACACACCCGAAGAGCTAGACCCGGATTTAAAGGCATATCTCATGATGATGGTAGAGGACATCAAGAAGGACTTTAATAACTCACTTAAAGAAATACAGTAGAACACTTCTAAAGAGTTACAAGTCCTTAAAGAAAAACAGGAAAACACACATCCAAACAGGTGATGGAAATGAACAAAACCATACTAGACCTAAAAAGGGAAGTGGACACAATAAACAAAACCCAAAGTGAGGCAATCCTGGAGATAGAAAACCTAGGAAAGAAATCTGGAAGCATAGATGCAAGCATCAGCAACAGAATACAAGAGATGGAAGAGAGAATCTCAGGTGCAGAAGATTCCATAGAGAACATCAGCACAACAATCAAAGAAAATGCAAAATGCAAAAAGATCCTAACTCAAAACATCCAGGAAGTCCAGGACACAATGAGAAGACCAAACTTATGGATAATAGGAGTAGATGAGAATGAAGATTTTCAACTCAAAGGGCCAGCAAATATCTTCAACAAAATTATAGAAGAAATCTTCCCAAACCTAAAGAAAGACATGCCCATGAACATACAAGAAGCCTACAGACATCCAAATAGAATGGACCAGAAAAGAAATTCCACATAGTAATCAAAACAACAAATGCACTAAATAAAGACAGAATATTAAAAGCAGTAAGGGGAAAAGGTCAAGTAACATATAAAGGAAGGCCTATCAGAATTATACCAGATTTTTTTAACAGAGACTATGAAAGCCAGAAGATCCTGAACAGATGTTATACAGACACTAAGAGAAGACAAATGCCAGCCCAGGCCACTATACCCAGCCAAACTTTCAATTACCATAGATGGAGAAACCAAAGTATTCCACGACAAAACCAAATTCACACAATATCTTTCCACGAATCCAGCCCATCAAAGGATAATAACAGGAAAAAAACCAATACAAGGACGGAAACCACGTCCTACAAAAAACAAGAAATTAATCCTTCAACTAACCTAAAAAAAGACAGCCACAAGAACCAAATGCCAAATTTAACAACAAAAATAATAGGAAGCAACAATAACTTTTCCTTAATATCTTTTGATATCAATGGACTCAACTCCCCAATAAAAATGACATAGACTAAAAGACAGGCTACACAAACAGGACCCAACATTTTTGCTGCTTACAGGAAACCCATCCCAGGGAAAAAGACAGACACTACCTCACAATGAAAGGCTGGAAAACAATTTTCCAAGCAAATGGTCTGAATAAACAAGCTGGAGTAGCCAATCTAACATCTAATAAAATCGAGTTCCAACCCAAAGTCATCAAAAAAGACAAGGAGGGGCACTTCACACTCATCAAAGATAAAATCTTCCAAGAGGAACTCTCAATTCTGAATATCTATACTACAAATACTAGGGCAGCCACATTCATTAAATAAACTTTAGTAAAGTTCAAATCGCACATTGTACCTCACACAATAATAGTGGGAGACTTCAACACACCACTTTCATCAATGGATAGATAGTGGAAACAGGAACTAAACAGGAACACAGTGAAAATAACAGAAGCTATGAAACAAATGGATCTAACAGATATCTACAAAACATTTTATCCTAAAACAAAAGGATATACCTTCTTCTCAGCACCTCATGGTACCTTTTCCAAAACAGGCCTCAATAGATACAAAAATATTGAAATTGTCCCTTGCATCCTACTAGATCATCATGGACTAAGGCTGATCTTCAATAACAACATAAATAATAGAAAGCCAACATTCACGTGGAAACTGAACAATGCTCTGCTCAATGATACCTTGGTCAAGGAAGGAATAAAGAAAGAAATTAAAGACTATTTAGAGTTCAATGAAAATGAAGCCACAACATACCCAAACTTATGGGACACAATGAAAGCATTTCTAAGAGGAAAACTCATAGCTCTGAGTGCCTCCAGAAAGAAACTAAGGAGAGCACACACTAGGAACTTGACAACACACCTACAAGCTCTAGAACAAAAGGAAGCAAATTCATCCAAGAGGAGTATACAGCAGGAAGTAATCAAACTCAGGGGAAAAATCAACCAAGTGGAATCAAGAAGAACTATTCAAAGAATCAACCAAACCAGGAGCTGGTTCTTTAAAAAAATCAACACGATAGATAAACCCTTAGCCACACTCACTAGAGGGCACAGGGACAGCATCCTAGTTAACAAAATCAGAAATGAAAAGGGAGACAAAACAACAGATCCTGAAGACATCCAAAACACCATCAGATCGTTCTACAAAAGGCTATACTCAACAAAACTGGAGAACCTGGATGAAATGGACAAATTTCTAGACAGATCCAGGTACCAAAGTTAAATCAGGATCATATTAATGATCTAACCAAAAAAGGCCAGGACCAGAATGGTTTAGTGCAGAGTTCTGTCAGACCTTCAAAGAAGATCTAATTCCAGTTATTCACAAACTATTCCAAAAAATAGTAGCAGAAGGTACTCTATCCAATTCATTCTATGAAGCCACAATTACTCTGATACTTAAACCACAGAAAGACCTAACAAAGATAGAGATCTTCAGACCAATTTCCTTTATGAATATCGATGCAAATTAGTCAATAAAATTCTTCCTAACCGAATTCAAGAACACATCAAAACAATCATCCATCCTGAACAAGTAGGTTTCATTCCAGGGATGCAGGGACAGTTTAGTATATGGAAATCCATCAAAGTAATCTATTATATAAACAAACTCAAAGACAAAAGCCACATGATCATCTTGTTAGATGCTGAGAAAGTATTTGACAAAATCCAACACCCATTCATGATAAAAGTCTTGGAAAGATAAGGAATTTGAGGCCCATACCTAAACATGATAAAAGCAATCTACAGCAAACCAGTAGCCAACATCAAAATAAATGGTGAGAAGCTGGAAGCAATCCCACTAAAATCAGGTACTACACAAGGCTGCCCACTTTCTCCCTACCTATTCAACATAGTACTTGAAGTCCTAGCCAGAGCAATTCAACAACAAAAAGAGATCAAGGGGATACAAATTGGAAAGGAAGAAGTCAAAATATCACTTTTTGCATATGATATGATAGTATATATAAGTGACCCTAAAAATATCAGGAGAGAACTTCTAAACCTCATAAACAGCTTCACTGAAGTAGCTGGATATAAAATTAACTCAAACAAGTCAATGGCCCTTCTCTACACAAAGAATAAGCAGGATGAGAAAGAAATTAGGGAAACAACACCCTTCACAATAGTCACAAATCATATAAAATATCTTGGCATGACTCTAACTAAGGAAGTAAAAGATCTATATTATAAGAACATCAAGTTTCTGAAGAAAGAAATTATAGAAGATCTCAGAAGATGGAAAAATCTCCCATGCTTGTGGATTGGCAGGATCAATATAGTAAAAATGGCTATCTTGCCAAAAGCAATCTACAGATTCAATGCAATCCTCATCAAAATTCCAACTCAATTCTTCAACGAATTAGAAAGGGCAATTTGTAAATTCATCTGGAAAAACAAAAAAATCTAGGATAGCAAAAACTCTTCTCAATGATAAAAGAACCTCTGGTGGAACCACCATGCCTGACCTAAAGCTGTACTATAGACCAATTGTGATAAAAACTGCATGGTACTGGTATAGCGACAGACAAGTAAACCAATGGAATAGAATTGAAGACTCAGAAATGAGTCCACACACCTATTGCCCCTTGATCTTTGACAAGGGAGCTAAAACCTTCCAGTGGAAAAAAGACAGCATTTTCAACAAATGGTGCTGGCACAACTGGAGGTTATCATGTAGAAGAATGTGAATTGATCCATTCCTCTCTCTTTGTACTAAGGCCAAATCTAAGTGGATCAAGGAACTCCACATAAAACCAGAAATAGTGAAACGTATAGAGGAGAAAGTAGGGGAAAGTCTCGAAGATATGGGCACAAGGGAAAAAATTCCTGAATAGAGCAGCAATGGCTTGTGCTGTAAGATCGAGAATCCACAAATGGGACCTCATAAAATTAAAAGCTTCTATAAGGCAAAAGACACTGTTAATAAGACAAAAAGGTCGCCACCAGATTGGGAAAGTATCTTTACCAATCCTAAATCAGATAGGGGACTAAAATCCAACATATATAAAGAACTCAAGAAGGTGGACTCCAGAAAATCAAATAACCCCATTAAAAAAGTGGCTCAGAGCCAAACAAATTATTCTCACCTGAGGAATACTGAATGTCTGAGAAGCACCTGAAAAAATGTTCAGCATCCTTAATCATCAGGGAAATGCAAATCAAAACAACCCTGAGATTCCACCTCACACCAGTCAGAATGGCTAAGATCAAAAATTCAGGTGACAGCAGATGCTGGTGAGGATATGGAGATAGAGGAACACTCCTCCACTGTTGGTGGGATTGCAAGCTTGTACAACCACTCTGGAAATCAGTCTGGTGGTTCCTCAGAAAATTGGACATAGTACTATCGGAGGATCCCGCAATACCTCTCCTGGGCATATATCCAGAAGATGTTCCAACTGGTAAGAACGACACATGCTCCACTATGTTCATAGCAGCCTTATTTACAATAGCCAGAAGCTGGAAAGAATCCAGATGTCCCTCAACAGAGGAATGGATACAGAAAATGTGGTACATTTACACAATGGAGTAGTACTCAGTTATTAAAAAAACTGAATTTATGAAATTCCTAGGCAAATGGATGGATCTGGAGGGCATCATCCTGTGTGAGGTAACCTAATCACAAAAGAACTCACAGGATATGTACTCACTGTTAAGTGGATATTAGCCCAGAAACTTAGAATACCCAAGATACAAGATACATTCTGCAAAACACATGAAACTCCAGAAGAACAAATACCAATGTTTGGAAACTTTACCCCTTCTTAGAACTTGGAACAAAACACTCATGGAAGGAGTTACAGAGACAAAGTTTGGAGCTGAGTCGAATGAATGGACTATCCAGAGACTGCCATACCAGGGGATTCATCCGATAATCAGCCTCCAACCACTGACACCATTGCACACACCAGCAAGATTTTGCTGAAAGGACAGTGATATAGCTGTCTCTTGTGAGGCTATGCTGATGCCTGGCAAACTCAGAAGTGGATGCTCACAGTCAGATATTGGATGGAACAGAGTGCCCCCAATGGAGGAGCTAGAGACAATACCCAAGGAGCTTAAGGGGTCTGCAACCCTATAGGTGGAACAACAATATGAACTAACCAGTACCCCTGGAGCTCCTGTTTCTAGCTGCATATGTATCAGAAAATGGCCTAGTCAGACATCATTGGGAAGAGAGGCCCCTTGATCTTGCCAACTTTATGTGCCTCAGTAGGGTGGACCACCAGGGCCAAGAAGTGGGAGTGGGTGTGTAGGGGAGTGTGGTGGGGGGTGGTGGGGCCTTTTGGGATAGCATTTGAAATGTAAATGAGGAAAACACCTAATTTTAAAAAAAAAGAAAGAATGAAGTCAAGAAAAGGTAACTGAGACTGAAATGTATGGAAGAATAAATGTCAGTGTCCAATGGAAAATTGGATGGAACATAGGTTAGCAGAGTCTTTGAGTCCATAACAAGAGTTTTCTTTTTCCATGAGATATTTTCAAGCTATTCTAAGTACCATATAGTATATTTGGAGAAATTTTCAAGAATAGTGGCTTGAGGTATGCTAGTAAGCAAATTCAAAACTAAATAAATGTCCCGGTGGCATAACAATTGATGGAGTATAATTATTTGGCTTACATATATGAAATTATAATATGACTATGCTTTATATACCATAATTTTCTTAATATTTTGATTTTAGTGTTAATGAATTAAAATTACTTCTAAAAGTAAAAATCACTTCATCATAATGAGCTTACAGAAATACCACACAGATACATTTGTATGACTACCTAAAAATGTAGTTATTAAAATTACTTCTTTACCAAATTAAATGATAGATTGTATTTATTTGTGAGATCCTATAGAAGAGACAAACAAGTAAACATTTCTGAAGCTCTAGCATGTTGAAAATTGTGCTGGCAGCTTACTCCCTCATTGTTATCATGACATTTCTGACTCAAAGTGTTTACAACATAAATGACAATGATGGTTTACTACATGCATATGGAAAATTAATACTAATTGAAATGTCATTAAACATTCATTGTGTCTTAGTGGTCTTTATCATGACATTATGGCTCCATTATCTCTAAAATATTAAACAAGATTTTATATTTTGTTTATTTTTCTTTTTCATACACAATAACTCTTAGTTTTCTATTTAAAGGAAGCAAAATGCAGGCTTCAAGATATTGTGATAAGTTACTAAGGAAATTAGTCATAAAATATAACCCATACTTTCTTTTATCATTCTCTGATCAGATGTACACTAATTAGATTAGAGGTGTCATTCCTGCATTAAGAGTGTTTTCTTGTATTTACTGTCATGAAAAAAAGCTAAGATTAATTATCAGCAGTGCAGCCTTTTGCAAAGTTATATGAGAGTTCATTAGAAACATTTGTCAGAAGAAGATGATAGGAAATAGAGTAGTCTTCTTGAATCCTACACTTCTTGAAACATTGCCAGATTTCATCTTGGCTGTAATTTGTGTTCTCTTTTTTAGATATTTTACTTTAGATTTCTTATCACTGGAAATATCCTGACACCCTTTGTGAAATATGAACCCCTTACAGCCCTTTGGATTATAATAATTAAAATTAATACTAATGATGATGAGATAATGAAAAGATATCACCATTATCTCTTAATCTCTTGGCAAGAGAGGAGCCTGAGGCTGATAAGTACCTATTATGAGATACAAACGGCCTAATCTTACTGATCATTGATCAGTTTCTTCTAGTAGTTTTGGCCGACCAAAATACACAGAATATTCCAGTTCTGGATTTCTCTGGGGTTGTGTTCTTTATCATCCAGTTACTGTTACATATATACTTTAACTGGATTGCAGTATTTGTGAATGAAATTTTGGCTTTAATAGTTCATTCAGTGTAACATTATAAAGAAAATATATTTTATTCTATATTGTGGCAAAGTAAAATAGGGATGGACATGATATTCGAGGGACTGATTATTACATATTTGAAATTTAGTAGAAGAAAATAAAATCAGGGTATTTTATGTATAACATGAAAGGACTTAATATAGGAGAATGATATTTTAGAATTATATAAAACTTTATCAAGTTTCCAACCAAGAAGGAGGACTAAGATTTCAACAAACTATATTTTATTCTTTGTCTTGAAAACAACTATACTAAAATTATTTTAAGAGAAACTCATCACTTTTGGTGAGATGAAATAGAAAAGAGACATTCACAAAAAATGCCTGCACATAATAGACCCAGTAATTTAAAGGAATGTTGGTAGGAGAGCAGTCAAATACAGTTCTACATATTGGTAAATTGTTCTAGGAAAATGCACAATGATATTTTGCATAAAACATTAAAACATACCTTCTTTCTTCTCATCCTTTCTAGCTGCAGCTGAAATAAAGGAAAGCAAACGGTGTTCAAACATTAATTGAACATTCTTTAGAATAAACACCATAATATGGAAATCCATCCCAGGAACTCATAAATTCAGTGACCACCTATGAATTTCTTAACTCATAAAAAGCTATAAGGTTGTAACTATATATAGTGCTATGCATGAAGACTTCTTAAAATTCAGAAATAGGAATATAGTGAAAACAATACACATATTGAGTAACACAAACAAGAATACACACTTATGTTTAATGTAATTCATTTTTCATATTTTTCATGTAAGATTTACACATTGTTGTACCTGAGAAACTACAAGTATTCTTAGAAGGTCATAAAACATCTTTCATGTCTGTATATATCAAAAATGTAAATGATTCTCTACAAAAATATCTACACTGGTGATCTGGATGTTGGTGTTATTTTTCATTTGTAGTATAATATCTTAAATATACTATTTAGAAATTCTACATGAAAATGATAGTGCCTGAACTGAAGCTCTGATTGATGAGGTAGGAAAAGGAGAGATTTTGGAAAATATGCATGTGTACTCAGAGAATAAAATGGCAGATCCAAAGGCATGTTAAGAAAGAACATGGGATATATTAGGTATTAGGACAGAGCTGAATGCCTAGATTGCACAATGACACCTGAGGGGAAAAAGGGACATTAAATATGCATACAAGGGTGACATTTTGAGTAGCAATGGTTTGGGTCTAACTTTCTTGGGTTAAGATACAGGTGAATTAACATTCTCTGCCTGTTCACACATATTAGGAAGGAAATCAAGTGATAATGTCTATAATGGAAATTATTCTGTTAATGTGTTTGCAATATATTAATTATTATATAATAACTTAAGCAATTGAATATAAGTACTTTAAATGCTAAGTCCCTGACTTTTATTTTTAACTTCTTTTATTAGAAATTTTATTTACATTTCAAATGTTATCCTATTTCCTTGTTTCCCCTCCCACCCCACCTCCCATCTCCTCTACACCATTCCCCTGCTCACCAACTTACCTACTCCTGCTTCCTGGCCCTGACATCCCCCCTATACTGGGGCATAGAACCATCAAAGAAGTAAGGGCCACTCCTTCCCTTGGAGAACCTTCTGGGTATATGCCCAGGAGTGGTATTGCTGGATCTTCCACTAATACTATGACCAATTTCCTGAGGAACCAACAAACTGATTTCCATAGTGGTTATAACAGCTTGCAATCCTACCAGCAATGAAAGAGTGTTCCACTTTCTCCACCTCATCCCCAGCAACTGTTGTCACCTGAGTTTTTGATCTTAGCCATTCTGACTGGTATGAGGTGGAATCTCAGAGTTGTTCTGATTTGCATTTCCCTGATGACTAAGCAGGTTGAACATATTTTTTAGGTGCTTCTCAGCCATTCTGTATTCTTCAGACGAGAATTCTTTGCTTAGTTTTGTATCCAACTGTTTTTCCATTTTTTATTAGGTATTTAGCTCATTTACATTTCCAATGCTATACCAAAAGTCCCCCATACCCACCCACCCCCACTCCCCTGCCCACCCACTCCCACTTTTTGGCCCTGGTGTTCCCCTGTACTGGGGCATATAAAGTTTGCAAGTCCAATGGGCCTCTCTTTCCAGTGATGGCCGACTAGGCCATCTTTTGATATATATGCAGCTAGAGTCAAGAGCTCCGGGGTACTGGTTAGTTCATAATGTTGTTCTACCTATAGGGTTGCAGATCCCTTTAGCTCCTTGGGTACTTTCTCTAGCTCCTCCATTGGGAGCCCTGTGATCCATCCATTAGCTGACTGTGAGCATCCACTTCTGTGTTTGCTAGGCCCCTGCATAGTCTCACAAGAGACAGCTACATCTGGGACCTTTCAATAAAATCTTGCTAGTGTATGCAATGGTGTCAGCGTTTGGATGCTGATTATGGGGTGGATCCCTGGATATGGCAGTCTCTACATGGTCCATCCTTTAATCTCAGCTCCAAACTTTGTCTCTGTAACTCATTCCATGGGTGTTTTGTTCCCAATTCTAAGGAGGGGCATAGTGTCCACACTTCAGTCTTCATTCTTCTTGAGTTTCATGTGTTTAGCAAATTGTATCTTATATCTTGGGTATCCTAGGTTTGGGGCTAATATCCACTTACCAGTGAGTACATATTGTGTGAGTTTCTTTGTGAATGTGTTACCTCACTCAGGATGATGCCCTCCAGGTCCATCCATTTGGCTAGGAATTTCATAAATTCATTCTTTTTAATAGCTGAGTAGTACTCCATTGTGTAGATGTACCACATTTTCTGTATCCATTCCTCTGTTGAGGGGCATCTGGGTTCTTTCCAGCTTCTGGCTATTATAAACAAGGCTGCTATGAACATAGTGGAGCATGTGTCCTTCTTACCCGTTGGGGCATCTTCTGGATATATGCCCAGGAGAGGTATTGCTGGATCCTCCGGTAGTACTATGTCCAATTTTCTGAGGAACCACCAGACTGATTTCCAGAGTGGTTGTACAAGCCTGCAATCCCTGCAACAATGGAGGAGTGTTCCTCTTTCTCTACATCCTCGCCAGCATCTGCTGTCACCTGAATTTTTGATCTTAGCCATTCTGACTGGTGTGAGGTGGAATCTTAGGGTTGTTTTGATTTGCATTTCCCTGATGATTAAGGATGTTGAACATTTTTTCAGGTGTTTCTCTGCCATTCGGTATTCCTCAGGTGAGAATTCTTTGTTCAGTTCTGAGCCCCATTTTTTAATGGGGTTATTTGATTTTCTGAAGTCCACCTTCTTGAGTTCTTTATATATGTTGGATATTAGTCCCCTATCTGATTTAGGATAGGTAATGATCCTTTCCCAATCTGTTGGTGGTCTTTTTGTCTTACTGACGGTGTCTTTTGCCTTGCAGAAACTTTGGAGTTTCATTAGGACCCATTTGTCAATTCTCGATCTTACAGTACAAGCCATTGCTGTTCTGTTCAGGAATTTTTCCCCTGTGCCCATATCTTCAAGGCTTTTCCACACTTTCTCCTCTATAAGTTTCAGTGTCTCTGGTTTTATGTGAAGTTTCTTGATCCACTTAGATTTGATCTAGTAGAAGGAGATAAGTATGGATCGATTCGCATTCTTCTACACGATAACAACCAGTTGTGCCAGCACCAATTGTTGAAAATGCTGTCTTTCTTCCACTGGATGGTTTTAGCTCCCTTGTCGAAGATCAAGTGACCATAGGTGTGTGGGTTCATTTCTGGGTCTTCAATTCTATTCCATTGGTCTACTTGTCTGTCTCTATACCAGTACCATGCAGTTTTTATCACAATTGCTCTGTAGTAAAGCTTTAGGTCAGGCATGGTGATTCCACCAGAGGTTCTTTTATCCTTGAGAAGAGTTTTTGCTATCCTAGGTTTTTTGTTATTCCAGATGAATTTGCAAATTGCTCCTTCTAATTCGTTGAAGAATTGAGTTGGAATTTTGATGGGGATTGCATTGAATCTGTAGATTGCTTTTGGCAAGATAACCATTTTTACAATGTTGATCCTGCCAATCCATGAGCATGGGAAATCTTTCCATCTTCTGAGATCTTCTTTAATTTCTTTCTTCAGAGATTTGAAGTTTTTATCATACAGATCTTTCACTTCCTTAGTTAGAGTCACGCCAAGATATTTTATATTATTTGTGACTATTGAGAAGGGTGTTGTTTCCCTAATTTCTTTCTCAGCCTGTTTATTCTTTGTATAGAGAAAGGCCATTGACTTGTTTGAGTTTATTTTATATCCAGCTACTTCACCGAAGCTGTTTATCAGGTTTAGGAGTTCTCTGGTAGAATTTTTAGGGTCACTTATATATACTATCATATCATCTGCAAAAAGTGATATTTGACTTCCTCTTTTCCAATTTGTATCCCCTTGATCTCCTTTTGTTGTCGAATTGCTCTGGCTAATACTTCAAGTACTATGTTGAAAAGGTAGGGAGAAACTGGGCAGCCTTGTCTAGTCCCTGATTTTAGTGGGATTGCTTCCAGCTTCTCTCCATTTACTTTGATGTTGGCTACTGGTTTGCTGTAGATTGCTTTTATCATGTTTAGGTATGGGCCTTGAATTCCTGATCTTTCCAAAACTTTTATCATGAATGGGTGTTGGATCTTGTCAAATGCTTTTTCTGCATCTAACGAGATGATCATATGGTTTTTGTCTTTGAGTTTGTTTATATAATAGATTACATTGATGGATTTTCGTATATTAAACCATCCCTGCATCCCTGGAATAAAACCTACTTGGTCAGGATGGATGATTGCTTTAATATGTTCTTGGATTCGGTTAGCGAGAATTTTATTGAGGATTTTTGCATCGATATTCATAAGAGAAATTGGTCTGAAGTTCTCTATCTTTGTTGGGTCTTTCTGTGGTTTAGGTATCAGAGTAATAGTGGTTTCATAAAATGAGTTGGGTAGAGTACCTTCTACTTCTATTTTGTGAAATAGTTTGTGCAGAACTGGAATTAGATCTTCTTTGAAGGTCTGATAGAACTCTGCACTAAACCCGTCTGGTCCTGGCCTTTTTTTTGGCTGGGAGACTATTAATAACTGCTTCTATTTCTTTAGGTGATATGGGACTGTTTAGATGGTCAACTTGATCCTGATTCAACTTTGGTACCTGGTATCTGTCCAGAAATTTGTCCATTTCGTCCAGGTTTTCAAGTTTTGTTGAGTATAGCCTTTTGTAGAAGGATCTGATGGTGTTTTGGATTTCTTCCGGATCTGTTGTTATGTCTCCCTTTTCATTTCTGATTTTGCTATTTAGGATTTTGTCCCTGTGCCCTTTAGTGAGTCTAGCTAAGGGTTTATCTATCTTGTTGATTTTCTCAAAGAACCGACTCCTCATTTGGTTAATTCTTTGAATAATTCTTCTTGTTTCCACTTGGTTGATTTCACCCCTGAGTTTGATTATTTCCTGCCGTCTACTCCTCTTGGGTGAATTTGCTTCCTTTTTTTCTAGAGCTTTTAGATGTGTTGTCAAGCTGCTAGTATATGCTCTCTCCCGTTTCTTCTTGGAGGCACTCAGAGCTATGAGTTTCCCTCTTAGAAATGCTTTCATTGTGTCCCATAGGTTTGGGTATGTTGTGGCTTCATCTTCATTAAACTCTAAAAAGTCTTTAATTTCTTTCTTTATTCCTTCCTTGACCAAGGTATCATTGAGAAGAGTGTTGTTCAGTTTCCACGTGAATGTTGGCTTTCCGTTATTTGTGTTGTTATTGAAGATCAGTCTTAGGCCATGGTGGTCTGATAGGATACATGGGACAATTTCAATATTTTTGTATCTGTTGAGGCCTGTTTTGTGACCAATTATATGGTCAATTTTGGAGAAGGTCCCGTGAGGTGCTGAGAAGAAGGTATATCCTTTTGTTTTAGGATAAAATGTTCTGTAGATATCTGTCAGGTCCATTTGTTTCATAACTTCTGTTAGTTTCACTGTGTCCCTGTTTAGTTTCTGTTTCCACGATCTGTCCATTGATGAAAGTGGTTTGTTGAAGTCTCCCACTATTATTGTGTGAGGTGCAACGTGTGCTTTGAGCTTTACTAGGGTGTCTTTAATGAATGTGGCTGCCCTTGCATTTGGAGTGTAGATATTCAGAATTGTGAGTTCCTCTTGGAGGATTTTACCTTCGATGAGTATGAAGTGTCCCTCCTTGTCTTTTTTGATAACTTTGGGTTGGAAGTCGATTTTATCCGATATTAAAATGGCTACTCCAGCTTGTTTCTTCAGACCATTTGCTTGGAAAATTGTTTTCCAGCCTTTCACTCTGAGGTAGTGTCTGTCTTTTTCCCTGAAATGGGTTTCCTGTAAGCAGCAGAATGTTGGGTCCTGTTTGTGTAGCCAGTCTGTTAGTCTATGTCTTTTTATTGGGGAGTTGAGACCATTGATATTAAGAGATATTAAGGAAAAGTAATTGTTGCTTCCTGTTATTTTTGTTGTTAAAGTTGGCATTCTGTTCTTGTGGCTGTCTTCTTTTTGTTTTGTTGAGGGATTATCTTCTTGTTTTTTCTAGGGCGTGGTTCCTGTCCTTGTATTGCTTCTTTTCTGTTATTATCCTTTGAAGGGCTGGATTCGTGGAGAGATAATGGGTGAATTTAGTTTTGTTGTGGAATACTTTGGTTTCTCCATCTATGGTAATTGAGAGTTTGGCTGGGTATAGTAGCCTGGGCTGGAATTTGTGTTCTCTTAGTGTCTGTATAACATCTGTCCAGGCTCTTCTGGCTTTCATAGTCTCTGGTGAAAAATCTGGTGTAATTCTGATAGGCTTGCCTTTATATGTTACTTGACCTTTTTCCCTTACTGCTTTTAGTATTCTATCTTTATTTAGTGCATTTGTTGTTCTGATTATTATGTGTCGGGAGGAATTTCTTTTCTGGTCCAGTCTATTTGGAGTTCTGTAGGCTTCTTGTATGTTCATGGGCATCTCTTTCTTTAGATTTGGGAAGTTTTCTTCAATAATTTTGTTGAAGATGTTTGCTGGTCCTTTGAGTTGAAAATCTTCATTCTCATCCACTCCTATTATGCGTAGGTTTGGTCTTCTCATTGTGTCCTGGATTTCCTGGATGTTTTGAGTTAGGATCTTTTTGCATTTTGCATTTTCTTTGATTGTTGTGCTGATGTTCTCTATGGAATCTTCTGCACCTGAGATTCTCTCTTCCATCTCTTGTATTCTGTTGCTGATGCTGGCATCTATGGTTCCAGATTTCTTTCCTAGGGTTTCTATCTCCAGCGTTGCCTCACTTTGGGTTTTCTTTATTGTGTCTACTTCCCTTTTTAGGTCTAGTATGGTTTTTTTCATTTCTATCACCTGTTTGGATGTGTTTTCCTGTTTTTCTATAAGGACTTCTACTTGTTTGGTTGTGTTTTCCTGTTTTTCTTTAAGGACTTGTAACTCTTTAGCAGTGTTCTCCTGTATTTCCTTAAGTGAGTTATTAAATTCCTTCTTTATGTCCTCTACCATCATCATGAGAAATGCTTTTAAATCCAGGTCTACCTTTTCAGTTGTGTTAGGATGTCCTGAACTGGGCGAAGTGGGAGTGCTGGGTTCTGATGATGGTGAGTGGTCTTGGTTCCTGTTAGTAGGATTCTTACGTTTACCTTTCGCCATCTGGCAATCTCTGGAGTTAGTTGTTATAGTTGTCTTTGTTTAGAGATTGTTCCTCTGTTGCTTTTGTTACCCTCTATCAGCAGACGTGGGAGGCTAGCTCTCTCCTCTGAGTTTCAGTGGTCAGAGCAGTCTCTGCAGGCAAGCTCTCCTCTTTCAGGGAAGGTGCACAGTTATCTGGTGTTTGGACCTCCTCCTGGCTGAAGATGAAGGCCCAAAACAGGATCTTTCCCAGAAGCTGTGTTGCTTTGGCCAGGAAGGTGGCCGGTTGTCTGGAGCCGAAGATGGCGCCGCCTCAGAAGCTCTCTGGCTCTTGCCTTTCCCAGAAACGGCTGTCCTCTGTATTCCACACTGTCACCCATGCAGCCTGCCCTCCGCGGAGTCCTGGAGCCAAGGAGACTCCCGCTGCCAGGGCCTGAGGCTTGTATCCAATTTTTAATAGGGTTATTTGGTTCTCTGGAGTCTAACTTCTTGAGTTCTTTGTACATATTGGATATTAGCCCTTTATGGGATATAGGATAGGTAAATATCTTTTCCAAATCTATTGGTTGACTTTTTGTCTTATTGACAGTGTCCTTTGCCTTATGGAAGAGTTGTAATTTTATGAGGTCCCATTTGTCAATTATTGATCTTACAGCATAAGCCATTGCTGTTGTGTTCAGGAATTTTTCTCCTGGGAGACTCTTCCCCACTTTCTCCTCTATAAGTTTCAATGTCTCTGATTTTATGTGTAGGTTCCTGATCCACTTAGACTTGAGCTTTATACAAGAGATAAGAGTGGGTCAATTCTCATTCTTCTACATGCTTACCCCAAGATGAACCAGCACCATTTTTTGAAAATGCTATCTTTTTTTCCACTGGATGGTTTTAGCTCCTTTGTCAAAGATCAAATGACCATAGGTATGTGGGTTCATTTCTGGGTTCTACAGTTCTATTTGATTGATTTCCCTATCTGTCACTGTACCAGTACCATGCAGTTTTTTTTTTTAATCACAATTGTTCTGTAGTAGCTTGAGGTAAGGGATAGTGATTCCACCAGAAGTTCTATTATTGTTGAGGATAGTTATTGCTATCCTAGGATTTTTGTTATTCCAGATGAACTTGCAAATTGCCCTTTCTAACTCTGTGAAGAATTGAGTTGGAAATTTGATGATGATTGCATTTGATCTGTAGATTGCTTTCAGCAATATGGCCATTATTACTATATTAATCCTGCCAATCCATGAGCATGGGAGATCTTTCCATCTTCTGAGATTTCCTTTGATTTCTTTCTTCAGAGACTTGAAGTTCTTATCATACAGAGCTTTTACTTCGTTAGAGTCACACCAAGGTATTTTATATTATTTGCGAATATTTTGAAGAATGTTGTTTCAAGAATTTCTTTTATCCTTTGTGGAGAGAAAGGCCACTGATTTGTTTGAGTGAATTTCAGCTACTTGCTGAAGTTGTTCATCAGGTTTAAGAGTTCTGTGGTGGAGTTTTTGGGGCACCTAAGTATACTATCATATCATCTGCAAATAGTGATATTTTGACTTCTTCCTTTCCAATTTGTATTCCTTTGATCTAATTTTGTTGTCTAATTGCTCTGGCTAGAACTTCAAGTACTATATTTGATAGGAAGGGAGAGAATGGGTAGCCTTGGTAGTCCCTAGTTTTAGTGGGATTGCTTCAAGTTTCTCTCCATTTAGTTTGATGTTGGCTACTGATTTGCTGTAGATTGCTTTTATTATATTTAGGTATGGACCTTGTATTCCTGATATTTCCAAGAAGGGATGTTGGATTTTGACAAATGCTTTCTAAGCATCTAATGAGATGATCAGGTGTTTTTTTTTTTTTTTCTGAGTTTATTTATATAGTGGATTATGTTGAAGTATTTACATATGCTGAACCATCCCTGCATCCATGGAATGAAGCCTACCTGATCATGATCATGATGGATTATCATTTTTGATGTGCTCTTGGATTTAGTTTGTGAGAATTTTATTGAGTATTTTTGCATCGATATTCATAAGGAAATTGGTCTGAAGTTTTCCTTCTTTGTTGAGTATTTGTGTGGTTTAGGTATCAGAGAATTTGTGGCTTCATAGAGGCAATTGGGTAGAGTATCTTCTGTTTCTATTTTGTGAAATAGTTTAAGGAGTATTGGTATTAGTTCTTTGAAGGTCTGACAGAACTCTACACTAAACCCATTTTGTCTTGAGCTTTTTTGTTTGGGAGACTATTAATGACTGCTACAATTTCTTTAGGGAATATGGGACTGTTTAAATCATTATTGTCATCCTGATTTAACTTTGGTGCCTGGTATCTGTCTAGATAATTGTCCATTTCATCCAGGTTTTCCAGTTTTGTTGAGAATAGGCTTTTCTAATAGGATGTGATGATTTTTTTTTAATTTCCTCAGATTCTGTTGTTATGTCTCTGTTTTCATTTCAGATTTTGTTAATTAGGATACTGTCCCTGTGCCCTCTAGTTAGTCTGGCTAAGGGTTTATCTATTGTGTTGATTTTCTCAAAGAACCAGCTCCTGGTTTGGTTGATTCTTTGTGTAGTTCTTTTTGTTTCCACTTGGCTGATTTCAGCCCTGAGTTTGATCATTTCCTTCCTTCTACTTCTTTTGGGTGAGTTTGCATCTTTTTGTTCTAGATCTTTCAGGTGTGCTGTTAAGCTGCTAATGTATGCTCTCTCCAGTTTCTTTTTGGAGCCACTCATAGCTATGAGGTTTACTCTTAGGACTGCTTTCATTGCATCCCATATGTTGTGGCTTCATTATCATTAAACTCTAAAAGATCTTTAATTTCTTTATTTCTTCCTTGACCATGTCATCATTGAGTATAGTGCTGCTCAGCTTCCACGTGTATGTGGGCTCTCTGTTAGTTATATTGTTATTGAAGATCAGGCTTAGTCTGTGGTTATCTGATAGGATGCATGGGATTATTTCAATAATTTTTGTATCTGTTGAGACCTGTTTTGTGGCTGTATATGGTCATTTTTGGATAAGGAACTATAAGGTTATGAGAAAAACGTTTATCCTTTTGTTTTAGCATAAAATCTTATATAGATATCTGCTAAATCCATTTGTTTCATAACTTCTGTTATTTTCACTGTATCTCTGTTTAGTTTCTGTTTCCATGATCTGACCATTGATGTTAGTAGGATGTTGAGGTCTCCCACTTTCATTGTGTCCTGTGCAATGTGTGCTTTGAGCTTTAGTAAAGTTTCATTAATGAATATGGATGCCCTTTTATTTGGGGCATACATGTTCAAAATTGACAGTTCATCTTCATAGATTTTACCTTTGAAAAGTATGAAGTGTCCCTCCTCCTTTTTTGATAACTTTAGGTTGAAAGTCAATTTTATTCAATATTAGAATGGCTACTCCAGCTTGTTTCTTGGGGCCATGTGCTTGGAAAATTGTTTTCCAGCCTTTTACTCTGAGTTAGATTCTGTCTTTGTCCCAGAGGTGGGTTTCCTTTATGCAGCAAAATGTTGGGTCCTGTTTACATACCCAGTCTGTTAGTTTATATCTTTTTATTAGGGAATTGAGTCCATTGATATTAAGAGATATTAAGGAAAAGTAATTGTTACTTCCTGTTATTTTTGTTTTTAGAGTTCATGTGGCTATCTTCTTTTATGTTTCTTGAAAGATTATTTTCTTGCTTTTCCTAGGGCCTAGTTTCCCTCCTTGTGTTGTTCTCTTTATGGTCCTTTGAAGGGCTGGATTCATGGAGACATATTCAGTAAATTTGATTTTGTCATGGAATACTCTGGTTTCTCCATCTATTGTAATTGAGAGTTTTGCTGGGTATAGTAGTCTGTTCTGGCATTTGTGTTCTCTTAGGGTCTGTATGACATCCAGGATCTTCTGACTTTATAGTCTCTTGTGAGAAGTCTGGTGTAATTCTGATAGTTCTGCCTTTATATATTACTTGACCCTTTTCCCTTACTTCTTTTAATATCCTTTCTTTGTTTTGTGCATTTGGTGTTTTGATTTTTATGTGACAGGAGGAATTTCTTTTCTGATCAATCGATTTGGTGTTCTGTAGGCTTCTTGTATGTTCATGGGCATCTATTTCTTAAGGTTACAGAAGTTTTCTTCTATAAGTTTGTTGAAGATACTTACTGGACCTTTAAGTTGGAAATCTTCCTTCTCATCTATACCTACAATCCTTAGGTTTAGTCTTCTCATTCTGTCCTGGATTTCCTAGATGTTTTGGGTTAGGATTTTTTTGCATTTTATATTTTCTTTGACTGTTGTGTCTGTGTTTTGTATGGAATCTTTTGCACCTGAGCGTCTCTTTTATCTCTCTATTCTGTTGTGATGATTGCATCTGTGGCTCCTGATTTATTTTCTATGTTTTTTATCTCTAGAGTTATCTCCCTTTATGATTTCTTTATTGTTTCTACTTCCAGTTTTAGATCCTGGATGGTTTTGTTCTGTTCCTTCACATGTTTGGTTGGGTTTTCCTGTAATTCTTTAAAGGATTTTTTCATTTCCTCTTTAATGGTTTCTACAACTCCACCTCCTTTTTCTACTTGTTTATCTGTGTTCCCCTGCATTTCTTTAAGGGAGTTATTAATGTCCTTCTTTAAAAATGCTCTACCAGTACCATGAGATGTGATTTTTATCTGAATCTTGCTTTTCCAGTGTGTTGGGGTATCCAGGACTCATTGTGTTGGGAATACTGGGTTCTGATTATGCCAAAAAGTCTTGGTTTCTGTTGTTAAGATTCTTACATTTTCCTTTCACCATCTGGTTATCTCTGGTGTTAGATGTTCTTGCTGTCTCTGGGTGGAGCTTGTTACTCCCTTGAGTCTGTAAACCTGTGTCAGCACTCCTGGGAGTGGCACAGAGAGCTGTGGAACAGCCCCACCTTCTGGATGTAGATGTAGGCCCATAGGACCTTGTTCCAGATGCTCTTCACTTCTGTGGTCTGTGCCCTTCTCAGTGGTTCTACCTTAGAGTGTCCCTGGTGTGAAAATTGTGATCTCCCCTGAGTCCTGGGGTCAGAGAACTCTCTTGAAGCAAGCTCTCCTCTAGCAGGGAAAGTGCACAGAGGGCTGTGGAACAACTCCACCTCCTGGATGCAGGTGTAGGCCTGTAGGGCCCTGTCCCAGCTGCTCTGCCTGTGAGCTCCTGAGTGGTTATAATTTAGTTTTGTATCACATTTCATTTTCATTTTCAATTTGTTTACTTCAAAATTGTCTACTATGAACTTATTGGCACTTGTGCATAAACTTTGTCTTCTCATGTATTACTTGAAACACCAATTATATCTTATCTACTAAATGAAAGATCTATGGAAATTCTGCACTTCTGATTGTTCTCATTTTGCTATTTCTTACATTAGTGCATCACTGTCATTTCTTTGAATATACTCAACAGTATCTGACCCTGCTGAATCAACATGGGCAACCACTTTTCTAATGAGTAGGGCTCTCTAACATAAAGATGAAACTCTAGATTATTGGTCATTCATCAGTAAATAGTTTATTTGAAAGCAAAAATTTCAGATATCACTTTGTATACTGGCTGGTTCTGTGTGTCAACTTGCCACAAGCTGGAGTTATCACAGAGAAAGGAGACTCCCTTGAGTAAATGCCTCCATGAGATCCAGCTGTAAGATATTTTCTCAATTAGTGATCAAGGATGGGAGGGCCCATTGTAGGTGGTGCCCTCCATGGGCTGGAAGTCATGGGTTCTATAAGAAAGCAAGCAGACAAAGAGTGGAGCAGAGACTGAAGGAAAGGCTATCCAGAGACTGCCCCACCTGGGAATTCATCCCATATGCAGCCACCAAACACAGACACTACTGCTGATAACAAGAAGTGCTCGCTGACAGGAGTCTGATATAGTTGTCTGTTGAAAGACTGCCAGAGCCTTACCAACACAGATGCATATGCTTGCAGCCAACGAATGGACTGAGCAAGGGGACTCCAATGTGGAAGAACTGAAGGAGCTTAAGGGGTTTGCAACCCAGTAGGAAGAATAGCAATATCAACCAACCAGATTCCCCCCCCCCCCCATCCCCCAGAGCTCCTGGGGACTAAACCAACAACCAAAGAACACAAATGAAGGATCCCATGGCTGGCTCTAGCTGCATATGTAGCAGAGGATCGCCTTGTCTGGCATCATTGGGAGGGGAGGCCTTTGGTACTGGGAATAATGCTAGGGCATGGATGCAGGAGTGGAGGAGTGTGGGAGCACTCTCATGGAGGCAGGGAGAGGAGGTATGATGTCTTTTTCCCCCCATAAGGGAAATTAGGAGGGGGGGATAACATTTGAAATGTAAATAAACAATAATTTAAAAAAAAAAAAAAGCAATCTCAGCAAGCCAGGGCAAGCAAGCCAGTAAGCACCATTCCTTCATGGCCTCTGTATCATCCAAGTTCCCGCCCTATATGAGTTCCTGTCCTAACTTCTTTTGGTGATGAATAGCTATGTGGAAGTGTAAGCTGAATAAACCCTTTCCTCCACAACTTGCTTCTTGGTCATGATGTTTTGTGCAGGAATACAAACCCTGACTAAGACACCTTGCCTAATGTAGTTTAGTGTAAAAGCACTGAACCCATAGGCTTCAGTTGATATTTTAAGTGAATTGCCACATATATTTCAATGCTTCTGTTTCAACTTCATTAACATCAGGCTCAAGAAAATTTGATTCATGATTCAAATTGCACTTCAACTATTGTGTGGCTATCAAAACTTCCAGGTAAAATAGAAGGAAATAAAACCTTCGTACTTTTTATAAGAAAAGTAACACACTTTGATATGTCTATACATATCACATAGACACATCCATATATGAACACTATAATAACTCTTATTACAAAAAGTTATTTGCCTGTGGAATTTACCCTGATACTCATTTTCACATAGACTCACTATAGTTTTCTATCTCAGATAATATTTATTGCATTCCACGTCAAAACTTTCATAAAAGAAACAATTTTATTTCAGCAAGAAAACTTAAAACTAGCTCTATAA
Organism: Mus musculus; assembly: GCF_000001635.26. Classification (NCBI taxonomy): domain Eukaryota; kingdom Metazoa; phylum Chordata; class Mammalia; order Rodentia; family Muridae; genus Mus; species Mus musculus. The sequence continues at coordinate 33,307,200 of NC_000076.6, read as the reverse complement.
TCTTTAACTATGCTAGCATAAATTGCTTATAAATAAGATTTTGGTCAGATGCAATGCATTCAGTTGTATCTCACAGTACTCTGTATGCTAATGAGTTTTCTGCAAGGCACTTCTACCCAGAAAAAATCATATCACTGTCCAAAGACATGTCTTTTATTGCTAAGTACTGCAGTACTGAATAATCTAGTGTAGAAGAGAAAATGGAAAACGTGTCCCCCATGTATTCCCCATCGTTTTCTAAAAGTGTTCTCTAACTATTCAGAGGTAACAATGGCAGAATACCTGTGATCCTGTTTTATGTTTTGTCAAATTGATTCTCCTATTTGAGAATATACTCCTTACACTGTGTAGGCCCCAAAGATGTCATTGACTGATGGAACTGATTTTCTTGCATGGTTCATAAAATTAAGGTAATTATTTTTGTAATATATCTAGATGCCAGCTTTTGGAATATGAGCATTTAGAAAGCAATATTGATTTTATAACATTCCAATAGTTTCTTCTAACATGAAACAAATCATAAAATAAAACCAGTTTAGCCAAACCATTAGAAATATTTGGGTTAATAGTGAATCTGTGTATTTTTATATACTTATCTGAGGTTTACTTTTTAAAATATATATTAAAGCATCATGAAATAAACTTGGAGACAATGCACTGATTTATTTTTTTTTTTTTATTTTGGAATGTAAAGTTAGCACCATTATCAATAGAACTTTTCCAATGGATAAGGAAATGCTTGCTTTTAAGACTTGCGTTTCTGGTACTGGAAGCTACTCTACAAGGTAATAGAGTAGAAAATAACCACCAACCCAGCCACTAACCCTGCAGTCTAAAATCGTGACCTTCCTACAAGATACTCTGGTGCAGTGGTGGCACAGAGCTTGTTGAAATAACCAACCAATATCTGACTGGATTTAAGTCCAGCCCATTAGATGAAACCTGCTTGAGGAGCCAAGAGCCTGAGACTAGATCAGCCAACTAATACTGCTTTGCTAAAGAACATACCAACAAGTCAACATTCTGCTACACTAACAAATCAGTAACTTGTTCAGCCACCATCAGCGAACTTTCCTCCTGCAGTAGATGCGGACAATACAAAGACACACAGGTAGACAATGTGAAAAACTTTAAAGCACTGCCCTAAATGTGACGCTTCTGATAACTCCTACCCCTTAACAGCTTAGGAAAGCCTGCAGGAAAGGAGGGAGAAAGATTGTAAGAGCCAGAGAGAATAGAGGACACCAAAGAATCAAAGCCAACCGTGAGGACACACAGGAAACCTATGAACTGATGCAGTCACAAAGACTGACAGTGTGCACAAGATCTACACAGGCTTGTAGCTTATGAGGTCCCAGTGCTGAAAAATGAGCTAAATACAAGATCACATCCTTAGCCTAGAAGCTTTCTCGAATTGGTTACTGCATGCAAATAAAAAAAAAGTTTTTCTTTTACAGAGTCTCACTGAGTATAAACACTACTCTTAGGACATGACCCCATCCCTAGCCATAGATGGCCAGCACAAACAATCAAAAACTTTAGTGGTATATTTGAGGGTACTTTTATATACAATGCTTTGGCCAGTTTTGTTTGTTTGTTTGTTTTTCTAACAGTTCTTTTACTTATAAGTTAAGGTTTCTGATTTTGTGTTTTGGGGGGATTTCTATGTGTGCCTATGTCTATATATATTTTCTTTTCTTTTCTTTTTTTCCTTTTCTTTTCTTTTCTTTTCTTTTCTTTTCTTTTCTTTTCTCTTTGCTCGTTGTTTTTCTGGTCATTAGTTTGCTTTGTCCCATCCAGATATGTTTCTTCTTATTTTATTTTACTTTATTTTATCACTATTTTTAGATGCATGTAAAAGAAAAAGAGTGTGGATTTAGGTGGATGAGGATGTGGGGAAGATCTGGTAAAAGTTGAGAAACATAGGAATCATAACCAGAATGTATGTTCTATTTTCAATAAAAATTAATACTTGAAAGTTTGTTTACTGAAGAAGAGTGGCCAGCAGATGGTGCCCTTCTGCAATAAACAGTTCTTTCTTTGTCAATAAAACGCTATGAAGTTACAAAAGGAAAAGGCAAGTAATATATTTAAAGAGTTGATTTCTTACCTTGTGTTGTGAGTTTGGCGGTCATTTGTTTGGTTTCAGGAGGTTTGCCTGGTTCTTCAAGGAAAAAAAAAGGATGAATAATTTACCATTCACAAGTGGTTCAAAACAATATAGAAAAAAGATGAAAAATTACACAATAATGATTATTAACTTTGATTTTTCATTTTTTTCTTTTGACAATCTCATACATGAGTATTGTATTTACATCCATCTTACTCTTCCCTTTATCCTCACCAGCTCCTCCTACACCAATACCCTCTCAACATCCATGGCATCTTTAGATTTAATTACTGTTGTTTTACACACACACACACACACACACACACACACACACACACACACACACACACCTACTGACTACATGTAGTATTGCTATTATGTTCACAGATTTATAGATGACCACTTGGAACTGAAGAATCTTATTGTATTGTCATGCCCACTGGTTTTATTGTTCAGGTGTTTTTAGGAAACATTGTTAAGATTTCATGGGGGCAGCTTTCCTGTCATATCTACATGACACTAATTCTCAGTTGGCATCCATTCCTCTGGCTCTTACATTTTTTTCTCCTCCCCTCTTCTGTGATGTTCCTTGAATATAGGGCTGCATTATTGATGTGTCAAATGGGACCTGGCTTATTCTATGAGTTTTTGACCCATTGTGTTTTTCTGTAATATTTCCTATCTGCTGCAAAATGAAACTTCTTTGTTGAGGCAAGGGTTATCTGTGGATATAAGGGCAGCTATTAAGAATACATGTGAAAATTATACATAGAAGCTTTGTTTTTAATACTCAGATTTTTTTCTTAATAAATTTAGTCATTAATGGAATTTCAGACATAAAAAAATTCATGAAATATATTAAAGCATAAGAGATTCTAAAAACTGTTCAACCTCATTGTTCTCTATTTAGCACCAAGAATCGAAGACTCTCAAACTCCTTTATGAATTATTTCTGTACGGCCAGCCTTTTATATTTAGATTAAAAACTGGTCCACTGAAAGTCACTGAAGATAATATAAGAATAATTCCAAGGACAATCATTTTTAATCTGGAGCCTGCCTGTATCACTAAGATGCCACTACCCACATTACTGTCCTTTCCATCACATTTACCATGGCCTTGAGCAAAAATATATATTATGAAGAGAGTAATTTGAGTCTTTCTTCCATGTTATATTAGAGATTTTTGTTGTCATTGCTTTTCTCCATTCCTTATTTAGCATTTTATAAACAAACATCATAGAGAACTCCACTTATTTGACAGACATATAAATATAGATTTTAGAATAAATAACAAAATTGAGCTTTCATAACACAGTTCATTTCACTTAGCATGTTAAATGATTGCCTTTATTAACATTTTTTTATAGAATCATTCAACAATATGGAGAGAAAGATTTATCCCTTCTGGTCAACTATCTTCATTCATCATTTAAGACTTAGAGTACATACTTTAGTCTATATGTAAATATCATATATTATTTACATATATGTAAATATCATATGGATGACACATATGTCTTCAGTCTTTCATTTTAGATCAAAATATTTAAAATTATACTAGTTAGAAGTATAAGAGCATCATCAGAAGATATGACTGAGTGATCAGGCACTGACAGTGAATGCTCAGCCTTATGTGGGGATTTGTTTTAATCTCTCCCGCACCCAAGGATCAGAGAACATTATGAAAGAGGGAGTAAAAGATAATAAGTGCCTGTGGATGGAGAGGAGATTTGGAAATGTTGACTTCTCTACAGGTTAGGTCCATCAGACTCATGAATGGCTGTACATGCCTGCACATAATTTGAATATGATCACACACATCAGTTGAAGCATGAGAGGACTGGGACCTTGAAGCTCATCATTGCTGAGAAACTATTATCAGTTTATAGCTTCTGGCAGAGGGAGATTAATTTTTCCCTGGGGATGTGGTTTCTGGTAAGCTACCCATTGCATGGCCCTGCTCACATGCATAAATGGACATCCTTATTGGACTCAGTAAATTACTAATTTAAAATCAAACAAATAGAGGTCAAAAAGATGGTTCAGGTGTGAGACCATCTATTGCTTTTCCAGGAAACTTGAGTTTTGTTCTCATAACCTAAATCAAGAAGATCACAGCTTTCTGTAGTTCCCCAGTGATTGGTTTACTCTGGGCTCTGAGAGTAATTGTTCATGTGGAACTGGAGTTAAGTTGAAGGAACAAATAGAATCAATATACAATGTAGATAATGATAAGCTAAACTCATCAATATAATAATAGCAATAATGTAATAATATAACATAATAATAGCAATAGCCAGGCATGGTAGCAATCACTTGTAACTGTAGCATTGACGGGACACAATCAGATCCCTAGGGCTTCCTATCCAGACAGTCTAGCCTACTTGGCAAGTTCCAAGCCAATGAGAGAACTTGTCTTGAAATCAAGTGAGCTGTGTTGCTATGAAAGGACACCTGAAATTGTCGTCTAGCCTCCACACACACATGAACACACATACATATTTATATAGGAACACACATGTGCAAACCTACATATACTAATTCTTTCCATCCTTCTCTCTCTCTCTCTCTCTCTCTCTCTCTCTCTCTCCTACTCTTGCCATAAATATACCCCTGAATCCCCGCATCAAAATGATGATGATGATGATGGTGATGATGAAAAAGGATTTTATATTCTGTGATAAATGAACTTGTTTTGTCTTTTGTTTCAGAGATAAGTTTTCATTTATATCAGAGTCATCATTACAAACATGCTAATACTTCAGTTTTTTTATATGAAGAATATTGCTTATTTATCATCATCATCATAGTTATAGTTACTTATTCAAGGCCTGGTTTCTGATTAATCATGCCTTATTCAAATGACATGTCTATCTGTAAGGTCAGTAACACATGAATGGAAAAATTTAAGACCATAGTCTCTGTCCCAGGCCCCTCTCTGAGATTTGCCTTCATCTGTTTCTTCACCAGAAAAGCACATTACCTTATCAATGCACATTGGTTTATTTTTAATACTTTCAGTGGATTGATGTTCATTTCTTTTAAGTTTTAAGTGTTCTTCTTGTATGTATGTATGTATGTATGTATGTATGTATGTATGTATGTACTACATCCATGCCTGAAGGTCTCTCAGACCAAAAAAGGGTGTTCAGTATCCTGGACACATACAGGTGTGAATTGTCATGTGGATGCTTGGAACTGATGAGGGGCCTCTGCATAAACATCAAATGTTTTAACAGCTGACTGAAGCATCTTTAAACATTCCCAAATTCATTTTGGAGAGAACAACTTTTAATGTCTACTTGTAAAGGGGCAATTTTAACAGAAGCAAATTTCAGGGTATAATGACAGCATGAGTCCCTCACAATATCATGTTGTCCTTCTCTGAGTAAACTCTTAAGTTAATACATGATAATTCACAACCTATTATGTGAACTGCATGCCAGGAGAAACTAACAACTTAAAATCAAAATGCCTTTTCAACAACTCTGACAATTTGCTTCCACTAGGCAGCAGTATCAGCCTCTGAGCAACCAAGAACACGTGCAAAGACTATCAGATTTGACATCTGGCCTGTACGTAGCACTTCTGTCTTCAAAACCATATGGTTTAAAGAGCAAGCTCAATCCTGAGACTATAAATTCACAAGAAAAGTGGCAATGAGTAATCCTTGAATAATATGTTAGATCTGTCACTTCAGCAAATAACAATAAAATAGAAAATAAAGAGTACACTAAATAAAAGAACAACCTGGCACAAGAAATGAAATAAACACGAGCAAGTGTGAGGCCAAGAAATGAGAATCAATACCATTGTCTACACATTCATCATTTCTCAATCCCAGTCTATTGAGCATGACAGTGAAAACTTGAGTCTCAGAGCAGTCATACATTTAAGTTACTTACACAAATGTTTCTTCACACTATCCTACACATCCCTTAGTATTACTAATTATTACTTACTCATCATTGTAACTCACACTTAGAAGACTACTGACAAGATTATCACTAATAAAGCCATAAAAATTGTATTTAAAAAATTAATGATAATAATGGGAAAAATCAACTGACCAGACTGATATAAAAATACAAAACAAAAATTCCTTTCTCATTCTATTAAATGTATATTATACAGAAATCCTTTTCATTTTAAAGTTCAGAACTTGATTTTCAATAGATTATGTAGGGACCGGAGAAAACTGGTGAATTTTCTACAACGAGACTATTAATGTCTCACTATTCCATAAAGAAACTAGTTCTTTATGAAGCTAATTATGAACCAAATTCCTTTTATTAATTTCTAAGAAAAGAAAATTCAAAGTCAGTATTTAGTTTTGCAATGCACATCTAGGTTAAGGTTAAATTTGAAAACTAAATACAGAGCCCCTCACTGGGTACTGGGTGGGTTGCTGTGGTCTTCTGGTTCATTCAGCCTACCTCAGCCACCAGCAGAAGGGGCTGCCACTATATAAGGCTTTATAAGTACACCATGCAAATGAACAAATACTGGTACTTTGCTTGTTTGTGGAGCACCTGGTTTGAAGAATATAAGAATGAGATAGATATGGCACAGGTATCACATCTACTGAGGGAGGCAGAAAAAAATCTGGAAAATTAGTATCCTCAGCCATATATCTTTCTTCAATCTGCTGGGGGCACCTCCTATGAGAGATAGGAGCGCTACAAGGTTCCAGAATGGTGCTTACATTTAGAACATCCTGATCACTTTGAGGAAGGTAGAAAGGGAAAAGGGAAGAAGGGAGGAAGGGAGGCAGCTACAGAGACTGAAACAGACAAAAGAGACAGGAAACAGAAGAAAGGGGTAATTGAGTGGAGAAAGCTGGGAGCAGAAGGTTAAGCAGAGGCAGGGGAAAACACCACTAGAAGGTTATATGCCTGAAGCTTTGCTTATTGCTAGAATGGACTTGCCTCCAATATGGTGGCATTTTTTGACCAAACCTCAGGAATAACTATGGTGTACACAGGCACCTCACTGCTTATATTTGCAAGTGAAAGAGATGGTGGAAAACATTTGTATTTGTATTAATAAAAATAAATAAACTTTGGGGTAGGAACTTTTATGTAAACTTCAAGAGAAATCCATAGTAATGAATACAACAGTTAAAGTTGGATCAACAATATAACATTTTTCAAACCCTCAAAGGGTACACATTCTTTTAAAATAAGATACTAGTTGTCCAATGAGCTGCTCAATCAAAGTCAGACTTGTTGTTCTCTCTACTTATAAAACTATAGTTTCCTATTTTCTTATAAAACTACTACCCAACTGGAGAAAGATTAAACATTAAAATAAGAATTGTATGCTGCAGGGGCGTGGTGGTGCACTCCTTTAATCCCAGCACTTGGGAGGCAGAGGCAGGCGGATTTCTGAGTTTGAGGCTAGCCTGGTCTACAGAGTGAGTTTCAGGACAGCCAAGTTACACAGAGAAAACCTGTCTCGAAAAAAGAAAAACAAAACAAAACAACAAAAAACAAACAAAAAAAAAAGAAAACAAACAAACAAACAAAGAATGTATATGCTTAAAAATTCTTAGGTAACACTTCTTGTACTTAGTGCTCTAGGAAAGCATATTTCTGAGATAATACTACATTTTAGTATAATAATCACCCTATTGAGATGAAACTAATAATGAAGCAGTCTTTCGCCACTCTCTCTGGCCAAGGGTGCTGAGGTCTGAAGGGATGGCCCATGTGCTGACAGATATGCAAATTATAAGACATACAGAAATATGAACAATTTATGAAAAACCATCTGTTATTGCTAAAGGTTACAAAAATCTAAATTGCCTGCCAGCACCATTTACAAAAGGTAATGCAGTTGAGCCAGAACTCCTTTTCTCCCCGCAGAGAATCCTCAACTAATTATTGTATTTTTCCTACTCTAAAAAGCTTTAGATGGGTTAACAGTGAACAGGTGAGAAAAAAAAATAAATATGTTCGATGTCTGTTAAAACAATTCCTATTATTTCTGTTATGACCCTCTAAGGAACCAAAACGATGTTCTTCTCACTGAAATCATCCTAAACATTTCTTGACTTGAGGGAAAGAAAAAGAACTTTGCTGTTTCAATTAAATATTAAGCAAAAAAATATCTACCCATAGATTGTGGAGAAAGCATCAGCCCTTCACAGCAGTACTGGAAAAAGCTAAGTATAGGAAGACAGATAATTGAAGAGCATCAGTCAGAACCCTATGCTTGAGGGTATCACCTAGCTGTCTGAATTGGACAAGTCGGGGGTGGTGCATTTTTAATCAATTACAATTTTAAATGAACTACATTTAAAGGATCAAACAAAGTTTTGTAATTAAATAGGAAGTTACCAAGGGACACAGAAACCCCTGCCCATCCAGAGGCACATTTTCCTTCTGGTTTACACCTGAGCCTGGAGTAGACCATGGGCTCTGGCTCTCTACCCACCCCACCCAACCAAACCCAGAGGCAGCTTGACTCTCAGGAGCCCTGACACACCCAGGGTCTGAGGATCAAAGGATAACAGGATCAGAGAGACCTGGAATCCCAGAAGTTCTGAAAACAAAACAAAACAAGACAAAACAAACAAACAAAGAAAAAACCCAAAAAACAGGATCATAGGTTAACAGGAGGGACAGATTCCAGTCAGAGAGAGGAAGGCCAGTTAGCATGAGATATAACCAGATGGCAAGAGGCAAGCACAAGAACATAAGCAACAGAAACCAATGCTTCTTGTCAACATCAGAACCAAGTTCTGAGGTTATTTCTGTTGTCATCAGAACCAAGTTCTTCCACCAAAGCAAGCCCTGGAAACACCAATACACCTGAAAAACTAGATTCAGACTTAAAATCCCATCTCATGAATATGATAGAGGACTTTAAGAAGGACATAAATAACTCCCTTAAAGAAATACAGGAGAACACAGGTAAACAAGTAGAAGGCCTTAAAGAGGAAAAACATAATTCTCTTAAAGAAATAAAGGAAAACACAACCAAACAATTGAAGGAATTGAACAAGACCATACAGCATTTAAAAATAGAAATAGAAACTTTAATGAAAACACAAATGGAGACAACCCCCAAGATGGAAAACCCAGTAAGGAGATCAGGAGTCACAAATTCAAGGATTACCAATAGAATACAAGAGATAGAAGAAAGAATCTCAGATATATAATATACCATAGAAGACATTGATACAACAGTCAAAGAAAATACAAAAAGCAAAAAGCTTCTAACTCAAACATTCAAGAAATCCAGAACACAATGAAAGGACCAATCCTAAGAAAAAAGAAAACAGATTCCTAAATAAATGGGCCAGTAAATATCTTCTACAAAATTGTAGAAAAAAACTTCCCTAACCTAAAGAAATAGATATCCATAAACATACAAGAAGCCTACAAAATGTGAAACACATTGGACAAGAAAAGAAATTCCTCCCATCCCCTAATAAAACCGCCAAATCTACAGAACAAAGAAAGGATATTAAAAGCAGTAAGGGAAAAAAGTCAAGTAACATATAAAAGCAGACCTATCAGAATTACACCAGACTTCTTACCAGAGACTCTAAAAGCCAGAAGAACAGGTGTCATACAGACCCTAAGATCAAAAATGTCAGTGAGGCTACTTTACCCCACAAAGCTATCAATTACCATAGGTGAAGAAACCAAGATATTCCATGACAAAAACAAATTTAAGCAATATCTTTCCACTGATACAGCCCTACAGAGGATAATGGAAAGAAAATTTCAAAGCAAGAAGGGGAATTACACCCAAGAAATAGCAAGAAATTAATCTTCTCAAACAAAAACAAAAGAAGAGAACAACTAAAACATAATTTCATAACAAAAATAGCAGAAAGCAACAATAATTGATCCTTAATATCTCTCAACATCAATGGACTCATTTCACCAATAAAAAGACATAGGATAAGAGACTGTATATGTAATAAAGACCCAAACTTTTGCTGCATACAGGAAACACACCTCAGTGACAAAGACAGACTTTAACAAAAAATAAACATCTGGAAAACATTTTTCCAAGCAAACAGTGCTAAGAAATAAACTAGTACAGCAATTTCAGTATCCAATAAAATAGACTTTCAATCAAAAATTTTCAAAACAAACAAACAAACAAAAAGTAGGGAAGGATACTACTTATCTCATTAAAGAAACAATCCATGAAGATGAACTCTCAATCCTGAACATCTATGTCCCAAATGCCAGGGCAGTCAAATTTGTAAAAGAAACATTCCTAAAGCTCAAAACACACACTGAACCTCACACAATAATAATGGTAAACTTCATTACCCCTCTCTCACCAATGGACAGATAAAGGAAACAGAAATTAAACAGAGCCACAGTGAAACTATGAGAACTTATGAATAAAATGGATTTGACAGATATCTACAGACCATTTTACCCTAAAACAAAGGAATATAACTTCTTCACAGCACCTCATGGTACCTTCTACAAAATTGACCATATAATTGGTCACAAAACAAGCGTCACCAGATACTAGAAGACTGAAATAATTCCATGCATCACTAAGGTCTAAGGCTTCTCTTCAATATCAGCAAAAACGACAGAAAGCCCACATACATATGGAAGCTGAACAACTCTCTACATATCTATAACTTTGTAAAGGAAGAAATGAAGAAAGATGTTAAAGATGTTTTAGAATTTAAGAAAAATGAAGGCACAACATACCAAAACTTACAGGACACAATGAAAGCCATGCTAAGAAAAAAACTCATAGCTCTGAGTGCCTCCATAAAGAAATTTGAGAGAACATACACTAGCAGTTTAAGAGAACACCTGGAAGCTCTAGAACAAAAAGAAGCAAATACACCCAAGAAGAGTAGAGGCAGGAAATAAATTAAGGGCTGAAATCAACCAAATGGAAACAAAAAGAATGATACAAAGAATCAACCAACCAAATCAGGAGTTGGTTCTTTGAGAAAATCAACAAAATAGATAAACCCTTAGCCAGACTAACCAGGGGCCAAGTGACAGTATCCAAATTAACAAAATCAGAAAAGGAGACATAACAACAGAAACTGAAGAAATTTTAAAAAAAAAGTATACTCAACAAAACTGGAAAAATCTACATGAAATGGATGATTTTCTAGACAGATTCCAGGTATCAAAGTTAAAATAGGATCAGACAAACCATCTAAACAGTCCCATAACCCAGGGCCAGATTGTTTTAGTGTAGAAAGTTATCAGACCTTCAAAGATGACCCAATACCAATATTTTTCAAGCTATTTCATAAAATAGAAACAAAAGGAACACTACCCCATATGTGCTATGATGCCATAGTTATACCTAAACCACACAAAGACCAAAGATAGAGAATTTCAGACCAAAACAATCATTCAACATGATCAAGTAGGATTTCTGCCAGAGATGCAGTGATGGTTCAATATATGGAAATCCATCAACATAGTCCATTATATAAACAAACACAAAGAAAAAAAAACACATGATCATCCCATTAGATGCTGTATAAGCCTTTGGCAAAGTATAACATCACTTCATGTTAAAAGTATTGGAGAGATAAGCAATTCAAGGTTCATACCTAAACATAATAAAAGTTATATATAGAAAACAAATAGCCAATATCAAACTAAAGGGAGAGAAAAATGAAGCAATACCACTAAAATCATAGACAAGGCAAGGCTATCCTCTCTCCACTATCTACTCTGTATAGTACATAAAGTTTGAGTCAGAGCAATTAGACAACAAAATGAAATCAACGGGACACAAATTAGAAAGGTGGAAGTCAAGTTATCACTATTTGCAGACAATATTATAAGCGACAACAAAAAATCCACCTGAGAACTCCTACAACTGATAAATAACTTCAGATGGATATAAAATTAACTCAAACAAATCAGTAGCCCCCTCTACTCAAAGGACAAACAGGCTGAAAAAAATCAGGGAAATGATACCCTTATAATAGTCACAAATAATATAAAATATTTTGGTGTGACTCTAATCAAGCAAGTAAAATCTCTATATGAGAAGAACTTCAAGTCTCTGAAGAAATAAATCTAAGAAGACCCCAGAAGATAAAAAGATCTCCCATGCTCATGAATCTGCAGGATTAACACTGTAAAAATGGTCATCTTACCAAAAGCAATCTACAGGTTAAATATAATCCTCAAAAAATCCCTACTCAATTCTTCACAGAGATATAAAGAGCAATTATCAAATTCATCTGGAATTAAAAAAAAATAAAACAGGATAAGGAAAACTATTCTCAACAATAAAAGGACATCTGGAGGATTCACCATCCCTGACCTCAAGCTGTATTACAGAGCAATAAGTGATTAAAAACCACACAGCAGTGGTACAGAGACAGGCAGGTAGATCAATGGAATAGAATAAAAAACCCAGAAATAAACATGCACACCTAGGTCACTTGATCTTTAAGCCAAAACCATCCAGTGAAACAGACAGCATTTTCAACAAATATTGTTGGTTCAACTTGTGGTCAGCAAGAAGAATGAAAATTGGTCCATTTCTATCTCCTTATACAAAGCTCAAATCCAAGTGGATAAAGGAACACCATGTAATACCAGATACACTGAATCTAATAAAAGAGAAAGTGGGAAAGAACCTCAAACATAGGGGCACAAGGGAAAATTTGCTGAACAAACCACCACTGGCTCATTGTCTATGATCAACAATTGACAAATGAAGCCTCATAAAATTGAAAAGGATCTGTAGGGCAAAGTATAATGTAAATAAGACAAAACAGCAACCAAATGATTGAGAAAAAAATCTTTACTAACCCTACATCAAACAGAGGACCCATATCCAACATATGCAAAGAGCTCAAGATGTTAAACTCCAGAGAACCAAATAACTCTATTAAAAATGGAGAACAGAGCTAACAAAGAATTCCCAACTTAGGAATCTCAAATGGCTGAAAAACACTTAAAGAAATGTACAATATCCTTAATCATCAGGGAAATGCAAATCAAAATGATGCTGAAATTCTACCTCACATCAATCATAATGACTAAGATCAAAAACTCAGGTAACAGCAGATGCTGAGGAGGATGTGGAGAAAGAGGAACACTCCTCCATTGGTTGCAGGACTGCAAGCTGATAAAGGCACTTTGGAAATCAATCTGGCATTTCCTCAGAAAACTGGAAATAGTTTTATCAGAAGACCCAGCTATACCACTACTGGACATATACCCAGAAGATGTTCCAACAAACAAGGACACATACTCCACTTTGTTTATAGCAGCCTTATTTATAATAGCCAGAAGCTGGAAACAACCCAGGTGTCCCTCAACAGAGGAATGGATACAGAAAATGTGGTACATTTACACAATAAAATACTACTCAGCTATTAAAACAATGACTTCATGAAATACTCAGGCAAATTGATGGAACTAGAAAATTTCATCCTGAGTGAGGTAATCCATACATAAAAGAACATACAATAAGTGTATTTTAGCCCAGAAGTTCAGAATACCCACAATACAACCCAAAAACCATATGCAGATTATCAAGAAGAAAGATCAATGTATAGATGTATCAATTCAACATAGTACGGGGAACAAAATAATCATAGGAGGTAGAAGAGGGTGGACCTAGGAGTGAGAGAGGAGGGGGAGAGAAAAAAGTGGGCCAGGAACAGGTATTGGAATGGACAGGAGGGAAGTAGAGAGGGTCAGAAAAGTTAATAAAAACATGTAGCACTGGAGGATGGGGAAATGGGGGCAGCCACTAGAAAGTACCAGAGTACAGGGAAGTGAGAGGCTTCCAAAAGTCAATGGAGATGACTTTACCTCAAATACCCAAGCAAGGGGAAATTCTGTAGAGACTACCTCCAGGAGATAGACATGGCCACAGGTTAAGGGATCTGACCACCCACCCATTTCAACATTTTAACCCAGAATTGTTTCTGTCCAAGGAGAGACGGGAACAAAAACTGGAGCAGAGAATAAAGGAAAGGTCAAGAGACGGCCCCATCTAGGGATCCATCTCATCTGCAAAAAATAAACCCCCACACTATTGCTTATGTCAAGAAGTGCTTGCTGACAAGTGCCTGATATACCTCTTCCCTGAGAGGTTCTACCAGCACTTAACCAATACAAATACTAGGGGGATACTAGAGCAATGGGGCAGAAGTGGTTGAATGTGTGGAGTAGCACCCTCATAGAGGCAACAGGGAGTGGAGGTGTGGGGAGATGACTTGGGGGGATTTTGGAGGGGTAACTGTGAAGGGGGTATCATTTGAAAGGTAAATGGATAAAATGATTAATAAAAATGTAATCAAACGGAAATGAAGATGTAATTTAAGATGCAATAACCTAGTTTAAAAAAAGTGAAAGACAAAAAACAATAATCATATCATTAGAAGGTGAGAAAACATTTGACAAAACTGAATACCCATTCATGATAAAAGTCTTGGAAAGTTCAGGAATTCAAGGCCCATACCTAAACATAATAAAAGCAATCTACAGCAAACCAGTAGCCAACATCAAAGTAAATGGTGAGAAGCTGGAAGCAACCCCACTAAAATCAGGCACTAGACAAGGCTGCCCACTTTCTCCCAAACTATAAAATATAGTACTCGAAGTCATAGTGAGAGTAGTTAGACAACAAAAAGAGATCAATGGGATACAAATTGGAAAGGAAACAACACCCTTAACAGTATTCACAAATAATATAAAATACCTTGGTGTGGCTCAAACTAAGGAAGTGAAAAATCTGTTTGATAAGATCTTCGAGTCTTTGAAGAAAGAAATTTAAGAAGATCCCAGAAGATGAAAAGATCTCCCCGCTCATGGATTTGCAGGATTAATATAGTAAAAATGGCCATCTTATTAAAAGCAATCTACAGATTCAATGCAATCCCCATCAAAATCCAACTCAATTTTTCACCAAGTTAGAATGGGCAATTTGCAAATTCATCTGGAAAAACAAAAACCTAGGATAAGCAAAAACAATTCTCAAGAATAAAAGAACCTGTGATAGAATCACCATGCCGGACTTCAAGCTGTACTACAGAGCAATTGTGATAAAAACTGTATGGTACAGGTACAGCGACAAACAGGTAGAGCAATAGAATAAATTGAAGACCCAGAAATGAATCCACACACCTATGGTCACTTGATCTTTGACAAAGGAGCTAAAATCATCCAGTGGGGGGGGAAAAAAACAAACAAACAAAACCCAGCATTTTCAGCAAATGGTGCTGGCACAACTGGTGGTTATCATGTAGAAGATTGTGAATTGATCCATTCTTATCACCATTTACAAAGCTCAAGTCTAAGTGGATCAAGGAACTCCATATAAAACCAGAGACACTGAAACTTATAGTGGAGAAAGTGGGGGAAAGCCTCAAATATATGGTCACAGAGGAAAAAAATTCCTGAACAGAACAGCAATGGCTTGTGCTGTATGACCAAGTATCTACCAATGGGGCCTCATAAAATTGCAAAGTTTCTGTAAGGCAAAAGACACTGTTAATAAGACAAAAAGCCCACCAAAAGAATGGGTAAGGATCTTTATCAATCCTAAATATGATAGGGGACTAAAATTAAGTATATATAAAGAACTCAAAAGATGGACTCCAGGAAATCAAATAACTTTATTAAAAGTGGGGTACAGAGCTAAACAAAGAATTCTCAACTGAGGAATACTGAATAGCTGACAAGCACCTGAAAAAATGTTCAACATCCCTAATCATCAGGGAAATGAAATTCAAAACCACTCTGAGATTATACCTCACACCATTCAGAATAGCTAAGATCAAAAATGCAGGTAAGAGCAGATTCTGGCAAGAATGTAGACAAAGAGGAACACTCCTCTATTGTTGGTGGGCTTTCAAGCTGGTAAAACCACTCTGGAAATCAGTCTGGTGGTCCCTCAGAAAATTGGACATAGTGTTACTGGAAGATCCAGCAATACCTCTCCTGGGCATATACCCAGAAGATGTTCCAACTACTAATAAGGACACATGCTCCACTTTGTTCATAGCAGCCTTATTTATAATAGCCAGAAACTGGAAATAATCCAGATGTCCCTCAACAGAGGAATGGATACAGAAAATGTGGTACATTTACACAATGGAGTACTATCAGCTTAAAAACAATGAATTTATAAAATTCTTAGGCAAATGGATGGATCTGGAGGATATCATCTTGATTGAGATTACCTAATCACAAAAGAACACACATGCTATGCACTCACTGATAAGTAGATATTAGCCCAGAAACTTAGACAACCCAAGATACAATTTTCAAAACCCATGAAATTCAAGAAGAAGGAAGAAGAGTGGAGCCTATCCTGAAGGAACGACCATCCAGAGACTACCCAACTTAGGGATCCATCCCATAAACATACATCAAACCCAGACACTAGGCAGATGCCAAAAAGAGCCTGCTGACACGTCTGATATAGCTGTCTCCTTTGAGGCTCTGCCAGTGTCTGGCAAATACAGAAGTATAGCTCACAGTCATCCATTGGACGGGGCATAGGTTCCCAATGAAAGAGTCAGAGAATGCACCCAAGGAGCTGATGGGGTCTGAAGCCCCATAGGAGGAACATCAATATGAACTAGCCAGTACTCCCAGAGCTCCTTGGAATTATACCACTAATCAAAGAAAACACATTGTGGAACTTGTAGCTCTAGCTATATATGTAGCAGAAGATGGCCTAGTCAGTCATCAATGGGAGGAGAGGCCCTTGGTCCTGTGAAGGCTCTATGCTCCAGTATTGGGGAATGCCAGGACCAGAAATGGAGTTGGTGGATTGGGGAGCAGTGGTAGGGGGTAGGGGATAGGGGATTTTCAAAAATTTTTATAATTAAATCAACAACAAAAAAGGGAAAAAAGTAGAGGAATTAAATCACACAAGCAAAGAATATGAATATATAAAAACACTGAAGGGAGCACGCAGTAACTGTGGGACAGCATGAAAAAACCAGTCTTCTAATTATAGGTATATAGGAAGGAGAAGAAAGCTAGGTCAGTGGTACAGATTAGATCTTCAAAAAGACCATAGGGGCAATCCTGTCTCAAAAGAAAGAGACAGTTCATAAGAAAAACTCTTCAATTTAACCTCTGGCCTTTACTCAAGTGCAAAATGTTCACTTATATTAGTATGCACTCACAGGGAGCTTATTCTGATAAAATCACATTAAGTTCTCTTTATTACAAGCTTGACCTTGGGCCCCCAATAACCCTATCACAGCAGGACAGGAAGGCAGAACCCTGAGCCTAGTTTTAGGCAAGCATTTACAGAGGCAAGAAGAGGGTATCTAGCCTGGCACACATCTAATTGGTGGACCACTATAGCCTTTAAAATAATTAGCTGGTACTGGGAACCAATCCATAAACTTAACTTCTGCTTTCCTCCTGATGGGTGGTTGTTAGTGTCAGGGGCAGCCTTGTAACCTGGAGATGCAGATTTGTTGGGGACAACCTGGAAACCAGTGCTAAACATAGGTTTTGTTGAGAGGTAGCCTGAAAACTTTTGCTAGATACTGAACTGTCAATTAACTTGAATTAATCCTTAGGTCACATTCTCTAAGATGGAGTCTAAACCCAAAAGATCTGTCTCTCATCAATAATTATATTATTATCATTACTACCATTGTTATTATTTTTTATTATTTAGAGCAAATTGGCTCAGCAGATGAAGGTGCCTGCTACCAAGGCTGACAGCTTAAGTTTAATCCACAGGATCCACAGGATGGAAGAAAAGAACCGTCTCCCAAAAGTAGTGTTCAACCTCACCATGTGCACCATGGCATGCCCATGTCCACACATACTCACCTACATTCGAATGAATAATAAAAGTAAATTGGAAAATTTCATGGAACATTATGTGCCATTTTACAACCTAGTTGAAGTTCACATCTCGGAAATTTATAATTTCTCAATGGAAACTAGGTAGCCCTTCATTTCTAAGTATGCAAAAGAGAAGTAATAGGGAATCATAATTAATTAATTACATTAAACACTTATTTTTACTTCATGAATAAGCCTTTGCAGATATGCCTAAATAAGTTTTCAAGGGTTTATTTGTAGAGAGTTCTTTCAGTTGCTATTGAGGTAAAAGTACATTAAAATTATTATCACTGAATAATAAGTCATAAGGTCTACACTTTTTTTTGAATGTACCTTAAAAGTTTTGGAGTTAAATAAAATATTTAATTCTGCCAATAAAAAAGGAAGTGGCTGTCCCATTAACTAGTGTGTAAGAACAATGTGATCTAAGTTCACCTCTTAGAAAAAGGGCTCTTGTTGTTCTACACTAGTAACCAGCATGTGTGGATAACATTGTGCTTTTTGCCTTTATAGAAAGTGGCAAGCAGTGCCCTTTTCATATTCTTCATTTAGATAAGTTATAAACCAATAAAAATTTAAATTTACCTTAATTTTCATGAAACTTCCAAGTAGTGGGAGATAGTTAAAAGAAATCCACAGGAAACATGATTTATTACCTGTATCTTGAAGTCTCTAACACAATATGTGGCACTGAGAAAGCCACTGGTAAGAGTTCTTTCATGAATAAATAAATGGAAGCTGATAAAAAGGCCAAGTGTTGCAAAGATCAGTGTCAGATATCTGACATCTCAATTGAGAACTGAGAAGCAATTATCCTCTCAAATTAATCAGACTGGGAGTAAAGTCTCCCATTTCACTCTACAGTTCTCAAATGCCAAAAATGAAAAAAAAAAAAAAATCAGATTCAAAGAGAATCTGAGCTTCCTGTAAAAAAAAAAAAAAAAAAAAAAAAAAAAAACTTTAGACTTATAAAAATGCAGATACACTGCTGTGCTTTGTTAAATTAGTTCCAAGGAAAAGGAACACAGAGTTATGTTAAGATTCTGAAGAATTTTGAGATGGTAATCACGTTCTGCAATACTTAGTCTGCAGGAAGAGCAAAAGGTTAAGGGAATAAATAGTCGACAGTGGTACATGGTCTGAAAAGTGCCTACTATAGTCTATCATACATTTCTCATTATTTACTGCACCAAAGCTCATTGCATTATTTTACTTAAACTTGTTAATGATGCCTATCCACTGTTGCATTAGAAGTGTCTCATGAAGGATGACTTCATGACTAGCTATTTTAAGGAAACAAGCTAGGCAAATAAGACTGAATGTAGAGACAAGATAAATCTTCACAAAAGGACAAGGGAAGAAAAACTGTTATCTAACTTAATGACAATTCATTCTCTCTGTTCTATGGATCAACTAACTCAGATAGAAGAGTCTTGGTAATAATTGAGGGAAGTTCAAATTGTTGGGTTAAATAAGCAGGAGAATATTGAACTGAGAATATCTTCAGAGCCTAGGTCTCTCCATTCCTGTGCAATGAGATACAACTTCTATGAGCTACAACTTCTGTCTTCTATGTGAATAGTTTGAATGAAACTTATCAACTTAGGAATTTTACAAGGATCTTGGGTGTTGACAGTTGTAAAAGCTGTCCTCCAGCCAATCACCAGTAAGTAGCTAATCAAACCATGTCCAAATAATACAAGTGCTACTATAACCTATCAGATTATTTCTGTCTGGGATGTCTATATCTGCTTGTTGACCACAGAGTTGAATGGAATTCTCTGAAATTCAGTTCTAAGTGGCATCCAATTTATGAACTAGTTTTTGCTTGAACACTTAAATTTAACTTAGATCAAATTATGCTAATATGCCTGTGAAATCTGAGCAAGTGTGGTACCTTTATGTCTGTGTTTATTTATTTGAGATGGGGTTTTGCTTACATAGCATTGGCTGGCCTGGCAATCACTTTATAGATTGAGCTGTATTTAACATTGTAGGGTTTCCTCACCTTTGTTCCAGATTATTGGGATTACGCATGTGGGTCAAAATGCCTGTCAAGGTCAACTATTTTTCCTATAACACTTAGAGTTATTACTTTTTAAACCTATGTTTTGAAGAAATAAAAAATGTCCACAATCATGTCTTTGAGTGTAAACAGTTTTCTCATTAGCACAGAAGTCCATAAAAGTCACAGGAATATGCTACCTGTAAAGTGATAATGCCTTAGAAAAGACAAATGTTCAGAAAAGCAATATTCCTTCCAGTCTGCCACCTGCAGCTGTGAGCTGAAGCTGTGCCACACACCGCTGTACAGAGGTCCTACCAGGAGAGAACGGTTCTCCCTGGAGTGGTTTTACTCCCAGGCTCAGAGGTGAGATAGCCAATTTTTCTCCAATAACTGTCTGGATCTGGGCAGCAAGGAGCACATGGGGTGCAAGAACAGTGCAGCAGCCAGGCCAGAATCCTTCCATTTGAAATCTGCACCCAGAGCTTAGGCTGTTCCAGGGCCCTCTATGCACAACTTCCTCCAGGAGAGAGCTGGTCCCCCAGGAGTGCTGACACAGGCTAACAGACCCACAGGAGGAACAAGCTCCAGGGAAAGATAGCAAGAACATCTAACTAACACCAGAGATAGCCAGATGGCGAAAGGCAAACAAAATAATATTACCATTATAAACCAAGACCACTTGGCACCCTTAGAACCAAGTTCTCCCACCACAGCAAGTCCTGGATTCCCCAGCACACCAGAGAAGCAAGATATGGATATAAAATCATATCTCATGATACTGATAGAGGACTTTAAGAAGAACATAAATAACTCCCTTAAAGAATTACAGGACAACACAGGAAAACAGATAGAAAGCTCTTAAAGAGGAAACACAAAAATCCCTTAAAGTATTACAGGAAAGTACAACCAAACACATGAAGAAACTGAACAAAACCATCCAGGATCTAAATATGGAAGTAGGAACAATAAAGAAATCACAAAGGGAGACAACTCTGGAGATAGAAGATCTAGGAAAGAGAACAAGAGCCATAGAGGCAAGCATCACCAACAGAATACAAGAGATAGTAGAGAGAATCTCAGGTGCAGAAGATACAATATAAAACATTGACACAACAATCAAAGAAAGTGCAAAATGCAAAAAGGTGCTAACACAAAACATCCAGGAAATGCAGAACACAATGAGAAGACCAAACCTAAGGACAATAAGTATAAAAGAGAGCAAAGATTACCACCTTAAAGGACAAGTAAATATCTTCAACAAAATAATAGAAGAAAATTTCCCTAATCTAAAAAAGAGATGCTCATGAATATACAAGAAGCCTATAGAACACTAAATAGATTGGATCAGAAGAGAAATTCCTCTTGTAACATAATAATCAAAAAACCAAATACACAAAACAAAGAAAGAATATTAAAAGCAGTAAGGGAAAAAGGACAAGTAACATATAAAGGCAGGCCTATGAGAATTACTCCAGATTTCTCATCAGAGACTATGAAAGCCAGAAGATCCTAGACAGATGTTATGCAAACACTAAGAGAACACAAATGCCAGCACAGGCTACTAAACCAAGCAAAACTCTTAATTACCATAGATGGAGAAACCAAGATATTCCATGACAAAACCAAACCTTTTTCCCTTACTGCTTTTAATATTATTTCTTTGTTAGAATTACATCAGACTTCTCGACAGAAACTATGAAAGCCAGAAGATCCTAGGTAAATGTCATACAGACTCTACAAGAATACAAATGTCAGAAAAGGCTACTATACCCAGCAAAACTTTCAATAACCAATGATGGAGACATGATATTCCATGACAAATACAAAATTACACAATATTTATCCACAAATCCAGCCCTTCAAAGGATAATAAATGGAAAATTCCAACACAAGGAGGGAAACTACACCATAGAAAAAGAAAGAAAATTATCTTCTTTTAATGAGCCAAAAAGAAGACAGCCACAAAAACACCTCTGACAACAAAAATACCAGGAAGCAACAATCCTGTTTTCTTAATATCTCTTAATATCAGTGGTCTCAATTCCCCAATAAAAAGATATAAACAAATTGACTGGATACGTAAACAGGACCCAACATTTTCCTGCATACAGGAAAGTTATAAATGGTGTATTAAGTCTTGGCTGTGGCTGTACTTAGGAGCATAAAGTAACATAGTGTGGTTCCCCTTCTTCTGCCAGCACCTCAAATCATGGCCATCAAACATACCATCACAAAAATTACCAAATAAATTCACAGCAAATTCTAAAGGGATGGTCACCAATACTCAAAATGAGGAGGCTGGGGAGATGGCCTAGCCAGAAATGTGCTTTACAGCACAAGTGTGGGAGGCTGAGTTTGATTTCCAAAACTGATAATAAAGTCCAGATGTGGCTTATAATAAAACTGCAAGGACAGCAGAGACTAACAGTGATCATTGATCAGGCAGCCTAGCCTAATTTGTGACTTGTAGATCACTCAGAGTCTTGGCCCCATCTCAGACAGTAAGGTCGGTGTTTCCTGAGGAAAAATTCCACACCATCCGAGTTTATCTTTTGGCATACATGTGCGTGCACACAAAAATATATTTCTACCTGTACATACACACACACACATACATAAACACACACACACATAGACTCATACACACACATGCACACATACACTCACACACATATACCCACAGAAACATGAATGTGTACACACAGTCGTGTGCACCAAGTGAAAATGTATCATTAACCAACTCTATCACACTTGTTATATATTTTCTTTTCATTTTATAGAATTGAAAATATAAATATATGTGTTAATTGTGCATTACACTGTGCAGCTGGAGAATTTATGCTAGCATCATAAACAAATCCATGGTCAGTGGAATGATGTGCTTACACTAATTAAAAGTGTCCTAATTTAGGCATAATTTTGCTTAAATGGTAGTGGGTAACTTCATTTATGTGAGGAGATAAATATCAATACTAAAATAGCATCAGAATTAAGGGTGAATTAAGACTTGTAATTAAGAGTAACTATAGATGATCTGTTTAATCTTTCTGAAGTTTGCAACCTCTATATCTTCCTCCTAATATGTTAATATAGCTCTAAATTCTACTTCAAAATCTTATATTAAAATGACACCTTTTGTCTCCTAACATCCTTCATCTGTCTTCATGCAGCATATTCATCCCAACAAAACTTCATGTTTTGATGCTTATTACACTAAATACTAATGTTATAGAGGTCCAAGTGGAATTGTTAATCAAAAGAGCATCTTGATTCTAGTTCATAATCAACATATAACGATGAGTTAAGTACCAACTGGCTTTTGATGAAGTTTTCTTCTGATACAGCGTATTGTATCAACTTCAGTAACTTCAACAATAAAAGAAAAATTTAGGCTAGTAATACAGACCATTGAGAAACAGATTTGTTTGACTGAAAGTGTTGAATGGAATTTTTTGTGGCCTTATAAAGTGAAGGATGTAGACAGAGGCCCACAACAAAGGCAATAGGGTATTAGAACTAGGCACACAGTTGAAAGTTCTGGGAGAAGAATAGCAGAACACAATCAGTGGACACTACAGAATATGACATTCATCATGCAGTCAGCACACCTGCAGATGTCCTCCAGTCCATAGAGTTCTATTTAGAAAAGTCTATCCTTTGTGCATATGATTTGTGTGAGTACATTTTGTGGAAATTAAACAGAGGCATGTGTAAGAAATAAAAGAACAGTATTAAGAGGATTAACAAAACAATCACAAACAAAGCCAACACCATAGAAGCAGGACTCACAGCCAAGATGGTGGTAAGCATATATAAGCCCCTGTAACGATGAAAAGGGCATCTGAAAGAGATAAACTTTGTAGCTATGGGTGAAAGCCAGTTTGTAATAGGTTATGAAACCACATAGTTAAATTCTCAGAAATGTTTCTGAATGTAAGCCATTGGGAAGAAATATGATAAGACAGAACTGATGACTTCAAAACATAGCAGAATTGGATTCTACAGCCTGATCCAAGGCCATTTATGGAAAAACATGCATCAATGGGAAGACTGATATTTGGTATAGCCAGACAGCAGGTGTGTATAGTTCCCAGCAAATATTCTCTTTATATTTTTCATTTTACCATATTCTTTATGAGATAAACAGTCATTTGAGAAGAAATACTAACAGTTTGGAAGTCAGCTCTCTACATTTCTCTACATTACCTCCAACTTCAATTATGTCATTAATTATATCAACTCCCTATGAGTAACATTTGTTATATTTTCCCATATTACTCGTCTGTACATGAACTAAATATGTAACTTCCATTATATTTCTTTTTATGTTGCCCAGCAAATATTCTTAAATGTGTTTTTCCAAGGGAAGCTGCAGAATTATTGACTTCAAAAATTAATTTGCCTATTACAGTAGCAAATGTGTCAAAAAATTAAGAAATCCTGAATGAGCTCATTCAATAGTAACAAACATAAATCATTTTTTAGAGTGACCAAATCCAAAGATTCTACAGATATGACAAAACTCACTACATACATCTCTGCCAGGTTAAGTAATGTTCATTATTAAATGTTGCTTAGGAGACATTTGAGAAGCTAATAATCTTCCCTTTAATTTAGTTCATTCTCCATATTAAATTTATGCTAATAGGATTCCTTATATATTCATCCAGCCTATATCATCTTTCATTTCAGTTTTTGTTGTTGTTTTTTTTTGTTTTATATATATATATATATATATATATATATATATATATATATATATATTACATTTTTTTTAGTTACATTTCAAATGTTTTCCCCTTTCCAGGCCTCCCCTTTGGGAACCCCTTATCCCATCCCCCTTCCCTCTGCCTCTATGAGGGTGGTCCCCCACTCACCTACCCACTCCCCACTTCCCTCCCTGGCATTCAGGGAGACACTCAGGTCCAAGGGCTCCTCCTCCCACTGATTGACAAGGTCATCCTCTGCCACTTGTGGCATGGGTCCTTCTATTTGTGTTCTTCGGTTGGTGGTCCAGTCCACAGGTGCTCCAGAGGGTCTGACCAATTGACACTGTTGCTCCCTCAATGATGCTGAAAACCCCCTCAGCTCCTTCAGTCCTTTCTCCAACTCCTTCATCAGGGACTTCCTGCTCAGACCAATGGTGGGCTGCAAGCATCCTCCTCTATTTGTCAGGCTCTGGCAAAGCCTCTTCGGAGACAGCCATATTTGGCTACTGTCAGGAAGCACTTCCTGGCATTGACAATAGCATCTGAGTTTGGTGACTGTATTCAGGATGGCTAATATCCAATTACAAATGTGTGTATACCCTGTGTGTTCCTTTGAGACTAAGTTGTCTCAGTCAGGATATTTTCAAGCCCCATTTGCCTGCAAATTTCATGAAATCATTGTTTTTAATAGCTGAGTAGTATTCCATTGTGTAAATGTACTACATTTTGTGCATCCATTCTTCTATTGAGGGGCATCTGGGCTGTTTACAGCTTCTGGCTATTGTGAATATGGCTGCTGTGAACACAGTGGAGTATATGTCCTCATTACATGTTGGAACAACTTCTGGGTATATGCCCAGGAGTAGAATGGCTGGGTCCTCAGGTAGTACTATGTCCAATGTTCTGAGAAACCACAGACTGAAATTCCATGGCGGTTGTACCAGCTTGCAGACCCACTAGCAATGGAGGAGTGTTCATCTTCCTCCACCTTCTCACCAGCATCTGCTGTCACCTGAGTTTTTGATCTTAGCCATTCTGACTGATGTGAGGTAGATTCTCAGGGTTGTTTTGATTTGCATTTCCCTGATGACTAAAAATGTTGAACATTTCTTTAGGTGCTTCTTGGCCATTCACATTTCCTCAGTTGAAAAATCTCTTTAGCTCTGTTCCCCATTTTTTTTTTTAGTTTTTTTAAAAATTAGATATTTTCTTTATTTACATATCAAATGCTATCTCAAAAGTTCCCTGTGCCATCCCCCCCTCCCCAGCTCCCCTAACCCACCCATTCCCACTTCTTGGCCCTGGCGTTCCCCTGTACTGGGGCATATAAAGTTTGCAAGACCAAGGGGCCTCTCTTTCTGATGATGGCTGACCAGGCCATCTTCTGCTACATATGCAGCTAGAGACACAAGCTCCGGGGGTACTAGTTAGTTCATAGTGTTGTTCCACCTATAAGATTGCAGACCCCTTTAGCTCCTTGGGTACTTTCTCTAGCTCCTCCATTGGGGGCCCTGTGTTCCATCCAATAGCTGACTGTGAACATCCACTTCTGTATTTGCCAGGCACTGGCATAGCCTCACACAGGACAGCTATATCAGGGTCCTGAGTTGTTTGTATATATTGGATATTAGGCCTCTATCACATGTAGGATTAGTAAAGATCTTTTCCTAATCTGTTGGTTAGTGTTTTCTACTATAGACAGTGTCATATGCCTTACAGAAGCTTTGCAATATTATGAGGTCCCATTTGTCAATTCTTTATCTTAGAGCATAAACCACTGGGGTTCTGTTCAGGAACTTTTCCCTCTGTCCATGTGTTCAAGGTTCTTCCCCATTTTCTCTTCTGTTAGACTCAGTGTATTTGGCAGCATGTGGAGGTCCTTGACCACTTGGACTTGAACTTTGTTCAGGGAGATAAGAATGAATCAATTTGCATTCTTCTACATGCTGACCACCAGTTGAACCAGCACCATTTGTTGAAAATGCTGTTTTTCCCTAGATGGTTTTAGTTCCTTTGTCAAATATCAAGTGACCATAGGTATGTGGGTTCATTTCAGGGTCTTCAATTCTATTCCATTGATCTACTTGACTGTCACTGTACCAATACCATGCAGTTTTTAATCATGATTGTTCTGTAGTATATAGCTTGAGATCAAGGATGGAGATTCCCCCAGAAGTTCTTTGACTGTTGAGAATAGTTTTCTCTTTCCTGGGTTTTTTGATATTCCAAATGAATTTGAGAATTGCTATTTCTAGCTAAATTGCTATTTCTAACTAAATAACTGAGTTGAAATTTTGGTGGGGATTGAATTGCATCTGTAGATTGCTTTTGGCAAAATGGTCATTTTCACTATATTAAACTACCAATTTATGAGCATGGGAGATCTTTCCATCTTTTGAGGTCTTCTTCAATAATTTTTTCCAGAGACTTGAAGTTCTTGTCATAGAGATCTTTCACTTGTTTGGTTAGAGATATATCCTTTGTTTATCCTTTGTTTGTCAGCTGTAGGTGTACTCTGGGATAATTTTTTGAGTCACCTAAGTACACTATGATATCATCTGCAAATGGTGATATTTTGATTTCTTTTCCAATTTGTATCACTTTGACCTCTTTTTGTTGTATAATTGCTCTAGATTGACCTTGAAGTCCTATATTGACTAGATAGGGAGAAAGTTTCTCTCTAAATAGCGTATTGCTGTATATTGCTTTCACTATGTTTAGGTATGGACATTGAATTCCTGATCTTTCTAAGACTTTTAACCTGGAGGGATGCTGAATTTTTCAAATGATTTTGCAGCATATAATGAAATGCTCATGTGTTTTTTCTTTGAGTTTGTTTATGAAGTTGAATTCACTGATAGATTTCCATGTATTGAACCATTCCCGCATGCCAGGGATAAAGCCTACTAGATCATGGTAAATGAACATTTTGATGAGTTCTTGGAATAGGATTGCAAGAATTTTATTTAGTATTTTTGCATTGATATTTATAAGGGAAATTGGTGTGATGTTCTTTCTTTGTTGGTTCTTTGTGTGGTTTTAGTATTAGCATAACTGTAGATTCATAGAACAAATTGGATAGAGATCCTTCTGTTTCCATTTTGTGGAATAGTTTGCATTAATAGATATATTTCCCTAACCATATGGTTATTACTAAAAACTTCAGAGTCACTAAGTAATGGTTTGGCATTTGGAAATAATGGGGAAATTTGTTTGGGAGACTATGATTGAATTTTTCTATTTCTTTGGGGGATATGGGACTGTTTAGATTTTTAATGTAACCCTGATTTGACTTTGGTACCTGGTATCTGTCTAGAAAATTATCAATTTCATCCAGGTTTTCCAGTTTTTGTTGAGATTTTATAGTAGGATCTGATGATTTTTTAGATTTCCTCAGAATCTGTTGTTATGTCTCCCTTTTCATTTCTGATTTTTAAAATTAGAATACTGTCCCTGTGCCCTCTAGTTAGTCTGGCTAAGGGTTTATCTATCTTGTTGGTTTTCTCAAAGAACCAGCTCCTGGTTTGGTTAATTCTTTGCATAGTTTCTTTTTGTTTCCACTTGGTTGGTTTCATCCTGTATTTCATTATTTTCTGCCTTCTACTTCTCTTTGGTGAATTTGTTTCTTTTTGTTCTAGAGCTTTCAGGTATGCTGTCAAGCTGCTAGTGTATGCTTTCTCCAGCTTCTTTTTGGAGGCACTAAGAGCATTGAGTTTTCCTCTCAGGACTGCTTTCATTGTGTCCCGTAAGTTTGGGTATATTGTGGCTTAATTTTCATTAAATTCTATAAAGTCTTTAATTTCTATCGTTATTTCTTCCTTGACAAGTTATCATTGAGTAGAGTGTTGTTCAGCTTCCACATGTATATGGGTTTTCTATCAATCTTTGACAAAGGAGCTAAAACCATCTAGTGGAGAAAAGACAGCATTTTCAACAAATAGTGATGGCTTAACTGGCAGTTAACATGTAGAAGAATGTGAATCTATCCATTCTTATCTCATTGTACAAAGCTCAAGTCCAAGTGGATCTAGGACTTCCATATAAAACCAGATACACAGTACCTTATAGAGGAGAAAGTGGGGAAGAGACTTGAACATATGGGCACAGGGGAAAATTCCTGAACAGAACACCAATGACTTGTCCTGTAAGATCAAGAGTTAACAAATGGGGCTTCATAAAATTGGAAAGCTTCTGTAAGGCAAAGGACACTTCTAATAATACAAAAAGGCAACCAACTGACTGGGGAAAGATCTGTACTGATCCTAAATCTGATAGGATAATATCCAATATATACAAAGAACTCAAGGAGTTAGACTCCAGAGAACCAAACAACCCTATTAAAAAATGGGGTACAGAGCTAAACAAAGAATTCTCAACTGAGGAATTATAAATGGTTTAGAAGCACCTAACTAAATGTTCAACATTCTCAGTCATCAGGGAAATGCAAATCAAAACAACCATGAGATTCTACCTCCCATCAGTCAGAATGACTAACATCAAAAATTCAGGTGACAGCAGATGCTGTTGAGGATGTGGGAAAAGAAGAACACTCCTCCATTGCTGATGGGATTGTAAATTGATACAACAACTCTGGAAATCAGTTTGGTGTTTCCTCAGAAAGGTGGACATAGTACTACTGGAGGTCCCACCAATACCACTTCTTGGCATATATCCAGAAGATGCTTCAACATGTAATAAGGACACATGCTTCATTAAGTTCATAGCAACCTTATTTATAATAGCCAGAAGTTGGAAAGAACCCAGATGTCCCTCAACAGAGGAATGGATACAGAAAATGTGGTACATTTACACAATGGAGTACTACTCAGCTATTAAAAACAATGAATTAAGAAATTTGTAGGCATTTTCTTCATTTACATTTCAAATGCTATTCTGAAAGTCCCCCATACCTTGCCTCCCACCCCCCTTCCTGCTCTCCTACCCACCCACTCCCACTTCGTGGCCCTGGTGTTCCCCTGTACTGGGGCATATAAAGTTTGCAAGACCAAGGGGCCCCTCTCCCCAATGACGAAGAAAATACCTAATAAAAATTGGAAAAAAAAAAGGAACAAAGTTATGTGAGGAAGACCTTTATATCAAGGTTATCATGAGTTAAATGTAGTCACTGTACAATTGGCAGGACGATGTACAAGGAAAAGAAAAGTGCAATCAGCAATTTCTTAATCAGGCTCCTGCAGAAGGAATGAGAACCTGGTTCCTTTGTAAAAGAAGTCAGTAAAAGGCAGGATCAAATCTGACAAAATTTGCTAATATTCCTTGCTTCCACAGATGATATTGTATATTTGCTTCAAATATTACTGATATCTGCAATAAAATAAAAGCCAAGTATCTCAAGTAAAACATTATTTTTGTTTTTTTTAAAAAGAAAAGAAAAGAAAAGAAATTCTTAGGCAAATGGATGGGTCTGGAGGATATCATCCTGAGTAAGATAACCCAATCACAAAAGAACACACATGATATGCACTCACTTATAAGTGGATATTAGCCCAGAAGCTCAAAATACCCAACACACAATTCATAAACCACATGAAACTCAAGAAGAAGTAAGGATACTTCAGTCCTTTTTAGAAGGGGGAACACAATAGCCATGGAAGGAGTTAGACAACGTGTGGAGCAGATACAGAAGGAATGACCATCCAGAGACTGCCCTTACATGGGGATCCATCTCATATACAACTACCAAACCCATATACTATTGTGGATGCCAACAAGTGCTTGCTGACAGGAAACTGATATAGTGTCTCCTGAGAGTCTCTTCCAGTTCATCTGATGTCATGTTCCTACCACTGTGGGCTGAGTGATATCTAAATGAATGGTGATTAGGGAGAAATTCATTCATCAAATTTATAAGATGAGAAGACAGAAAAGTTGAGGAGCAATCGTGATAACTACCTATTATCAAATTGACTCATCTGTTCTAGTTTTAGTCATTAGCTTTTCATTTGGCAGCAGCTGTTAATGTCTGGTATTGCTGTACTGTGTTCTGTGTGTTTTGAGTTACAAATACCACATGCTCTTCTTGCATATTATGGATAAGGTGGTTTTTAGCAGCTTTTTTTCCCACTACAAATTGATTATCCTGACCTTCTTTATTTTTTTAAATTTTTTTCCTCCAATTTTTATTAGGTATTTACTTCATTTGCATTTCAAATGCTATCCCAAAAGTCCCCTATACCCTCCCATCCCCAGCTAACCTACTTACCCACTACCACTTCTTGGCCCTGGTGTTTCCCCTGTCCTCGGGCACATAAAGTTTGTAAGACCAAGGGGCCTCTCTTCCCAATGATGGCTAACTAGGCCACCATCTGTTAAAAATGCAGCTAGACACACAAGCTCTGGGGGGCGGGGGTGGGGGTGGTAACTGGTTAGTTCATATTGTTGTTCCACCTACAGGGTTGCAAACCCCTTCAGCGCCTTGGGTACTTTCTCTTGCTCCTCCATTGGGGGCCCTCTGTTCCATCCAATAGCTGACTGTGTACATCCTTCCTTCATGGTGTTTTCCCCACCCTTATGCCTTCTTATTTTTCACTGAGACCATTTTAAAGCAAAGTTGAATGCATGCCTGTTTTACATATGCACTATGTTTTTCACTAACAGTATAAAAACAAGAAAATATAACTTATATATTATCTTTCTCTCTGGTGTTTCTTAGAACTTAATTGTTAAAAGATTTCAGATGTCAGTTTGATAACATTTGAATGAAGCTAAAATTTAGTTAAAATGACAAATTAAAACTTTCATGTGCTTTTGAAATCTAAATGCTGAAATTGAAGGTTCTGTTAGAAATGGAAGCAATTTGGTCAAATGATTGAATACTCCAAAAATGTGATTAGAACCTCAGCTAATGGCCTTACTGTAGGATAAAGGCTTTCTTGCTGGAATCTGTAATGGTATGCTCCATCAGCTCATGAATAGTCTTTTATATCAGCGTAGAAGAGAATTTATTTTGAGAGATATAGGAAGTGTCTATAAAGGGAGAAATGAAAATGAAGTGCTCACGTTGGCAGCAGGGGTCTCTCAGCCACATTGCCCAAGCAGTAGTGACATGTGGTGCTCAGACAAGAAACACACACCAAAGGAAGGCATAAAAGTAGGATAGGATTTGGGGGGAAATCTTACAACAAAAGAGAAAAGGGTTTGAAAAAGAATGGGAGTAAAAATGACTAAAATTTGTTATGTTTGAAATAAGTTCTGTTGTATTTGGAAATGTAAATTGCAAAAGCATAACATGGCTGTGGAGTGAAATTACAGAGGTGTCTAGCTGAGGTGATTCTTACCAGCCATAAAAAGATATCTGGTACATGGCATATTTCAAAGATGAAATTGAAAGGGTTTAAGAAATGTATTAATGAAGTGAAAATACTGGACCTGTATCTAGGAATTAGATAAAAGTAGTGTTAATCTGCTCGTTAAAGGAAAAGACTCTTTTGATAGTTGACAACATTCAAAAGAGAGTGTTTAAAAGGTTTATTTAAAACTCTGTGAACAGTGATGATGAATGGACATTTAAATAGAGATGATGACTAGTCAGTTGGGTATATAAGATTAAAGTTCAAAGTTAGTGACAGATATTTGTTATTTATTGTCACACAGATGGCACTAAACCCAGGAGATTATATGAGGTCACCAAGGAAGATATATAGAGAAAGAAGAGTCATTAATAAAATAAAGTCAACTCTTCTAGTGAATGCCTTCTGCTAGGGCAGAGCACCAGCTTGTCTGCTCCTCTGAAGACACTACAGTCTCAAGGCCTCCAGGAGGTCTGCTGCACTTAGGGCAACTGTTCTGCTGCAGGCAAGGCAACAGACCGCACAATCTGAAGGCCTCCTAGAACAGCTACACAAAAGTCAACAGCTTGACTGCTCCTCGGAAGACCCAACTGTCTGATGGCCTCCCAGGAGATCTGCTACAGCCAGGACAACAAATCAACAGCTTGTCTGCCCTTCTGAAGATTCCACTGTCTAAAGGTCTCACAGGAGGTCAGGAACACAAAAGGCAAGCACCAGACAGAGACACTCAGCTAACACCAGGAATAACCAGATGTCAAGAGGCAAGCCCAAGACCATAAGCAACAGAATCCAATATACTTCATCACCATCAGAACCTGGTTCTCCCACCACAGCAAGCCCTGGATACTGCAATGCACCTGAAAATTAGCCAGTTGACCACCCACATTCCTATCTTATGAAGATAATAGAGCATTTCAAAGAGGAAATAAATAACACACTGAAAGAAATACAGGAAAACACGGGTAAACAGGTACAAACCCAGGTGTCCCTCAACAGATGAATGGATACAGAAAATGTGATACATTTACACAATTGCGTACTATTCAGCTTAAAAACAATGAATTTATGAAATTCTTAGACAAATGGATGTATCTGGAGGATATGATCCTGAGTGAGGTAACTCAATCACAAAATAAGTCACTTGATATACACTCACTGATAAGGGGATATTAGCCCAGAAATCTAGAATACCCAAGATACAACTTCCAAAACACAAGAAAATCAAGAAGGAAGACCCACTCATGGATACTTCATTCCTCCCTAGAATAGGGAATAAAATATTCATAGAAGGAGTTGCAGAGATAATGTTTGGAGCTAAGATGAAAGGTTGGACCATCCAGAGACTGCCCCACCTAGGGATCCATCCCATAATCAGCCACCAAACACAGACACTATTGTATATGCTAGCAAGATTCTGCTGAAAGGACCCTGATATAGCTGTCTACTGTGAGGCTTTGCCAGTGCCTGGCAAATATAGAAGTGGATGCTCACATTCATCTATAGGATGGAACACAGGGCCACCAATGTAGGAGCTAGAGAAAGTACCCAAGAACTGAAGGGGTCTGCAACCCTATAGGTGGAACAACAATATGAACTAATCAGTATCCCCAGAACTCATATCTCTGGCTGCATATGTAGCAGAAGATGGCTTAGTTGACGATCATTGGGAAGAGAGGCCCCTTGGTCTAGCAAACTTTATATGCCCCAGTACAGGGGAGAGCCAGGGCCAAGAAGTTAGAGTGAGTGGGTAGGGGAGCAGGGTGGCAGGAGGGTATAGGGGACTTTTGGGATAACACTTGAAATGTAGATGAAGAAAATATCTAATAAAAATATGTCAAAAAGAGTTGGTAAATGTGATTGCATGAAACTTGAAACCTTCTGTAAAGCAAAGGACATATTCAATAGGACAAACCAGCAACCTACAGATTGGAAAAAAAATCTTTATTAACCCCACATCCAATAGGGTGCTATTATCCAAAATATATAAAGAATTCAAGAAACTAAACACCAGGAAACAAAGCAAGCCAATAAAAACTAGAACTAAACAGAGAATTCACAACAGGGGAATCGCGAAGGTCTGAGAAGCACTTAAAGAACTGTACAAAGTCCTTAGTGATCAGGGAAATGAAAACTAAAATGACCCTCAGATCCCACCTTACACCAATCAGAATGGCTAAGATGAAAACTCAGCAGATGCTGGCAAGGATTTGCAGAAAGAGGAGCACTCCTTCATTGCTGGTGGGATTGCAAGCTGGTACAACCACCATGGTAGTCAGTGTGATGGTTCCTCAGAAAATTAGACATAGTACTACCTGAGGACTCAGCTATACCACTCCTGGGCATATACCCAAAAGATTCCCCAACATATAACAAGTACATATACTACACTCTGTTCATAGCAGCCTTATTTATAATAGCCAGAAGCTGGAAAGAACCCAGATGTTCCTCAACAAAGGATTGGAAACCCGAAAATGTGGTACATTTACACAATGGAGTACTAGTCAGCTATTAAAGACAATGAATTCATGAAATTCTTAGGCAAATAGATGGAGCTAGAAAATATCATCCTGAGTAAGGTAACCCAATCACAAGAGAGCACACATGGTATGCACTCACTGACAAGTGGATATTAGCCCAAAAGCTCGGAATACCCAAGATACAATTCATAGACTACATGAAGCTCAAGAAGAAGGAAGATGAAAGTGTGGGTGCTTCAGTCCTTCTTAGAAAGGGGAACATCTTCATAGAAGTAGGGGAAGGGGGAGAATAGGTGGTTTCTGGGAGGTGGGGGGAAACCAGGAAAGGGGAAAGTGTTTGAAATGTAAATAAAGAAAATATACAATAAAAAAGTAGTGAATCATTAGCTAGTGCCATCTTACAGATCTACTCATTACATAGCACTTACTGCATAGGTATCTCCTATGTTCACTACACAATTCACAGGGAAGTAACTTCCCAGCAGTTTCCATTCTAGGGAAATTTGGTGTACATTAATACACTTAGAAACAGAAGGCTGTAGGGTCTGGAGAGATGGCTCAACAGTTAAAGGCACTAGTGCCTTGTCCAGAAGGCCTGGGTTAAGTACCCAGCCCCATACATGTTAGCTCACAACCAT
Organism: Mus musculus; assembly: GCF_000001635.26. Classification (NCBI taxonomy): domain Eukaryota; kingdom Metazoa; phylum Chordata; class Mammalia; order Rodentia; family Muridae; genus Mus; species Mus musculus. Next base: position 33,272,137 of record NC_000076.6, on the reverse strand, counting down.
CTGAAAATCCAGTTCCAACGGATCTGATGCTTTCATCTGACCTCTGTGGACAGCAGTTATGTAATATACAGTGATACATGCAGGCAAAACATCCATAAGCATGAAAAATAAATGCACATTTAAATAAAAGAAAGAAAAGGCTGATTCTGTGGATAGCCTTACCACAGTCCCTATTACCATACATTTGTTTCTGTCCTCTGATTCATAGAACTTGAATGTGTAATACTTCGGTACCAAAATGGTCTTTGGGAACAATTACTTTATGTGCTTTTTGTCCTAATGGATTTTGTTGTAATTTTTCACATGTCCATACTTTTGATTGTACAGCATAAAATTAATACAGCTCAGAGAATATGAGTGGTGATCAATATAGCAGATAGTCTTAACACATATTTTGAAAAAAGGAAAGACTTCTATTAATAACAAAATTATGCATGTCCCTGAAAGTTTTCTACAAATACTTTAAATAGTCAAACTTAGCAAACTAATTAAAAATTTTAAATCTAAGATCTTTGCTTTTTGTAGGTTTTTTCGCCCTTGAGTTTCATAATTAATTACTAAACTTTTCTAAGCATTAACTTTTTAGTCACTGTGGTTTCTTGACTGAGATGGATCAAGACAATTTCTCACCTTGAGGACAATTAGCCACTCTTCCAAACACAAAACATTGTGCCATAATGTACTTGGTTTAGTCAGGCATAAAGTATGCTCTGCAGAGTTTCAGAACAATGTCTTATGCTAGAGTACACACTGAGGAGTGATAGTGAACTCAGGATGTATACTGTGGACACTTTTCATGACGTTACTTTCTGGAATCCATTCTTTTTTTATTGAAAATCCTTTTTAACACAATATATTGTTCTTATGGTTTCCCCTCCCCAAATCCTGTTAGATGCCCCATTATACCACTCCCATCCAGATCCAAACCCTTTCTATCTCTACTTAGGAAAAACAATCAGGAATCTAAGAAATAATAATAAAATACAATGAGACAAAACAAAACCAAACAAATCTGGATATGACAAAACAAACGGGAAAAAAAAACCCAAAAAGGCACAAAAAATCTCATATAAGCACAGAGGCACACATATTTGCCCACACAAGAATACCACAAAAATCTCAAAACCAGAAGCTATATAAGCAAACGACCTGTAAGATTTTTATATGCATATATGTACAACATATTTATTGTAAAATATATTTTGTAATATATAACACATGTGTGATATAACATAAAATATATTATATAACATATTATATAATATATGCAATATTATATGTGTATATGTGTATATTATTTTTATCAAAAATACATGTTTTGCCACTGAGACTTTGGTGCATATACATACATACATACACACATACATACATACATATATATAGATAGTTGAAAATTATATGCATATAGTATTAAAATGTTATATATGTGCAGAATATGTGTGATATATATGCATATTTAGAGGTATATGCATATGTATGTATATATACACACACATACACACACACTCACATTAAAGTTTGCCTATTTTTAAGAGTAGTTTGTTTCCCTAGTGAGACATCCTTTTAGAAAACTAAGTTTTCATTTGTAAGAGGTTATCAGTTGGAGACATCTTCTGAATTAGGAATGAGCACATGTGTCTACTTCTATTTTTGGTTGCACCTATCTGGAGCAGAGCCATATGGACCCTGTGTATGCTGCCTCAGTCTCTATGAGTTTGTATGTACATCAGTCCTATTATATTGAGAAGGCTTTGTGTTCTTGGTGTTCTTCCCCCCTCTGGGTCATATATTCTTTCAGTCTCTTCTTCTATAGAGTTCTGTGATCCTAAGCAGAGTGATTAGGTAAGAACATCCCATTTAGGGGTGATTGTTCCCAGGTCTCTCAATTTCTAAGAAATTGTTTGGCTGTGGGTTGTTTGTATGTGTTCGCATCTGCTGCATTAGGAATCAGATTTGTCTTCCTGGATATTTCTGGATCTAGATTATCTCACTCACTAGTTTTTTAATTTACCTGTGAATTTAATTATTTCATTTCTTAACAGCTAAATAATATTTCACTGTGTAAATGTACCACATTGCTTCGTCCATTGATAAGCATTATTCTATTTTGAGCCATGGCATCTAACACTCTTATTTTTTTTTCTGTAAACTAAATAATGAAAGAAATCACCTATATTCCATTTAAATAAAAATAATTGGTAGGCTGTTTAGGGACAGGGACTTTGATCAAAGTCCTCGGTCAAATGACAAAGATTCTATCCTAGCAATGCCCTTAGTGCTATCCTAGCTGTCTTAGTCAGGGTTTCTATTCCTGCACAAACATCATGACCAAGAAGCAAGTTGGGGAGGAAAGGGTTTATTCGGCTTATACTTCCATGCTGCTGTTCATCACCAAAGGAAGTCAGGACTGGAAGTCAAGCAGGTCAGGGAGCAGGAGCTGATGCAGAGGCCATGGAGGGATGTTCTTTACTGGCTTGCCCTCCCCTGGCTTGCTCAGCCTGCTCTCTTATAGAACCCAAGACTACCAGCCCAGAGATGGTCCCACCCACAAGGGGCCTTTCCCCCTTGATCACTAATTGAGAAAATGCCTTAGAGTTCGATCTCATGGAGGCATTTCCTCAACTGAAGCTCCTTTCTCTGTGATAACTCCAGCTGTGTCAAGTTGACACAAAACTAGACAGTACACTAGCCAAATGTCAGAAATACTAGGCAGTCTGGTTTCTTGATAAATTTCTTCTTTAAGAAAAGAAAAAGCCTAGGAATTTCATAAATTCATTCTTTTTAATAGCTAAGTAGTACTCCATTGTGTAATGTACCACATTTTATGTATCCATTCCTCTGTTGAGGGACATCTGGGTTCTTTCCAGCTTCTGGCTATTATAAATAAGGCTGCTATGAACATAGTGGAACATGTGTCCTTCTTACCGGTTGGAACATCTTCTGGATATATGCCCAGAAGAGGTATTGCAGGATCCTCCGGTAGTACTGTGTCCAATTATCTGAGAAACCACCAGACTGATTTCCAGATTGTGCTTGCAATCCCACCAACAATGGAGGACTGTTCCTCTTTCTCCAGAAAATTAAATAACCCCATTAAAAAATGGGGCTTAGGACTCAGCAGAACTTAGGAAATTAGTCTGAACAGGTTAGAAGGTGCGCCAGAGAACCGGACAGCTTCTGGGACGGGCAGAAGCACAGAGCCGCTGAGGCAGCAGCCTGGGCGGGCCACAGACAACCGGCCACCATCCTGACCAGAGGACAGGTGTCCGCCTGGCTCGGGAGACGGCCTCAGCCTCAGGAGCAGCGGTCACCATCTTGGTTCCAGGACTCCCTGGAACTTAGGATTTTAGTCTGCACAGGTGAGAGTCTGCACCACAGAAGCTGACAGCTTCTGGGAACTGCCAAAGCAACACAGCTTCTGAGAGAGGCCCTGTTTTGGGCCTTCTTCTTCGACCAGGAGGAGGTCCAAAAACAAGATATCTGCGCACCTTCCCTGTAAGAGAGCTTGCCAGCAGAGAGTGCTCTGAGCACTGAAACTCAGAGGAGAGAATCTGTCTCCCAGGTCTGCTGAGAGACAGTAACAGAATCACCAGAAGAACAATCTCTAAACAGAGTCAACTATAACTACTAACTCCAGAGATTACCAGATGGCGAAAGGTAAACGTAGGAATCCTACTAACAGGAACCAAGACCACTCACCATCATCAGAACCCAGCACTCCCACTTCGCCCAGTCCAGGGCACCCCAACACACCCGAAAACCTAGACCTAGATTTAAAAGCATATCTCATGATGATGGTAGAGGACATCAAGAAGGACTTTAATAAATCACTTAAAGAAATACAGGAGAACACTGCCAAAGAGTTACAAGTCCTTAAAGAAAAACAGGAAAACACAATCAAACAGGTAGAAGTCCTTACAGAAAAAGAGGAAAAAACATACAAACAGGTGATGGAAATGAACAAAACCATACTAGACCTAAAAAGGGAAGTAGAAACAATAAAGAAAACTCAAAGTGAGGCAACGCTGGAGATAGAAACCCTAGGAAAGAAATCTGGAACCATAGATTTGAGCATCAGCAACAGAATACAAGAGATGGAAGAGAGAATCTCAGGTGCAGAAGATTCCATAGAGAACATCGGCACAACAATCAAAGAAAATGGAAAATGCAAAAAGATCCTAACTCAAAATATCCAGGAAATCCAGGACACAATGAGAAGACCAAACCTACGGATAATAGGAGTGGATGAGAATGAAGATTTTCAACTCAAAGGACCAGCAAACATCTTCAACAAAATTATTGAAGAAAACTTCCCAAATATAAAGAAAGAGATACCTATGAACATACAAGAAGCCTACAGAACTCCAAATAGACTGGACCAGAAAAGAAATTCCTCCCGACACATAATAATCAGAACAACAAATGCACTAAATAAAGATAGAATACTAAAAGCAGTAAGGGAAAAAGGTCAAGTAACATACAAAGGCAAGCCTATCAGAATTACACCAGATTTTTCACCAGAGACTATGAAAGCCAGAAGAGCCTGGACAGATGTTATACAGACACTAAGAGAACACAAATTCCAGCCCAGGCTACTATACCCAGCCAAACCCTCAATTACCATAGATGGAGAAACCAAAGTATTCCACGACAAAACCAAATTCTCACATTATCTCTCCACGAATCCAGCCCTTCAAAGGTTAATAACAGAAAAAAACCAATACAAAAACGGGAACAATGCCCTAGAAAAAACAAGAAGGTAATCCCTCAACAAACCTAAAAGAAGACAGCCACAAGAACAGAATGCCAACTTTAACAACAAAAATAACAGGAAGCAACAATTACTTTTCCTTAATATCTCTTAACATCAATGGTCTCAACTCCCCAATAAAAAGACATAGACTAACAAACTGGCTACATAAACAAGACCCAACATTTTGCTGTTTACAGGAGACACATCTCAGAGAAAAAGATAGACACTACCTCAGAATAAAAGGCTGAAAAACAATTTTCCAAGCAAATGGTATGAAGAAACAAGCTGGTGTAGCCATCCTAATATCTGATAAGATTGACTTCCAACCCAAAGTCATCAAAAAAGACAAGGAGGGGCACTTTGTTCTCATCAAAGGTAAAATCCTCCAAGAGGAACTCTCAATTCTGAATATCTATGCGCCAAATACAAGGGCAGCCACATTCATTAAAGAAACTTTAGTAAAGCTCAAAGCACACATTGCACCTCACACAATAATAGTGGGAGACTTCAACACACCACTTTCACCAATGGACAGATCATGGAAACAGAAACTAAACAGGGACACACTGAAACTAACAGAAGTGATGAAACAAATGGATCTGACAGATATCTACAGAACATTTTATCCTAAAACAAAAGGATATACCTTCTTCTCAGCACCTCATGGTACCTTCTCCAAAATTGACCACATAATAGGTCACAAAACAGGCCTCAACAGATTCAAAAATATTGATATTGTCCCATGTATCCTATCAGATCACCATGCACTAAGGCTGATCTTCAATAACAAAAAAAAATAACAGAAAGCCAACACTCACGTGGAAACTGAACAACACTCTTCTCAATGATACCTTGGTCAAGGAAGGAATAAAGAAAGAAATTAAAGACTTTTTAGAGTTTAATGAAAATGAAGCCACAACGTACCCAAACCTTTGGGACACAATGAAAGCATTTCTAAGAGGGAAACTCATAGCTCTGAGTGCCTCCATGAAGAAACGGGAGAGAGCACATACTAGCAGCTTGACAACACATCTAAAAGCTCTAGAAAAAAAGGAAGCAAATTCACCCAAGAGGAGTAGACGGCAGGAAATAATCAAACTCAGGGGTGAAATCAACCAAGTGGAAACAAGAAGAACTATTCAAAGAATTAACCAAACGAGGAGTTGGTTCTTTGAGAAAATCAACAAGATAGATAAACCCTTAGCTATACTCACTAGAGGGCACAGAGACAAAATCCTAATTAACAAAATCAGAACTGAAAAGGGAGACATAACAAGAGATCCTGAAGAAATCATAAACACCATCAGATCCTTCTACAAAAGGCTATACTCAACAAAACTGGAAAACCTGGACGAAATGGACAAATTTCTGGACAGATACCAGGTACCAAAGTTGAATCAGGATCAAGTTGACCTTCTAAACAGTCCCATATGCCCTAAAGAAATAGAAGCAGTTATAAATAGTCTCCCAGCCAAAAAAAGCCCAGGACCAGACGGGTTTAGTGCAGAGTTCTATCAGACCTTCAAAGAAGATCTAATTCCAGTTCTGCACAAACTTTTTCACAAGATAGAAGTAGAAAGTACTCTACCCAACTCATTTTATGAAGCAACTATTACTCTGATACCTAAATCACAGAAAGATCCAACAAAGATAGAGAACTTCAGACCAATTTCTTTTATGAATATCGATGCAAAAATCCTCAATAAAATTCTCGCTAACCGAATCCAAGAACACATTAAAGCAATCATCCATCCTGACCAAGTAGGTTTTATTCCAGGAATGCAGGGATGGTTTAATATACGAAAATCCATCAATGTAATCCACTATATAAACAAACTCAAAGACAAAAACCACATGATCATCTCGTTGAATGCAGAAAAAGCATTTGACACGATCCAACACCCATTCATGATAAAAGTTCTGGAAAGATCAGGAATTCAAGGCCCATACCTAAACATGATAAAAGCAATCTACAGCAAACCAGTAGCCAACATCAAAGTAAATGGAGAGAAGCTGGAAGCAATCCCACTAAAATCAGGGACTAGACAAGGCTGCCCACTTTCTCCCTACCTTTTCAACATAGTACTTGAAGTATTAGCCAGAGCAATTCGACAACAAAAGGAGATCAAGGGGATACAAATTGGAAAAGAGGAAGTCAAAATATCACTTTTTGCAGATGATATGATAGTATATATAAGTGACCCTAAAAATTCCACCAGAGAACTCCTAAACCTGATAAACAGCTTCGGTGAAGTAGCTGGATATAAAATTAACTCAAAAAAGTCAATGGCCTTTCTCTACACAAAGAATAAACAGGCTGAGAAAGAAATTAGGGAAACAACACCCTTCTCAATAGTCACAAATAATATAAAATATCTCGGCGTGACTCTAACTAAGGAAGTGAAAGATCTGTATGATAAAAACTTCAAGTCTCTGAAGAAAGAAATTAAAGAAGATCTCAGAAGATGGAAAGATCTCCCATGCTCATGGATTGGCAGGATCAATATTGTAAAAATGGCTATCTTGCCAAAAGCAATGTACAGATTCAATGCAATCCCCATCAAAATTCCAACTCAATTCTTCAACGAATTAGAAGGAGCAATTTGCAAATTCATCTGGAATAACAAAAAACCTAAGATAGCAAAAAGTCTTCTCAAGGATAAAAGAACCTCTGGTGGAATCACTATGCCTGACCTAAAGCTTTACTACACAGCAATTGTGGTAAAAACTGCATGGTACTGGTATAGAGACAGACAAGTAGACCAATGGAATAGAATTGAAGACCCAGAAATGAACCCACACACCTATGGTCACTTGATCTTCGACAAGGGAGCTAAAACCATCCAGTGGAAGAAACACAGCATTTTCAACAAATGGTGCTGGCACAACTGGTTGTTATCATGTAGAAGAATGCGAATCGATCCATACTTATCTCCTTGTACTAAGGTCAAATCTAAATGGATCAAAGAACTTCACATAAAACCAGAGACACTGAAACTTATAGAGGAGAAAGTGGGGAAAAGCCTTGAAGATATGGGCACAGAGGAAAAATTCCTGAACAGAACAGCAATGGCTTGTGCTGTAAGATCGAGAATTGACAAATGGGACCTAATGAAACTCCAAAGTTTCTGCAAGGCAAAAGACACCGTCAATAAGACAAAGAGACCACCAACAGATTGGGAAAGGATCTTTACCTATCCTAAATCAGATAGGGGACTAATATCCAACATATATAAAGAACTCAAGAAGGTGGACTTCAGAAAATCAAACAACCCCATTAAAAAATGGGGCTCAGAACTGAACAAAGAATTCTCACCTGAGGAATACCGAATAGCAGAGAAGCACCTGAAAAAATGTTCAACATCCTTAATCATCAGGGAAATGCAAATCAAAACAACCCTGAGATTCCACCTCACACCAGTCAGAATGTCTAAGATCAAAAATTCAGGTGACAGCAGATGCTGGCGAGGATGTGGAGAAAGAGGAACACTCCTCCATTGTTGGTGGGATTGCAGGCTTGTACAACCACTCTGGAAATCAGTCTGGCGGTTCCTCAGAAAACTGGACATAGTACTACCGGAGGATCCAGCAATTCCTCTCCTGGGCATATCCAGAAGATGCCCCAACTGGTAAGAAGGACACATGCTCCACTATGTTCATAGCAGCCTTATTTATAATAGCCAGAAGCTGGAAAGAACCCAGATGCCCCTCAACAGAGGAATGGATACAGAAAATGTGGTACATCTACACAATGGAGTACTACTCAGCTATTAAAAAGAATGAATTTATGAAATTCCTAGCCAAATGGATGGACCTGGAGGGCATCATCCTGAGTGAGGTAACACATTCACAAAGGAACTCACACAATATGTACTCACTGATAAGTGGATATTAGCCCAGAACCTAGGATACCCAAGATATAAGATACAATTTCCTAAACACATGAAACTCAAGAAAAATGAAGACTGAAGTGTGGACACTATGCCCCTCCTTAGAAGTGGGAACAAAACACCCTTGGAAGGAGTTACAGAGACAAAGTTTGGAGCTGAGATGAAAGGATGGACCATGTAGAGACTGCCTTATCCAGGGATCCACCCCATAATCAGCATCCAAACGCTGACACCATTGCATACACTAGCAAGATTTTATCGAAAGGACCCAGATGTAGCTGTCTCTTGTGAGACTATGCCGGGGCCTAGCAAACACAGAAGTGGATGCCCACAGTCAGCTAATAGATGGATTACAGGGCTCCCAATGGAGGAGCTAGAGAAAGTACCCAAGGAGCTAAAGGGATCTGCAACCCTATAGGTGGATCAACATTATGAACTAACCAGTACCCCGGAGCTCTTGACTCTAGCTGCATATGTATCAAAAGATGGCCTAGTCGGCCATCACTGGAAAGAGAGGCCCATTGGATACACAAACTTTATATGCCCCAGAACAGGGGAACGCCAGGGCCAAAAAGGGGGAGTGGGCGGGTAGGGGAGTGGGGGTGGGTGGGTATGGGGGACTTTTGGTATAGCATTGGAAATGTAAATGAGCTAAATACCTAATAAAAAATGGAAAGAAAAAAAATGGGGCTTAGAGCTGAACAAAGAATTCTCACCTGAGGAATACCGAATGTCAGAGAAGCACCTGAAAAAATGTTCAACATCCTTAATCATCCGGGAAATGCAAATCAAAACAACCCTGAGATTCCACCTCACACCAGTCAGAATGGCTAAGATCAATAATTCAGGTGACAGCAGATGCTGGCAAGGATGTGGAGAAAGAGGAAACAGACCCACAAAAGAGATGAATGGCTCAGCAAATGAGAACATCAATACATCTCTGTCTTTCTCGCATTCTCTAGCCTAGGCAATAGTGGTTAAGAGAGCATTGTTCTCATTGCAGTTGGTTTTGGCCTGTTGTTTCATGATTCAGTAACAATTTCTGAATTCAAAATCTTCACATCCTCTGGACCACCCTGTGCAATATAGTTCACTTGTAGAATATCTTATGTTTGACCATGCAGAGTGGTACAGATGAATAATAACACCCACCCAAAGTTCTGTTTTCTTGTTGTTTTCAAAGTATTTCTTTAAGTAGGAATGTATTGTTTAACCATTGAAATATATCTTGATTTTTTATTATATACAACTTTGAGGGAGATTTTTCAGTAAGTAATGTAAAGTACCTACTATAGTTAACTATAGTAGATTTTCAAATTCTGAGGCTCAACTAATAACAAATGTTAAGCTGAGAATGTGGTATCATAGGAGCCACTGCTTGTATGCCAACACAGACCTCTAGTAAAGTCCACAGAATTCAAACCTTGGACTTTTTTTTTTAGTAAAAGAAAAGTAGTAAAGTGCATACAAAATAAATTATTATAGTTATATATTACATTATTTAATATATACTATATTTTAAATAAACTTGTGAGACATGTAAAAGTTAATTTAATTAATTTATATTTAGTAAAATATAATAATCATGTATTCAGTAGGTGTCTAAGGCTGGCTTCTGTCTTTTTTAACATCACTACTCTTTGTAGCTACAACTGTTATATTCATATCTTTATTTCCTTTACTATTTCAGAAATAAATGGCATAAGTATTTGGAATTAAGGTGGATTTTCAACTTAATTGGACTGAGAAGCACCTGAGAGATTAATAAGCATCTTAGTGTTTCTGTTATAGTATTTCCAGAAAGGATTAACTAAGAAAGGAAAATTTGCTGTGGCACTTTCCTGCAGTCAGGGAATGGGTAGAATAAAAAGGAAGAAGGATAGCTAACACATTCATCTTATCTCAGTGCTCCCTGATTTTAGTGGGTTACACAGTTCTAATCTGGCTTCACTCCACAATGTATTGAAACCTCTGAACACGCACGGCAAACAAAACCTCCCCTTTCTTTATGTCAGATGTTCATCATAGCTGGAAGGAAAGCAAAGAGTGCCAGCTCCTTAACAGCTCAAGCTATACTTCACTTTTTCATTAGTTCTATTGCATTTCTAGTGCAATAAGCCTAAGATGGACAAGGTGGTGGTGGCACACGCCTTTAATCACAGCACTCAGGAGGCTGGCGGATTTCTGAGTTCAAGGCCAGCCTGGTCTACAAAGTGAGTTCCAGAACAGCCAGGGCTACACAGAGAAACCTGTCTCGAAAAAAAAATAAAACAAACAAAAAGAAGAAGAAGAAGAAGAAGAAGAAGAAGAAGAAGAAGAAGAAGAAGAAGAAGAAGAAGAAGAAGAAGAAGAAGAAGAAGAAGAAAAAGCCTAAGATGGAATGTTTCCAAATTGTTTTCAAATCCTGAAAATTTTGAAATTATTATCCTATTGTAAGAAGAAATATTCATTTAGAAAGTAATCAAGTTATCCCTGTGTGAACGAACATACATGCATACACACACACACCCACACACACCATAAAAATTGAGTGTTAAGGACTTTTAAACACAATATCAAAAAATACATGTTTCCATCAAAGTTAGATTAATTTATAAGACTCAATGATATCTTATGTGACCAAAATAAATGAAAGCCTTCAACGTAAAAATGGTTTCAAAAGTGCAAATGTGTTTTATAATTCCATCAGAATAGGCTTATATTGTGTTCAGCAGTGGTTTAGTTTGGTTCAGCAGTGATTTAGTTTGGTCCTTGGCTTGCAGAAAGAAACTGCCATAGACAGTTGCTCTCAATGATGAAGAACTTCACCTTTATGCAAAAGGGAAACTAAAGTCATAGGTCTTCACACCACAGAGTTTAAGATTATTCCCATGAATAATTGTATATACATGTATTTCAGCCTTCAGCCTCAATTTAACTAAACAAAAGATGACACACAAAGTAAAGCAATAACACACACACACACACACAGAGGGAGAGACAGACAGAGAGACAGAGACAGACAGAGAGACAGAGATTGACTGACAGAGACAGACACAGAAGAACAAAGATACTGGCAGAGACAGAGAAACAAATGAAGAGACAGAAAGACAGACAGATAGAAACAAGTAGAAACAAAGAGTAAGGGGCTCACAGATATATAGAGACAGAATATAGACAGATAGAAACACACACACACACCCCACACATAAAGTCACCAGACCCTCCATCTTCGAGTTTTGTCTTAAATTTCCTGGACAAAACTCTGTCTCACTGAACCTCTGCCATCCCTTTTTGCTTGTCTTGTAAGCCATATGCAACCCTGGGTGTGATATATTTCACCCTGTTGATAGCCCAGTAGGAGAAATACTGTCAGTTCTATTTTCCATTCACAGGAGTCATTACTTAGTCAATACCATGATCTCCTTTTTAGACTCCATCCATAAAACTATTATTCCTATTTCTCGCTGAGAGCAGAAGGACTTTACTAACATCATCCTGTGCAGCCTGCCCTCCCTGCCTATGTCCCACCGTGGACCTCTCTTTGGCTGCCTCCTCACTTAAACCTAACTATTGTGTAAACTGTCAGAGAGTTGCATTCAGTTTATTGTTATCACAAGAGGATCTGGATATCTCATTAACTCACATTAACAGCTGAGAAGAATTTGGTTTTATCCCATTGAATAGACAGGTCCCTGGGGTGTTTGCATTTTAATGGAGGACAATTGCTACATAACTCACCAGAATGGAGTAGTTCTAAGCAGAATTTCAACCATCACTGATATGAGTAGAAGAAATATTTAGGATGAAATATTTGTCCCTAAACTGTAATAGTTGAGGTGACAACTTTCCATATATATGTATGTCCTATATGAATAGAAACCAGTGCTTATGTTTGTATACCATAAAATCAAAACTAAATGCAGAAATCTAAGCTGTGCAACAGTTGAATCATCAACTTCTTTTTTGTTAATTAATCATTTCATTTTTTTTACATCTAAAATGATACCCCCCCCCTTCCGGGTGATGCCTACACATATACACTCACACCACATCTGCCCTCCCTCCCTTCCTCTTTGCCTCAATGAGGATGCTCCTCCACCTACCCATTCACTCCTGCCCCACAATTCTAGCATTCCCCTACACTGGAGCATCAAACCTCCACAGAACCAAGGGCCTCCCCTCCCATTAATGTCAGGCAAGTCCATCCTCGGCTATATATGTATCTGGAGGCATAGAGCCTTCTCTGTACACTCCTGTGTTGGTGGTCTAGTCCCTAGGAGCCCTGGGTGGTCTGCCAGTGGACATTATTCTTCCTATGGTGTTGCAATCCCCCTCTGCTCCTTTAGTCCTTCCCTAGCTCCCACACTGTGATCCCTGAGCTCAGTCTGATGACTGGCTCTAAGCATCCTCATCTGTTTTGGTTAGTGCTGGCAGAAACTTCCAGGGAACAGCCACACCAGGTTCCTGTCAACAAGGTTGGCAACAGCAATAATATCTGGGTTTATTGTCTGCAGACAAGAAGGATCCCCAGGTGGGGAGGTCCCTGGATGGCCATTCCTTCAGACTCTGCTCTATTTTTTTGTCCCTGTCTTTCTTTTGGACAAGAACATTTATGGGTTAAAAACTTGGAGATGGATGGGCAGCCCAATCCCTCAGCTGGGGGCCATGCCTATATACTAAAGGTGGTCTCTACATTTCCTTAACACAACACCAATAGCTCATACTATAAGATCAATGATTGTCAAATGGGACCTCATAAAATTGAAAAGCTTCTATAAGGCAAAGGATACTGTCAATAGGAGAAAACAGTAACCCAGAATTGAGAAAAGATCTTTACCAACCCTACATCTGATAGAGGGCTAATATCCAAAATATCCAAAGAACTCAATAATCAAATAAAAAAAGGAGGGGGGTACAGGACTAAACAGAGAATTCTTAACTGAGGAATCTCAAATGGCTAAGAAATGCTCAAATCCTTAAAATCCTCAAATGACCCTTAAATTCCACTTCACACCAATCAGAATGACTAAGATCAGAAAACACAGGTGACGGCAGATGCTAATGAGGATGTGGAGAAATAGGAATAGTCCTCCATTGCTGACAGGACTGCAAGTTGGGAAAACAACTTTGGAAAACAATCTGTCAGATCCAGAGAAAATTGAAAATAGTTCTACCTGAAGACCCAGCCATATCACAAATAGCCTTGAATAATGTTCTTCCTGTAGATTTAAGTTTCTACCACACTTCTGTTTTGACATGCTACACATGGATAGATGTGAATACCGATATTCAAGCTGCATATTGATGCACTAATATTATTCATGAACTAAATTTTGGAAGGTGACAGGGGGAAGCAAAGAAAAGAACAGTACCTTTGCCTTTCCCATCAATGGTAGTTTCTTCACTTTTCTTTTTGACTTCTTTTTCTGCAGATAAAATAAGAAGATTATAAGCCTCTAACTAATTCATTCTTATATGTTTCAGAGAACAAATGACTACCATTATAGTGACCAGTTTACTTTGCCAAGAAAACTGTAAGTCTAAGCCAAAATCCTAAATAAGTGGGTTCTGTACTAGAACCTTCTAAACACACCGAAAGCTTAGGATTCCTGTCTATCTATAAAGGGATTTAATTTGATAAGGAAAACAAGTCTTTAACAAAGGTAGAGATATTAAATGCAGAACAAATGCTGTACAATTACTGAATAAACTCAAATATATTAAAAGTAATGAATTAAGTGTTCCTTCTGGTTTGGGTCACAGATATATATTTGGAATTTTGAAATTTCTGAACACATCTTGGTAATAATAGATTAATATGAATCAACAAGTGTCAAGAGAGGAATAAGAATAAGAATGGTATAGCAAACTATTCCATGTACTCTTCTCACAGTATAAAATAATTTGACATCTTGACAGTTTTAATAAAATTGAATAAACTAAATAATAATCTTTATTAGTCACATGTACACCTACACTCCACATACCTACTCCCTACTCTTTCTCACTTTCTCTCTGTCTATGTATATATGTATGTATGTATACTGCAAAATGCAGAATATCACAGTAGTATTTTAACAGATGTTAAGATGCCAGATGACTTGTCACAGCCTTGAAATTTCATGTTTCTGAGGCATGAGACTCATGATCAGCCTGAGCTAAACAGACAAATTTCAATTTTTAAATGAATACAGAAATAAAGGATTTTACATGTTTCCTTCAAATCCAATTTGGAACATTTAAAAATATTGAGTATTTTGACTAACAGTGACAATCAAACAAATGAATCCCTTTCTAGAAAACAGTTGCTTTCCCAGCAACACTATCAATTAGGACTGTTTGATTTAGGTGTTAGATAGATTTTCTAATCCTTACCTTTCTTTTTTGTATCAGAAGTATCTTTCTTCTCCATTTTCTTCTTCTCTTCTTTTTCTTTTTCTCTTTCTTTTTCTTTCCCTTTTTCTTTTTCTTTTTCTTTTTCTGGAGAAGAAATTGCAAATATGCCCATTATGGAAAGACAGGAAGGATGAAGCCGGTTGACAGAAAGGATTACTGCTGAGTGGGTTCTGTCCTAGGCAACCTTGTGGTTAATACCACCTTTTCCCCATTTAAAGAATGACAGTAACCCTCTCAAAGATGGATAGTGCTATCAGGAACTTTGTACATTGTCTTGCTCAGTTCTGGGTAAATTTCTTACAAACAATATTAAAAGTATACTAAATAGTCTACTTTGTATGACTATTTTATTACAAATAATGAGTTAGCCCAGAAGTTGTCAGCCTATGGGTCATAACCCCTTTGAAGTACTGAATGACCCTTTCACAGGGGTCACCTAAGACCATCAGAAAAAAAATGTAGAGATTTACATTATAATTCATAATAGTAGCAAATACGGTTATGAAGTCATAACAAAAATAATTCTATGGTTGGTGGTTACCACAACATGAGCAACTGCTATAAAAGGTCACAGCACTAGCAAGGTTAAGAACTACTGTGCTCCACCATTCTATTTTGAGTTAATTTTTTTTCTTTTTTATCTCTGGCTCTTGTCAACAGATATTTGGACCTGGTGACATTCATGTGGCAGTGTGGCAGGAATGTTACCTTCAATACCCTTTCTGAACAGTTTTATAAAGTAGAGTTCTTGGGTACACCAAGGTTGTAGTATGTCTGAATGCTATGCAAAATCATGTATGGTTCCATGAAGTTTCCTGGACGATTCCTCTTTCAGATATCTGAGCATGCCATGGTATGACTAGAGCCAAGAAAGATAGTCAAGTGCTGCCTAGCTATAAGCTTGGACTCCATGGGCATTTTTTTCTGGTAAGTCTAGTCATTTAGAATAATAATAACAAGTGCTTATATCTAATAGCTTAATAGAAAAGTCAGTGATTTTTGACCTGAAGCAGTAATATGAACTTTTATTGTTAGAAACTTTTATCTTCAATTCATAGAAATTTTTATTCTATATTTGAAATACCATTTCTCTGCCATTTGTCACTTTCCCAGACTAATGCCCTCTAAGTCTTTCATTTGCTAGAACTATTGTGAGATTTTTTTTTACCATGCTGAGAATATCCAATGTGAAATTCTAATGTGAATGCTTAAGTTGTCTACTAAGAACTGAATCTAATTAAATACAGGAATTAATTCATCCCCTTAGGTATAGAGCTTTTTTACGTACAAGATCAAATCTAACACTTTCTTTTTGTGCTAGAAGCATAATTTATAAACAGCCCCTTTCTACTACTCCCTGAGAAAATCTAGCACTGTAAGGAGACACTTTCTCACTTTGTCTAAATGTGTCTGCAGCTTGCTCAGTCTGAAGGAGAAAGTCCAGAAAGTAAATTTTTATCATTCCAGAGTCAGAGGTAAGACTGCTGAAATTCACTTTGTTCTTTTCTACAAGGTTTAGGCCTAAGCAAAATATATTTTAAAAATTAAATAAAGATATTTTAGAGTATTAATATATTCAGTTAGTTTACTGGGAGAAATTATATGTAATGGCATTTTCCATCTTTCTAAGTAAACAAAAATGCCAGGTC
Source organism: Mus musculus (assembly GCF_000001635.26). Classification (NCBI taxonomy): domain Eukaryota; kingdom Metazoa; phylum Chordata; class Mammalia; order Rodentia; family Muridae; genus Mus; species Mus musculus. The sequence continues at coordinate 33,255,467 of NC_000076.6, read as the reverse complement.
ATTGAAAATGCTAAACACCATCATTTGGTATCATGAATCAGAAAGGCCCGAACTACATATGAGTACTTGCAAATATTTCTAGGACCATACTTATAATGCCACAGTTGCTATATAATTATGTTAGTAGCTGGATCAAAGTTTTCTACTGGAGAGGAATAAATATTTCATCGGAAAATCTGTGCCAATTATTTAATGGCACATTGAACTTCACAGTTAAAATAAATACTTGAGGCTGTGAGATGTAAGTCCTTCTTTTCAAGTTTTTAAAAGAGAATATTCTTGTACAATGAATCCCATGCTTTGACTTAATATAGCTGGGGTTTTATAATGGCAATACAGTATTCTTGAAAATTTCACATTGAATTAATGTTTCCATTATACACTCTGCATGTGATTATAGCCATAAGCAGTGAGAATCAGGAATAAGCGTAGAGGTCCACAAAAAAGTAGGTATAAACAATGTACTTTACTAATAATGTTTTTATGAATTAGAACTTTAAGCTGTCATTATGGGACTTACCGTATTCATAGAGAATTTTACTTAAAACATCAGCCTTTAAAGATTTTGTGTTTTTCCAGCAATGTTCTCTGTGTTCTGTAGGTGATCAGTACCAACGAAATTAAATTTCTCATTTATAAATGACATAGGAATTTAATTATGCATTACTCAGGCATATAAATAACCTATGTTTCTTTTATGAAAACTCTCCTTATTTGGAAACTTTCTCCCTTAATGTTCAACAATTCTCTTCTCAAGTGACTGTGCATTCACTTAGACATTTCAGCAGCCTTGTCTGCTAATGTGCTTGCTGTTTTGTTTGCAACACTTGGAGAAGGGTTATAGCCTTTAATGATATTGGATTCAGTCAGTTAGCAATTAAACACGTGTGAAGCAGCTGGACTTATCAGCACATTGTCCTTCTCTGACAAAATTGTACAAAGCCCAAAAATGATGGCTTTTTCATGAAGGAATCTTGGCTAAAACCTAAAGCTCTGACCCAAGAAAAATGTTATTAGCTTCTGCATAAAATAATATCAATGAAAGAAAAATGAGAAGTCTTAATTTTTACTTCCTAAGTCCTTACTCTGTGCTTTTCTCTTCCCTTTAAATGTTTATATGACTTCTCAAAACCAGAAAGCACACAACAGTTAATTATAGTTGTAAGGCTTTCTAAAACTCTGTTTCCAACAAAACTAAGAAACAAATGCAAGTAGGTCTAATTGGGCCTTTTGTTTTGTTGTCTCCAAGTCTTCGTACTATGGAGCTTATCCTAACTCTACATAGCAGAGGAATACTTTTCATTTCTATGGGGCCAGTGTTGGTGTATTTTTGTTGCCAGTTAAATCAGGTCCCAGTTGTTCCATGACACCACATTCCAGCATTCCACTTCACTGACACATTGTTTCTTTGGGGTGGTAGAAATTGGCCTGCAACCCATCACATTTCATGACTTTGGAAAATAGAGTAAAAATGAGATGAGGCCAATTATATGATCATTATTAAACCTTCCCATTGTTATCTATAGAGTGTAGGATAAGAAACAATGCATGTGCATCCTTAGTATAAATTTTGTTCCTGATCTTTTCTATGTGGGCAATGTTAAACATCTGCTTTGACATACTAAATTAGGCAGCTAACAAGCTGTACCAATTTAATTTTTACTTATTTTTTTCTGTGAGGTATAGAGATAATTAGACTAAAGTGTCTGGAACAAAGTAGTTATTAAAAGTACAATAAAATAGTAACCAGCATTTACTACATTTGGCAAATAATAAAAATGTGAGTACATATTATCTTTAGTATTTTTTTAGGTGTGAGTTCTACTGATTTCCATAAGTGCAAATTATTTATCTCTTTGCATCCAAGGAACATGTGTCTAGAATAAGTTTTCTTGCAAAACTTCAAGAAAAAGTGTGTACATGTAGAGGCAGATCTGCTTACAACACAGCTGTGTTACAATGAAGAAAAAATTTCTGGATGTTGCTTGGTTATGGTTTGTTAGCTACCATTTATATAGAGAGGAACTGAAATTTAAAGTGTCAAAACAGATGTCCAACATCACAAACCAGATAAGGTCAAGAACAGAATTCAGTCCAAGGACTCTGATAATTTCTTACCCCATACTGTGTAGATAACAAAAAAAGGAAATGTCAATAATTGCTCATTCTCTGATGCAACTGTTGAGGAATGGTAGCCCTTCCATCTTCAACCATAAGTTTTAGGGAGATGGCTGGAATGTATTTAAATGTACCACTATTTCATTCCTTAATCTAAACGGAATTCATATGATCTTTCACTTAGTAACCACTTTTATTGGGAATAGATTATTTCAAAAATCTTTAGAGTTGTAAATAGCCATAATATAGTGTCTATACTTCACAAAGTTTTAAAATAAGAGAAAGATCCATTTTATGTGCTTAAGATGTACATGTATAAAATGTTAGACAGTGAAGTTGATTAGAAATAATTGAAAAAAAAACCATAGTATCCTAGTTTGTGTTAATATTACTGTGATAAAACCACATGTAAATACAACTTGGGAGAGGGAAGTGTTTATTTATCTTACAAGTTATAATCCAGCATTGAGAAAATACACGGTAGGAACTTAAGTATGGACTACTGGGAAACTGCTTCTTAATTTGCTTCCAAGTTCATGTTCATCTGTTTTAGTTTTACAAAACCCAGGCCCACCTGCCTAGAGATTGTACCACTCACACTGTGTTGGGTTCTTTTATATCAATCAGTAACCAAAAAAAAAAAAAAAAAAAGTCTCACAGACATTCCTATAGCCATTTCACTAGGCAATTCTTTAAAGATAACTCTTCCAACATGCACCAATTTGACCTCCAAACTGGAGTATGGCACTTCTTTTAGCAGATTAGGGAATCAGAAGGTGGAAGAAAGTATTGTTTTGTTTTTATTAAGGTTAGACATGGGTAAATCATTCATAATAGGCAATATTAAGAAATCTATAGAAAAACTTTGGTTATCTTCACAAAACGGAACATTCCTGCCAAGACACTGAAACAGGAGCATACTAGATATGTAGAAAACAGCGAAAGAGTGAAGGCAGGGAGAGTGAAATACTCAGGGCAAGAGCTCTACTGTAGCACATTTGGTGAAATAGCATGGCTTAGTCTAAGAATTTTTCTTCTCACAGTAACATAGACTACGATAGTACAATAAGCTAATAAGTTCTTTGCTGCTTGGTGGTGTCAAATGCTCCACTGGATTATGTGATGAAATGATAGGGAAACCTTAGGAGAAAAATCGGTAAAAAGGTTCTTTTGTTGTTGTTCACCAATAAATTTTCCTCTCAATTTTATGTGGGGCTTTTCAATGAAGGAAATGTTATGCAACATAATGAAAGCCATTACTTTGCAATGTAATTTTTACTGTGACACCAAGGGTCTTTCTGTTGAGGGCTTCGCTTCTCTTCCATAACGAGGCTGGCTTTTTAGAACTCTAGTCCATTATTTTGCCTTCACTTTTCTTTAGTGGTGGCTGAGTTATCCAGGGAAATCAGTTCTCATTATTAGCTATTAACAATTAACTACCAAGCTGTAATTCCTTAACAGTTTCCAGTGACTACTCAGAGACTTTTAGCTACACAATTTAGTCACTGAAATCAACAAAACTTTAGTCTATGCTAAGCCAGCTGCAAGGACCAGGAATTTTTTAAAAGCTTTGACTCCTGATGTGAGAATCAAATTGAGAAGAGAAAGTTCACTGTGACATTAAGGCCTTTGAGAGAAAAGGTCAGAGGCTCAGCCCAGGAAGACTGAGTAAAAAAAGAAAACATTATCCTGAGGCTGGGTGCTTTGTGGAGCCTTGCCATCGCCTGAATATTTCAAGCCTTACAGTTCACACCTCTGCAGAACTGAAGATGTGCCGTGATGTATTGTGTGTTCAAGCTACAAGCAGGGAGCTCTAATTCTCATGGACTACATACCCAATTTTGTTCATGATATCATGACATGTTTCTTCTTTGAGCCTCCAAAGTATTGAATAAAGGAGTCTCAATTAATTACCTGTCTTATGATTAAGGAAAAGTAAAAATGTTGTAGTTTTGATTAGAATCAAGATAACCCCGAGATGACATGAAACTCCATTAAGGGAAAAAAGTAGATGATCTTGTGTACATTAGCATATACTTGGGCTCAAGAAAGCTTTCACGGGTTTCAAAATGTATTTAAATGAAAGAGTACAGATATGAATCTAAGGATGAGCATCAACTGCCTTTTGTGCCTTGTAATATGGAAAGTAAAATTTTTCATTGCCCTTGCACACTTGCAGAGGCAAAGGGTTGAGAAAAAGTGTTATCTTATACTTCCTTTGTTATCTAACTTGTATTTTTGTTCTATCTCAATGAAAAATCGTTGACATAATAAAAAATTTGTTTTCTTTTTTATTAGATATTTTCTTCATTTACATTTCAAATGCTAACCCCAAAGCCCCCTCTACCCTCCCCCCACCCTGATCTCCAACCCACCCACTCCCACTTTCCCTGTACTGGGGCATATGATCTTCGCAAGTCCAAGGGCCTCTCCTTGCATTGATGGCCAAATAGGCCATCCTCTGCTACATATGCAACTAGAGACACAACTCTGGGGGATACTGGTTAGTTCATATTGTTGTTCCTCCTATAGGGTTGCAGACCCCTTTAGCTCCTTGGGTACTTTCTCTAGCACCTTCATTAGGGGCCCTGTGTTCCATCCAATAGATGACTATGAGAATCCACTTCTGTATTTTCCAGGCACTGGCATAGCCTCACAAGGGAGAGCTATATCAGGGTCCTGTCAGCGAAATCTTTCTGGCATATCCAATAGTGTCTGGATTTGAGAACAAAACCAAAGTTTCTGGCTGCTTGTAAAAGAAAATTGTTTTTCATAACTGAAAATTTAATACAAGAAGAATTCAAGGGGAAGAATAATTTCAAATAGTTTAGTTCACAAAATATCATTAAAAACGTAATTTTTAAAATAAAAAGATATTTCCTAAACATTTTAAAATTATAGAGAGCTTTTAAATAACTGATTGTAATAATATTGGATGTGTTGTAATTATAAAAATGAAAGTTTCCACATTTGTTTGTTTGTTTGTTTGTAGACAATTATGAGTCAATAAAAGAAACTGGGTATGGAAAGTGACGCCCTAAATTTTACACTCCCCTTATGGGTTTTAAATATAAAAAGGAAAATGCTCAATTAAAATTTGTTTGATTTGTTCCAAAACACATAGCTGCCAGTAGAACTGCATATATTTTATCAAGCAACACTATAATGTCTGTTAGTTCCTTTTTTATTTGCTTCATAATGCTGTTATTCTGAGATTCTCTTTTTAAACAGTTTAGGTTTTATGCAGAATCATTACTTCCACAAGATGTGTTGTAAACATTGATGCTGTTTTGTTCTTTTGTTAGAAAATGAAAAATAAACACAACATACTTTCCTAACAGTGTTTCATTTTCACCATCATGTCACCTAAATGAGATTACTTTTTCTGAATTTCCTTATATGTTCTTCTACATTTTCCTGTACTTGCATGTGGACTGTGAATGTCCTTCATTGTGTTTGAAATCTTAAGAACACCAAGATGCATTAAAATTTTCAGTTTTTCCTTCTCATCACTAATGTGTTGCTTTTAAGGGTTAAAGTTGGTTATAACTAAAAGTAAAAATTCACAGATATTGTCAGTTTTATCAATAGAACCCTGAAAACTTTGGATTTGATTTATTCAAATATATTAGAGATTCAATAGTTATTTCCAATACAATAGAATTGACTGTAGAATTACCAAACAGTACCAGTAGGTTGGTCATATTTATAAGACTAGTTTGTAATTGAAGCCTTTCAATTTTTAAAAAATTCACATAATGGATATTACTTCTTAAAGTCGAGAATTGAAAGCCTATTGTAAGAACTCAAATTTTCATGTTATAGTATGTCTTAGTATGTCAAGTTCAACTCCATTTTACTTATAAGCTACATAACCTTCAACATCTCATATAATGTAAGTATGCTTGAGTAGGATTATAAATTTATATCTTTACCCTCTGGACATAAGATTTGTTCGAGTAGTGTCAAACATTCCCCCTTAGCTGAAATGCCCTGTATTTTTCACTGTGTAAACAGCTCCAAGCTTCTTTATTCTATTTTCCCAGAACAGAAATAATTTCAAAGGTAGTGCCACTTTTCTCCTTGATCATCAAGGAAAAATAAAATCATCTACCACCTGTTTACATAATAGAAAAAAGCATTTATATTAAACTAATACAAATAGCAAACACATGCCTTATCTTTTATTGTATATGCCAATAAGGACATTAAAAAATCGATATCTTTCCTCATAAGTTTTATGAGTAAAATTTGTTAGACCAAAAGTTTGAAATCTGAATTCTACAGAAATAAATGCCTAGAAAATTATATTCATTTTTTTAATAAAAACTATCTGTCCTATGGGAGTTTTTTTGTTTTGTTTTGTTTTTATTTTGTTTGTTTTCTATGACCAAACACTAACCAAAATTGATTTAAGGAGAAAATAATTTATTACTTCCTATAGCTTTCAGGTCACAGTTTATCCTCATGTAAGTCAGGTTGGGAACTGAACTCAGGAACCTAGAGTCTAGACCTCAAGAAGAGAACATGGGAGAAATGCTGCTTACTAGCTTATTCATTCTCAGCTTGTTTTCTTATATGTCCCAGGACTCCATGTACTAACCGCAGGCTGAAACTGCAAACATAAATTATTAGTCAAAGACATTTCACACAGGTATGTCTGTAGGCCCATCTGAAGGTTTACTTGTCAGATGATAAGATTCATTCTCTTTGGTAGTACTCAGTAGCCCACAGATTGCTTCATAGTGAAAGGGAGAGGTGAGGTGCAATAAACAATAAAAGTTTCAGGATGGAACAGACTTTCAATATAATTTAGTTTAAAATCATCACTATCCCCATAGTAGACACTGAGAAGTTAATATAACAAACCAGTGTTAAATTTGGACCTTCAGTTCACTCCTTTCTGTGCCCTCAAGTATATGTGGGAGAGGCAAACTTCGAGTCAAGTGTAGGTTACATCATCTCCTAGTAAGGACTTGTGTTTTGTGTTTGTTCTATCCATTTCTGCAGCACTTGTAACTATTGTAACTTTTCTTCCTTCACAAAATTTTATCCTTAACTTTTTCTTTGAGTTTTATTTTTCCCTTTCTTTTTCTGTATCTTCGTTTCACTTAGTATTATGATGTTGGATATGCACACAAGGCTCTGTGTATATTAGGCAAATATCTTTCTGAGTACTATTCATAGCCTTCCTCAGATTTCAGCCTTCTGATGATGCTCACAATGGTTAGTCAGATGTATTATTTTAGCAAAGCTAAGAGCCAATCTATTGCTTTCTATGATGGTAATGTTGAATTAGTAAACTGGGAAAAGTGATTCATCTTCTTTTTTTTTTTCATTTTTTTATTAGGTATTTAGCTCATTTACATTTCCAATGCTATACCAAAAGTCCCCCATACCCACCCACCCCACTCCCCTACCCACCCACTCCCCCTTTTTGGCCCTGGCGTTCCCCTGTACTGGGGCATATAAAGTTTGCAAGTCCAATGGGCCTCTCTTTCCAGTGATGGCCGACTAGGCTATCTCTTGATACATATGCAGCTAGAGAAAAGAGCTCCAGGGTACTGGTTAGTTCATATTGTTGTTCCACCTATAGGGTTGCAGTTCCCTTTAGTTCCTTGGGTGCTTTCTCTAGTTCCTCCATTGGGAGCCCTGTGGTCCATTCAATAGCTGACTGTGAGCATCCACTTCTGTGTTTGCTAGGCCCTGGCATAGTCTCACAAGAGACAGCTATATCTGGGTCCTTTCAGCAAAATCCTGCCAGTGTATGCAATGGTGTCAGCGCCCGGAAGCCGATCACGGGATGGATCCCCGGACATGGCAATCACCAGATGGTCCATCCCTTCGTCACCCTCCAAACCCTGTCTCTGCAACTCCCTCCATGGGTGTTCTGCTTCCCATTCCAAGAAGGGGCAAAGTGTCCACTCTTTGGTCTTCGTTCTCTTGAGTTTAATGTTTTTAGCAAATTATATCTTATATCTTGGGTATCCTAAGTTTCTGGGCTAATATCCACTTATCAGTGAGTACATATTGTGAGAGTTCCTTTGTGATTGGGTTACCTCACTCAGGACGATGCCCTCCAGGTCCATCCATTTGGCTAGGAATTTTATAAATTCATTCTTTTTAATAGCTGAGTAGTACTCCATTGTGTAAATGTACCACATTTTCTGTATCCATTCCTCTGTTGAGGGGCATCTGGGTTCTTTCCGGCTTCCTACTATTATAAATAAGGCTGCTATGAACATAGTAGAGCATGTGTCCTTCTTACCGGTTGGGGCATCTTCTGGATATATGCCCAGAAGAGGTATTGCTGGATCTTCCGGTAGTACTATGTCCAATTTTCTGAGGAACCGCCAGACTGATTTCCAGAGTGGTTGTACAAGCTTGCAATCCCACCAACAATGGAGGAGTGTTCCTCTTTCTCCACATCCTCGCCAACATCTGCTGTTACCTGAATTTTTGAATTTAGCCATTCTCACTGGTGTGAGGTGGAATCTCAGGGTTGTTTTGATTTGCATTTCCCTGATGATTAAGGATTTTGAACATTTTTTCAGGTGCTTCTCTGCCATTCAGTATTCCTCGGGTGAGAAATCTTTGTTCAGTTCTGAGCCCCATTTTTAATGGGGTTATTTGATTTTATGGAGTCTACCTTCTTGAGTTCTTTATATATATTGGATATTAGTCCCCTGTCTGATTTGGGATAGGTAAAGATCCTTTCCCAATCTGTTGGTGGTCTTTTTGTCTTATTGACGGTGTCTTTTGCCTTGCAGAAGCTTTGCAATTTTATGAGGTCCCATTTATCGATTCTTGATCTTACAGCACAAGCCATTGCTGTTCTATTCAGGAATTTTTCCCCTGTACCCATATCTTCGAGGCTTTCCCCTACTTTCTTCTCTATAAGTTTCAGTGTCTCTGGTTTTATTTGGAGTTCCTCAATCCACTTAGATGTGACCTTAGTACAAGGAGATAGTACTGGATCATTTTCGCAATCTTCTACATGATAACAGCCAGTTGTGCCAGCACCATTTGTTGAAAATGCTGTCCTTTTTCCACTGGATGGTTTTAGCTCCCTTGTCAAAGATCAAGTGACCATAGGTGTGTGGGTTCATTTCGGGGTCTTCAATTCTGTTCCATTGGTCTACTTGTCTGTCACTATACCAGTACCATGTAGTTTTTATCACAAATGCTCTGTAGTACAGCTTTAGGTCAGGCATGGTGATTCCACCAGAGGTTCTTTTATCCTTGAGAAGAGCTTTTGCTATCCTAGGTTTTTTGTTATTCCAGATGAATCTGCCGATTGCCCTTTCTAATTCGTTGAAGAATTGAGTTGGAATTTTGATAGGGATTGCATTGAATCTGTAGATTGCTTTTGGCAAGATAGCCATTTTTACTATATTGATCCTGCCTATCCATGAGGATGGGAGATTTTTCCATCTTCTGAGATCTTCTTTAATTTCTTTCTTCAGAGACTTGAAGTTCTTGTCATACAGATCTTTCACTTCCTTAGTTAGAGTCATGCCTAGGTATTTTATATTATTTGTGGCTATTGAGAAGGGTGTTGTTTCCCTAATTTCTTTCTCAGCCTGTTTGTCCTTTGTGTAGAGAAAGGCCATTGACTTGTTTGAGTTAATTTTATATCCAGCTACTTCACTGAAGCTGTTTATCAGGCTTAGGAGTTCTCTGGTGGAATTTTTAGGGTCACGTATATATACTATCATATCATCTGCAAAAAGTGATATTTTGACTTCTTCCTTTCCAATTTGTATCCCCTTGATCTCCTTTTGTGGTCTAATTGCTCTGGCTAGGACTTCAAGTACAATGTTGAATAGGTATGGAGAGAGTGGACAGCCTTGTCTAGTCCCTGATTTTAGTGGGATTGCTTCAGGCTTCTCACCATTTACTTTGATGCTGGCTACTGGTTTGCTGTAGATTGCTTTTATCATGTTTAGTTATGGGCCTTGAATTCCTGATCTTTCCAAGACTTTTATCATGAATGGGTGTTGCATTTTGTCAAATGCTTTCTCAGTATCTAACGAGATGATCATGTGGTTTTTGTCTTTGAGTTTGTTTATATAATGGATTACGTTGATGGATTTCCGTATATTGAATCATCCCTGCATCCCTGGGATGAAACCTACTTGGTCAGGATGCAAAACAGGTCTCAACAGATTCAAAAATATTGAAATTGTCCCATGCATCTTATCAGATCACCATGCACTAAGGCTGATCTTCAATAACAAAATAAATAATAGAAAGCCAACATTCACTTGGAAACTGAACAACACTCTTCTCAATGATACCTTGGTCAAGGAAGGAATAAAGAAAGAAATTAAGAACTTCTTAGAGCTCAATGAAAATGAAGCCACTTCATACCCAAACTTATGGGACACAATGAAAGCATTTCTCAGAGGAAAACTCATAGCTCTGAGTGCCTCCAAAAAGAAACTAGAGAGAGCATACATTAGCAGCTTGACAACACACCTAAAAACTCTAGAACAAAAGGAAGCAAATTCACCCAAGAGGAGTAGATGGCAGGAAATAATCAAACTCAGGGGCGAAATCAACCAAGTGGAAACAAGAAGAACTATTCAGAAAATCAACCAATTGAGGACCTGGTTCTTTGAGAAAATCAACAAGATAGACAATCCCTTAGCCAGACTCACTAGAGGGCACAGGGAAAGCATTCTAATTAACAAAATCAGAAATGAAAAGGGAGACATAACAACAGATCCTGAAGAAATCCAAAACACCATCAGATCCTTCTACAAAAGGCTATACTCAACAAAACTGGAGAACCTGGATGAAATGGAGAAGTTTCTAGACAGATACCAGGTACCAAAGCTGAATCAAGATCAGGTTAATGATCTAAACAGCCCGCTATCCCCCAAAGAAATAGAAGCAGTCATTAATAGTCTCCCAACCAAAAAAAGCCCAGGACCAGATGGGTTTAGTGCAGAGTTCTATCAGACCATCAAAGAAGATCTAATCCCAGTTCTTCACAAACTATTCCACAAAATAGAAACAGAAGGTACTCTACCCAACTCATTCTATGAAGCCACAATTACTCTGATACCTAAACCACAAAATGACCCCACAAAGATAGAGAACTTCAGACCAATATCCCTTATGAATATTGATGCAAAAATTCTCAATAAAGTTCTTGCTAACTGAATCCAAGAACACATCAAAACAATTATCCATCCTGACCAAGTAGGTTTCATCCCAGTGATTCATCTTCATAATGTGGATGAGATGGGTCTCTGCTTGTTCAATGAAAGTCTTGAAAAAAACATTTAAAGTCTCTTGAAGTAGGAATTTTATTGAAACACTCTTGTAGATTCAATGTTTAACATCAAGTTTCCCTGTATACCTAATCTGCCTAGAAGTGTTGTACACTTAGAACTTGCAATCACTCACAATTTCAAGAAGTAATGTCTTAAAATTAATCAGTGTCTCAATAAATATATAGCTAGGTTGATGGTAGATGACTGATAGATTAAATCGATAGATAGGTAGATAGATAGGTAGATAGATAGATAGATAGATAGACAGACAGACATATAGACAGACAGACATATAGATAGACAGACATATAGATAGACAGATGTTAGATTTAGTGCTATATAGATACATTTTCAATAGGATTCTTGGTTCTGCTTCTCTGGAGAATACCATGAAATCAACACTTTTCTTCATGTTTCCTTCCTAGGGTATACTCTGTTTACTCATAAGACTTATACCTGTGATTGACCTACTTTGAAGGTTCATGTGCAATTAAACTTTATATGATTTTTTGGAGATAATTCATTCCATGATGTTATTTGAAATACATGCTTGTCTAGAAAAATACATAGAGAATATCTGAAGTAAGTCATTAACTTCTATTATTTTTTTAATACATAGGGTTTGCGAAGAGGCAGAACAACAATGCTGTGCTCTCTAAAAGTATGTTGTCATGATCACATTGATCAGCCAATTCTGCCATAGCATTCTTCCAAGAAATGTGCTGAGTAAACTCCACTATCTGTACCATCTCTCTTTTTGCACACTCCTATAGTATATCATTTTCCAAAAGCTCCACTTCCTGCCCAACATAAAGAAAAGACTTCCTGTACTCTCCATGTCCAGACTCCACAGTGGCTCTTATATGTATGATGACAACCAATGCCCAAGTCCTCTGGATACAGGTAGTTCAGGACTCTTGCCAAGATATCAATTGATCCTAGAAATGACTGGTGGTACACACCTTTAATAACAGTTCTCTGGGATTAGAGGTAAGTGGATCTCTATGAGTGTAGGTCAGGCTGGTCTACCTTGTGAATTTCAAGACAACCTGGGTGATGCAAAGAAAACTTGTCTCAATAAAACAGAGGAAGTGATGTAGAAAGACCTTGTCTCCAAAAATCAAAGGGAGAAAGAGAGAGAAAGATATATAGAGAGACAGAGAGACATACCAAGAGAAACACAGGAGCAAAAAGAGTTCATATAAGAAAAGAGGGAGAGAAATAACTGGGCATTTATTCCTTTGCTTGTTCTCTTGTTTATTGAGATTATTACATTCATCGTTTGCCATGTTGATGGTCGTGTTCTCTTACTGAAGATAATAACATGCAGTTGTTCAAATTTCACAACTATTTTCTTATTTTTTTCACATCTATTTTTTATTTTATTTTATTTTATTTTATTTTATTTTATTTTATTTGGTTTTTAGAGACAGGGTTTCTCTGTAAAGAAGGCTGTCCTAGAACTCACTTTGTAGACCAGGCTGGCCTCGAACTCAGAAATCCACCTGCCTCTGCTTCCCAAGTGCTGGGATTAAAGGTGTGCACCACCACACCCGGCTCACATCTATTTTCTTGTCACACATTTTTCTGGTATTGTAAATACTTATATTCCACTGATTCTCTAGGCTAAAAGTTGAGAGAGAGAGAGAGAGAGATCGGGTGGGTAGAAATGCCAAAACAGTCTCCAAGTACCACTTAAGTCCAGTTTCCAAAGTTCGTAAGTGAAGATATGAAAGTCATAACATATTACTTGCTCTGTCAAGATCTTGCAAGTGATTAAAACTAGAACTGAGATGATGTTGTGTAACTTTCGTCTTCTCTCTATTATTTTTGGATCTACATACAAGTTACAGAGGTTATACTATTTTTATAGTGATAATATCAAAATTAATACTAATTTTATATCAAGACATAATGTAGATGTTTAATAGTTATCATTCTTGCTGTAGTTACTATCAAACTATATACTTTTAAAGAGATACACAAAAGTAAATCAAGTATAGTTTAATTCCTTCCTTCAACACTTATTCCACAATGTAGATGCCCTGGTAATTACACATTAAATGCCCATTATTTGTGTAATGTTATCTTTCCATTCTTCAGTTATCAATGATAAAAAAAAGAGGTTTCATAGAGCTGTGTTGAGTTAAACAAAAGAAGTAAATAACTCCAGTATAATTTAATAAAAAAATGAATGAGATTGTATCTTGTAATTTTGCTTATGCAAGGATGTTAGGAAACAGAGTTTCTATCATTGTTACTGGCTGGAGAATTGCAGAATAACTTTGTCTGAAGTTATCCTGCTTATTTACTATAGATTCTGTTAAAATGGAGAAAGGCTGAAACTTCTAGAGAAATAGTTTTCCTTGGAGAAGAGACTAATAGGAATGTTCAACAACATTTGAGAGTAAGAAATTTCTCAAGCTAAGATATAACACCACCTGAGATATAATATTACAAAATTTATTCTGAGTGGGAAAAGAGTTTTTCTGGATTGACTTTTATATTTTGTGAATAACTACAGTGATCGTTTGAATCTATAGGCTTCTCTGCTCCTGTGTGGACAACACTTAAGTTATTTTAAAAGAGTATAAAAATCAATATCATATTTTAGGTCCATTTTAAAATTATTTCTTGTTAAGCAATGTCAAGAATTAAATATAAAATGACTACAGTCACCAAAATGATTTAATTCATTAGTAGGTAAATTCATTTTAAATCTATTGTAACAAATATTTCCAATACCAATATATTATAAAGAACAAAAGAAAACACATAATTAGAAGTATAATTGGTTCCCTTTGCATTTAAAGATTCAAAATTTAAAAAATAGGTGTACAAAATATAAACCATAGAGAACAATGTAATCCTAGGAAGTCAATATACAACTTCAAGACACTAAAGTAGTGTCCTAAGACATGAGCTACAATAACTCTCCAGATAACAAGCACCTGCTACAAGAAACATACTGTCAAGTGCTATGAGATTACAAAAATGTATTTTTAGTAGTAGTAGTAGTAGTAGTAGTAGTAGTAGTAGTAGTAGTAGTAGTAAAAAGAGCTTTACAGATGTGTGGAGTTTCACCCACAAGGTTCCAAGCTTTTAGGTTTCTTTGATATAAAGTTCTAAGTTGTTTCCTTGAAACTCCTTGAACAAATGTAATGATCTACTATCTCTATAAAATGTACTACTTTAAAAAGATTAAAATATTAACAAGTTTACACTTCCACCATTAACCCATATTCTACAAAGCAAACTGTATACTTCAGGACTATATGCCAGTTTTCCTCTTTCACATAAAGCCATTTTCTTGCAATTTATACTTCAGGAAGTTACAGATCAGGATTGGTCTAAACAGTTTCAATAAAAAGAGCCTGATTGGGCTGGAGAGATGACTCAGCAGTTAAGGGCACTGACTGCTCTTCTGTGGATCTGAGTTCGATTCCAAGCAACTACGTGGTGGCTCACAACCATCTGTAATGAGATCTGATGCCCTCTTCTGGTGTCTGGAGACAGCTACAGTGTACTTATATATACTAAATAAATCTTTTTTTAAAAGCTTGATTAATAAATACTAAACATGTGCTAATGAAGTCATAGGCAGCACATTGGAAAAACCTGGCAAAGCTACTGAGCTCAGCCTAGCTGGATATTGTGTGCTTCTTGGGCCTTTCTCTGTTTTAAAAGACTCTATCAGAGGTCCCTGCTCTCCGCACATAGCAGTTCTTATTTGCAAAAGGCCCACAATCTTGAAACACCGTTAATATGCTCACTTAAATATAACAATGAATCCTGGGTTGAACTGTGAAATTAGTCATTCTTTAACTATGACAACAGAACTTCAGGATCCCATTTTTAAAATGACACCAAGTTTTTCAAGTGACAAAGTGAAAGGCAAGGAATTGGCTTCTTGTCATTTCATGAACTTCTGCCAGGAGATTAATTGAAGCCAACTCTATGAATAATCTTATCATAAAAGAGTGCCTTCAGTTAGGAAATTTGAATCATCTGATTTAGTTCCAACTCTTTAGACTCCATTGCATTTAAGACAATACTAAGATTTATAAGCTGTGTCTTGCCCTATTCACACTGGGCATGGACATGGTCACTTGGCAGTTTTTGTAAATTATCTCACCTCACTTGAACTACCAAAGTTCACATGTGAAAGAAAGAGTATACATTTTATTTTTCTCCCCTTTTTGGAGGGGAGGGGGCTGCATTTTGAGTTCTACAATATTTTTCTAGTCCTCTGTTTTACTTTTATTTAAAGATAAAAAATGATAGTCAAGATTATTCTAAGTTTGGTTGTCATTTAACTTCAATATAAACTGTTTTAAATGACACCAATGAAAATTATATACAGATAAATAATAAAAGTGCATAATTCATGTTGTTTCTAAAAATATATATGCTAGAAATAAAGCTTTTTATAACCACTTAAGCAACTCTAATTACAAGAGGTAGACATTCAAATTGTTTTCACTAATCAGAAAGTTTATCCATAGTTACAGATTGAATACATCATCATGCCTGTCAAGTTTTCATACTAAATTACCAAATCTCAATGTTTTAAAAGATAAAGTGTTTTAGAAAGATGATTATGGCTATATCAGTTCAAATGCACAAAATTAACAGTCCTGCCAAAACTGGAAAAAGACAGTCAAGCTTGCCTCATCTCTACATTGTAGACAAAGTACTGAGAAAGATGCTTTGAAGTCAATTTTCCTCTGAAATAGAAAATAGCAGGCTGATCTCCTAATCTTAGAATTCAAAACTCCACTATTATAAGAAAATAAGTTTCTACTGCTTAAGTTTACCAGTCTTCTGTGCTTTGGGAAGACTGCTCCTGGCATATAACAATGTAGGTCAGGCAACCTTATACATCACTATGAATAAACTTTACACATTTTCACTCACAAAGAAGAAATGTCTGGAGACAAGGTGACAAATGAGTGAGTAAATACACGGTAGTAGACACCACAATATTTTACTCAAGACAGAATATTCACACTGAAAACAAAAGGAAATAAAAGATCTATGTGGACTGAGAAGGGTAGGAAGTTCTATCCTTTTAAATGGATTTGTAGCATTCCCTAAACACTTGGGGATATCCCAGGAGTCTGAGCAAGATACTCAAGGACTTTTCACTAGGCCATGAATTGTAACAATCAAACAAAAACATTTTGTGTTTCCTAGTTTGTGATCAATGTATTGGTGACTTACAGTTTGCTTTGGAATTTTACTTAAAATTTGAAACTTATAATTTATTCAATTTGTTTAGATAACCAAACCAAAATATTTATATAAAACCTAACAGGTCATTGTAATTCAGAAGAGACATGTGACCCCTCCCTGTTTTCTGTCATCATTTATTTGGCTCTATAGCAAGAGAGTTGGATATTTAGCTTGAACTATTTGGTGTTTGTTTAGTCAATGAGAACTCAAACTGCACTCTGAATAAGTCAATTTGCCAAGGTTTTCAGATAACTCAATTAAATTAAAAGCATCATTACAGGGGAATGTCAGGGTGTGGAAGCAGGAGTGAGTGGGTTGGGGAGCAGGGCAGGGGGAGGGTATCGGGGACTTTCGGGATAGGATTTGAAATATAAATGAAGAAAATATCTAATAAAACAGCATATGCAGTTTTTAAAAAAGCATCATTATAAGCTCATGTCACATGATTTGACACACAAACATGTTCCTGGAATAACAACATCAGCAACACTTGACAGTTTGATAACAAAATTCTGGTCCCAATCTAGACTTACTAAATCACAAGTCACATGTGTTTTTACAGGCATTTAAGGCTATGTGTGTGAGCCTTCAATTCTGAGAATTGTTAAGGTATTCAGGCTACCATCCAAACACATTTTTTTTTTTTATGTATGAGAAAACCAAATGAAACTCAATAGCAAAACTAAACCATAAAACCCATACCCCCATATTTTAAAAAATATTAAAAAATAAAAAGTGTAATCTTCACTGTCAAGAGTATACACTATAACAAAAAACACCTCGGCATAGATCTCCAAACAGAAGGCAGCAATGCGAATCCTGCTACCTGCTATTTCTTTATTAGCGTAAATAAATTTTAAGTCTTCACTTGTTCATTGTTCATATTAGCAACAAATTCTACCTTCTTCTGAATTCAGAATACCAACCATAGAATGCATGTCATGTAAATATGTTGTCTAAATAAATATGAATTGATGAGAGCAAAGAACAAACATGGCATGGTCAGGATGGAGCTTCAAGTATATAACATATGCTCTTTTCAGACCATGTTTTAAGAAAATAATACCTATCATTAACTAAACTCTTTCTATTGAATGAATAAAATACATTTGTATAACCAAAATTTATTACTGTGTTCCTATTAATTGGAAAATGCATCCTTTTCTAAAGTATTCAGATTTGATGTGAAATATAAAAATACAGATAAAACAATTTATAGAGAGCTAAGAATGTCTAATAGTTGACATAAGATAGTTGGTTGTGATATATACTTTATACATATAATAGAACAATGACTCTCAAATTTTCAGAGATAAAGAATAAACTGAGATATTTGTTGAAAATGATGACTATTTTTAGCCAAGCATTGTAGTTCATCATGCCTATAACTCCAGACGTGAGGAAGGGAGGTTAAGTACAAGTTTAAAAATCACATTTGACTGCAAAGTGAGACTGAGTCTCAAGTAGTCAAAATGTATAGTAATAGAAATAGCAGGCATTTTCATTCCTTGATTGAGAAAACTTTATCATGGGCACATGGTATAATAAAAAAGTATTGACAATAAAAGTCAATCCTAGAAAATACTCTGCAATTTACGTTTTAAATGCCTTCCTTTCTTCCTACTCTGACCTCTTAAGTTCTGTGTAGGATGCTCTTTTCTTTCTTATGTCTGTGACTTTTATGATACAGCTCTTTCTATCTCTACTTTCCTGCCCTTCATTATCTATGTACCATACTCAAGTATGTCAGCTCTTTAGCTCTAACATGATTGCAGATTTCCCTGAGGTTCTCCTGCTCTTCCAGGACAGTCTATGCTCTCATTCTTCTAAGTTTACACTATTTTATGAGGACTTAGGTCTTGTATCATATTGCAATGATCAGAACATCTCCTACAACATCGAAGTTAAGTCCTCTCCAAAAGGAACTATGCTTTGTAGAGTTTTCCTTGGTTAGTCTTTTGTGGTCATCATTTATAAAGATGAGACTGGTGGGGCAGACAGAGTGGAGTAAGCTAGAGTCTCTTCTACCCCACAATCCAAAACCTGGGCTCTTGATATTTCTTTCCCTCTGTATATAAAGACCACCTCATTGATGAAATGTCATAAGTATGAGCATGTTATGGCTGTGTACAGAAATCAGAACCAATGGAGCAACTATTAGTTCATGTGGGCAGAATGTGAAAGTAGGATGGGATATCTGTGCACAAACAAAGACTCTTTCAGTATAGAGGAAATGAATGGTTGAAAGGAGCTGATGGGAAAGATTTCCATTGGCATTCTCATAAAACATTAGCCACGTACTAACTTTAATTACTTGTGCTTTTATATTTCTAAACTGAATTAGACTAGAGGGATGATATTTTTTAATTAAGTAGTGAATTTCCAACAATTTTCAAAATAAATCCCATTGTTGGAATTTACCCTATTTATATATTACTTTAAAATCACTGAAAGTAACAAATGGATAAGACTTGAAGATATGACTAAATCTCTAGCAAAACTAATTGCAGTGAATTTTTCTCCTCTTATTTGCTATGTTTTAAATGTTTGTTTGTTTGCAATCATGGTGGACAGATGAAGGGAGGGGCATGGTTGAGAGAGGGGAGGGGGAGAGTAAAAGGAGAACAACATAAGGTATTGGGTGGAGAAACAGGTATGAAGCCCTGAGGGCCAGCAGAATGAATGGAAACAGGAGGTAGGAGGACACTCTAGAATGTACCAAAGTCCTGGGAGACAAAAAATTCTCAGGACTGAAAGGGAAGGGACCTTTGAGTTGAAATGCCCAGCAGTGGGGAGAGGGAACTTGCAGAGTCCACCTCCAGTAGAAAGACGGGGCATCTGGCAATCACTAGATGGTCCATCCTTTCGTCACAGCTCCAAATTTTGTCTCTGTAACTCCTTCCATGGGTGTTTTGTTCCCATTTCTAAGAAAGGGTAAAGTGTCCATCCCATAATCAGCTTCCAAATGCTGACACCATTGCATACACTAGCAAGATTTTGCTGAAAGGACCCAGATATAGCTCTCTCTTGTAAGACTATGCCGGGGCCTAGCAAACACAGAAGTGGATGATCACAGTCAGCTATTGTATGGGTCACACGACCCCCAATGCAGGAGCTAGAGATATTACCCAAGGAGCTAAAGGGAACTGCAACCCTATAGGTGGAACAATATGAACTAACCAGTACCCAGGAGCTCTTGTCTTTAGCTGCATATGTATCAAAAGATGGCCTAGTCGGCCATCACTGCAAAGAGAGGCCCATTGGACTTGCAAACTTTATATGCCCCAGTACAGGGGAACGCCAGGGCCAAAAAGGGGGAGTGGGTGGGTAGGGGATTGGGGGGGTGGGTATGGGGGACCTTTGGGATAGCATTGAAAATGTAAACGAGGAAAATACCTAATAATAAAAAAAAAGGAAAAAAAAAGAAAAAAAGCTGTGGTTGAGAAAAAGAAAAAGGAAAAAATAAGATATATTAACTTTTAAAATGTAATAAAATTTAGGAAAGAAAAAAAAAAAAAAAAAAAGAAAGACTGGGCATCAAGTGGAGGGATAGGGTTGCCATACCAGAGTCTAAAAGTCTGACCCAGAATTATTCCTGTGTGAAAAAAACTAACGGGACAAAAATGGAAAAAAGACTGAGGGAAAGTAGTTCCAGTGACTGGCCAAAATTGTGACCCATCTCAAGGGGTGGCTCTAAGGCCTAACACTATTACTGATACTGTGGTTTGCTTACATACAGAAGCCTAGCATGGCTGTCCTCTGAGAGGTCCAATAAGCAGCTGACTGAGACAGAAAAAGATACTTACACACAACCAATGGACTGAAGTAGGAGATCCCTATGGTTGGATTGGAGAAAGGCTGTAAAAAGTGTGGAGGAGGGCAACCCCATAGGAATACTAGCAGTCTCAACTAAGCCAGACCCCTGAGTTCTCTCAGACATTGAGCCACCAACCAGGCACCATACACCAGCTGATATGAGGCCCCCAACACTTATTCAGCAGAGGTCTGCCTGATCTGGACTCAGTGAGAGAAGATGCACTTAACCTTCAAGAGACTTGAGGCCACAGAGAATAGGGAGGCCTGCCTGGGTGGGGTGGGATGGGATGGGGACATTCTCTTGGAGATGGGGAAAGAGCAATGGGATGAGGAACTGTTGGAGGGCAGACCAGAGGGGGGATAACAGCTAGACTGTAAAAAGGATTAATTTACAAGGGGGGAGGGGGAGGGGTGGGGGGAGGGGGAGGGGGAGGTGGAGAATCTCTGAGCTCTGGCTATCTGTTGCTAAGGTTCCTTAGCCATTATTGACCTGCCTTCTCATATTGTAGCAAAAATAAACTTTCTTCTGTGAAAAATATCTCATTTTGAAGAATTATAATTGGTAATAACTACTTGTTGCAACAGCACTTATAAACTAAATATGATTGTATCCTTTTCACACATGTAGTTTGCCCATGCTATTTTAATAAAATCTAGAAGGCAGCGCTCATGAGAAGTCAATTTAAATAATTTCAAAGTTTAGATAATTTGTAACATATGGAGCTCAAATTCAGATGCTGTCACCTGAGTCTTTAAATGCCATATTTTCTAAGTGATGTTAAAACTCTAGGATGGCAAGGCATACTGATTATTTGATAATTTTTGATGTTAGTTTCCTAGTAGTTCACTGGTCTTCCTCCAAGAAGATGGGGTTCAACCCTCGGACATCCTAAGAAAATTTTATATTCTAGAAAGAATTCAATTGAAATGTCAAGAAAACAAAACTTTAACTTATAAATACAATTGTGTAAGAAGATATTGGACATTTTATTAATGTTATTATTCTGTTTTATTGTTCTAGATTCATTTTTAAAATATGTAATGGAAATATTTATGTGGGAGAAAACACCACAAAACTAAGTACTTGCCTTCAAGGGCCGTTGTTGACAAAGCAGGTTTGGAAGGTGTCAATGATGGTGGTGGCATAACTGGGCTTTGTCCTGTACATGCAAAGCAGAAGATGGAAAAAAATGTTAATACATTTAACATCCAGAGCTAAAATAGGTACATCTAATCCCTGTATGCATCATTCATAATTCTGAGTTATAAATTAATATTGTTATGCAGTGAAAAAAAGGTTCTGAGATGACATCTTAGGGGTGATGCTCTCACAGAGTCTACCATATTTTGTGCTATTCCTGGACATACTATTTTTCACAGATGTATACACAATGCCAGATACCTTCATTGGATTGCATTAATAGAAAATATATGTGTGTTCATATAAAGCAAATTATTTTCAATGTGTGTTTTCAGTTATGGAAACTAAAATCATAGATGCTGAGGGGAATTCCGATCTGCAGAAAATTATCACTTTTTTATTTAACGTAATCTCTCAAATCATATAGTAGGGCAATAAAAGAATAGCCTTTTGATATTGAATAGGTACCTTTATTCTCTCAAAATAAATGACCTGCAGGTAACTAAATAATAAGCCAAAGTTAAAATATATTCACTTTCATAGGAACTTGAAAGGTTTTCTCAAGTCCCTGGGCTCATTATCAAGTGAAACCACCAAAGTCCATAACTGTTTACAAGTCATTTACCACCCTGGGTTATTTCTTTAACTAACCACTACCATTAAAGCCATTAACTGTAAATATTAACTATCACATGAAGCCATAAGAACTACTTGCACGAAGTTTTTATTATTAATTGCCAACTCATAAGCTCCTGATATATGGTTTTGATCTAGGAATTGACAGAGGCATGGATACTTTTGAAAATCTCACTGGCAACTAGATACTATCAAATATTAACAGACAAGCCTGCTTACTAAGAGGTTTTCAGTTTTGAAATTGTTGAAAATTAGTTCTGTGCAGTAAATTATGGTTTAACTCATGAAACAGAGTTTTGCACTTACCACATCCCATGTCTGCATATTCATATCAAATGGAATCTAGCCTTTATTCATTACAGCATTTTCTTTTATTTGTTACCTAAATACGGAATGACTTATGAATGTATTCAAGTAGGAAAAAGCAACACAGACCAGTGCATTACAGATCATATACCCAAAGAATATAAGACCATATTTTTTTTCTCATGGCATGGGGATAAAAACTGATACATAACATAAAAATTCCTAACCCATATTTTCTACATCTATATTTTCTATATCTGTACCTATCTACCTGTCTGTATATGTCTGTATGTAATGTTGCTCATAAGAGATTCTTCACAACAAAATACTTTAGTATTCTCTGCGAAATGGCTGACTACTTTTAGAATGAAGGCTCCGCAGGTAAAACCACTTTCGTGCAATCATAAGAACCAAAGTTTGATTTCCAGAACCCCCATGATTGATTCTTGATTCCAGCATTGCTATGATGAAATGGGATGATGTGCTAGCAATATTTCCTTTTGCCATTCTGACAGAAGTTAAGGATAGTGGGTAAAAGATGAATCTCAATTGAGAAAATGCACCTATCGGATTTCCTGTACACAAGTGTGTAGGGCATTTTCTTAATTAATGATTGATTCTGGAGGGCTCAATTCACTGGGTGTAATGCCACCCCTGACCTTCTGGTCCTGGATTATGTAAGATACAGTCTTTAGCAGAGAAGCTATGGGGAACAAGCCAGTAAGCATACCCTTCCATGGCTCCTGCTTCAGTTCCTACTTCCAGGTTCCTCCCATGAGTTCCTGTCCTGACTCTGCTCACTGATAATATGTGATCTGGAAATATAAGATTAAATAAGCCCTTTCTTCCCCAAGTTGTTTATGACCATGGTATTTTATCACAGTAAGAGAAAACCTAACTGAGACAGGAATTGGTATACGGACTAGGGCATTGCTGTTGCAGACCTGTTGATTTGTTTTTAGGATTACGCAACAACTTTTGAACTTTGAGCTAGAGAAACTACTGTGTGTTAAGAATTTAATCAGATATCAAGTGAACTTAGAATATATAAGAGCAGTGACGATAATGTAGGCTGGTTTTGTGAGGTTTTATCGGGAATTTGGAGGGTCCCTAAAGGACTCTATCAGCGTTTCTGGTTGAACTGGCTTTGATTAAGAAAGAACTGGGGCCAATGACATAAACTCTTCTGGGAAGTGTTTCCTCAGGGTCAGCACAGAAGCTGTGGTCCAGAGCTGTACCTTGTACGGGATACCAAACATGGTAATATGTAAGTATCCCCAAGTAGTATTAGTTTTTGAAGGCATGAAGGGTTATGAAGAAGAGATGAAGCTTGGCACTATGGAAGGCTGTGAGTGAAGTTTCAGCTACAGATGTGGTAAAAGCTAGAGGATTGAATGGACGGGGAAGAAAAGTTAAGGTTTTGTACCATGTAGCATGTAGAGTACCTAAAGATTACCTAGAAAAGGCTAGTATAAAGACAGCATGCTAGAAGTGAAGCACATTAATATAAGAGAAAACTGTGTTGTGGATACCAGAGCCAGAGAAGTGGAACTTTGAAAACCCTTTTGAGCCCCTTTGATCTGAGTGGGTACTAGATATTAAGCATTGAGCTTTCTACAATGTTGAATTTTGATTTATCTTTAGTCTAATACTGACAGCTATCTGGCATCTGGCACTGGTTCTTACTTTCAGGATAAAAAAGTATGTACATTATTTTAATTTTTTTCTATTTATTTTATGGGAGCCCACAGTTAAGTGACTGTGAAATATTAGAGAGA
The DNA here is from genome assembly GCF_000001635.26 of Mus musculus. Taxonomy (NCBI): domain Eukaryota; kingdom Metazoa; phylum Chordata; class Mammalia; order Rodentia; family Muridae; genus Mus; species Mus musculus. The sequence continues at coordinate 33,231,153 of NC_000076.6, read as the reverse complement.
AATTTGAAAGAGATATTTGGATGTCTTAAAGGACTGAAGTTTTAAAACAATAATAACCAATCAAAGACAGATGTGAAGGAGTCAGCATCTCCTGATGTTCAGAGGTCAGTTTGCCTGACCTACATAGCAACAAATGGATTCTGTCTTAGACAATATGCAAGACAAGGACTGACAAGAGTTTTTCCCTATCCTTCAAACTCACTCTGTAGCCTGTGCACATATTCACTCAGATGAATGAGCATGTTTACATGTGAGTGTGTGTGCACACATTCATGCACATGCACACACACATTCATTCAAAATAATAAAATGGCTAACTGTTTAGTTACAATGCAGATAGCAATGGGAAAATACGACCACAAGAAAAATAATAGGAGATGCCAAATGGCTGCTTTCCTCCATTAGAGTAGGAATAGATAGCCCTAATAGGGAAATTATTAACCAAAAATACACTTGTTATAACAAACCCAAATTAATCAGCTAAGTGATACTAAAATTATAAATTAGAAGCTCAATACAGTCTTAAAGAAAAACTCTTTCTATGTTCAAATACTGTCAAAGAATTATATTGAAACCATACCCTTTATAGACATATGCTAATAATTAGGTATTATAAATATTTAACTATACTGCAATATTAGATGTATGATATAATTTTAAAATAAAGGTAAAGTTGTTTAGTATAGGGACAGCATGCTAAAGACTAGTATGAATTTAAGTGAGAGTTAAGATCTATGACTTATAGGCAGAGCAAACTTGAAAGTCTCACAACTTTGCCAATCCTTAGTTTGGGACATTATATGTGAGAATAGTCTTTAAGGTTGTTAAGAGGATTAAATTATGAAGTATCTAATTCATACAAAAGACTCAAAATGTTACTTCTTTGTCCCATAATGTATTTACAATTTAAGTCATATAATTATACAAGGGGATTTGAAGCTATCTCTTGAAGTAAGAAAACAAAAACAAAGATAAAATTGAATATGACAGATACTAGAATTCATTTATAGGAAAGGCTTATAATTTTATTAGATATGTATTCCTTTGGAGATTCTGACTATTGCTACTCTCCAAAGAAAACATTTAGATTCTTGAAATGTACATTGTGACTCTAAAGGTGCCCTTCAATTTAAAAGCATTTGCTTGAAAAATCTCAAACATGTTGAGTTGGCTTTATTTCTGTACCTTGCATGATTTTGGCTGGCTTATTTCCATAATACCTAAATGACCTGTTTATAAGCTGCTAATATTTCAGAATTGGTTGATTTTTTTATGTTTTTTTTTCTTGGTCACATAAGTCAATTTTATTGTTTTGGAATTAATCAGAGTCTGTAGGACATAGTTTACATATATTCAGCATCTAAGTGATTGACATTTTCTTTACTAAAATGAAGATTAGGATGAGCCAAGTTCTCAAGTAAACTGGGAAGTTAAGAGTTAAATTCAGATTTCTGGAAGGAAGATACAATTCACTGTATGAAAGTTTAGTCTTTCTACTTTATAGTGAAGCCAGTTCCATGCATTGTGTGCCAATGGTTAAGGAAAAGGATGCCTCTGAGGTCTTACAAAGACTTTATGCTGTAGTCCTTCACTGCATTTGACTTGAGGTATTGAGTGTTAAATTAGACTGGGGAATACTTTGGTAAGACTTCCAGTGCTACAGTCTATGGAGAACCATGAATTATGGATGGAAAACCTATAAGAATAACTACTCATTGAGTTAAAATTCACTTACATGTTTTAAAAATAAAAGGATTTAGATTAAAAAATCCCATTCTAATCAATTTGTGGGTTCACTGAAGACATTTATACATCTATGACTGAAAGCAAATGAAAACATTCTACACAAAAGGAAATAACAATAACTTATTTGAAAACAAAATTATATTACAAATTTGTATAAAGCAACTATTTTGTTACTTGTAAAAATAGTTATGAAGTCTACAGTTAGGATTAATTGAACACTAGTTTATATTTTCAGGTAGGACAGGTAATTATGGTAATAACACATGTTAATGGGTCAACATTGACTTTCCATACTGAGTGTTTCAATCCTCTACTCTGGATTGTTAGGGCATTTGCTTATAGAGGAAGCCACTGACCAGCATGCATTGGCAACTATGTCTTCCTATATCACCTTTCAACCCCAGGGTCACCCTTGTGGCTCTCAAAGCAGAAAGGTATACTATCGCACAAGAAGATAGGAGATTTGGAAGGACACCAGAGAGAAGTTGAGAGAATATTAAAAAGGAAAGGGGAAAAGAAAGAATAAGAAAAGAAGCTAAAATATGTGGAAGCTACACACCCAAAAGACAGTGACACAGAGACATATTTCATGGGAAAATAAGAAGAAAAATAGTGTCATGCAAGGAAAAGATACTTTCACTGTGAATTTGTTCCTTGCCCTACATCAAAATCATGCAATTTCAATTTCTTTACACTGATGTCTTCGGTTGTTTTAAAAAGTGATTTACTCCTTCATTTAGTGGCAAAGGATCTTAGTATTAAAAATGTGTTTCTGAGCTTATGATGTAAGTTATATAACTTGTTTTGCACATGATTTGTTGAATAGTCTCCAAGTTTTGTATTTCATAATTTCATATGTTGTGAATTCACAGCCATCTATTCATGGGACCCTTTCTTTTCATTTCACATAGCATGCTTAGGGTCTGCATGGATTTGTCCCATATATTGATATATGGGACAAGGCATGGATATAATGAGAGACTGAACACAGAATAGTGATGTTAGATGCTGGTCTGGCCAAGATAGGTTATAGAAATTCATTAATTCATAAAATACCTGGAAATGCCTGGCAGAAATTTCTTACAGAAGTTAGGCAACAAGCAAAAAAATATTTCCTTAACTTGGTGATAGGCAAATAAATGTGTTTAAAGTATTACGATTATTACATAAAGTCTACCTAGGTTTTGGAAACTTCTTATGAAGATTATAATAGCAATAACAATCATTGAATACAAACAAGCCCTATTAACATGAAGCTTATGTCAGTGCAAAAGCAAGGCTTGAGGTCAACAAGCAAAATGATTTTTTTCAGATCATGTAAATACATGGTAACCAACATAAGGTATTGAACCCGAGAGTGACTGGGGAATAGTTGAAACAAAGCTGACTTTAAGAGCTTAGTGTGAGTCCAAAACAAGCCTGCTGACCTGTATGGGGTTATGTGCAAATTTGATGGGCCTAGAGAAGTGTCTTTCTTCCTAAAAACCATATGACGCTCTTTTATAGTTTAGCAGGACTGGAACTTTGAAAAGATCACAGAATTCAGAAGTAAAGGAGTTGTTTTGTTTGTTTGTTTGTTTTTAGAAACAATAAGAGATGCTTCAGGAAGTCAAATGCATGACACTGAAAAGAACAAAGTAAGATGAGAGTTGATAGCCTAGAGCGGAAGGTCACACATTCATGCAGTAAATACTTAGTGCTTATTATTGACCAATAACTTCACAAAAACAAAACTATAGCATACAGACAAATTCATGGTTTGTAGGTCAGAAATGCTAGTTGTGCTAAATGAAATGAAAAAAAAACTATTCAATAGATAAATTATAAATAACTGCCTTACAATAAAAGTTACCATTTGATAATTATAGGGGATGGTTTTCACAGTCATGGGTTGATAATTTTGAGTGTATGGTCAAAGGAAATTAGTTGTAGAGAAGAAGGTAATTCCGAGTACGTTTCCAAATACATGTAATGGGGTTTTCTAATAAATGTAATATGGTATGTGAAAGAAAATGAGATTGATTCCTGATTTTATCATTGTTCCATATATTTTATGCCTTGTTAATGTCTCAATTACTGGTGTTCGGATGTAACCGAAACAGATGCAGATGGTAGGTGAGGAACATAAAGAAATGACTTCGCAATTATGCTTGAGCATCTAAGAGCAAATTGAGATACCAGTGGAGAAAGAAGAGCAGATTTTCCTTTTTCCAAGCTACTTGCTTTTATTAAAAACTAGTTTAGCCATCTCTACCCCCTTTCCAGTGTATATGCAAAGAGGTGCACTACAGGTCAATCTACACACATAATTTGTTAGGGGCAACCAATGATACAACTTGTGAGTCACTTCATTCTTAAGATACTTTACTTTTAGAATTTTGTTTTTGTCTCTTTGTTGTTGTTGTTAGTTTGTTTTGTCGTGGGTTTTTTGTTTTTTGTTTTTTGTTTTTTTTTTAGAAAATGTAATACTGATCCTAAATTGGCTGCACCATTCTACTCTCAGGCATGCAAAACCCCGAAAGCTTCACCTTTTTAAATAAAAGAGCATCACCAAAGAAAGCACTAATACTTTTTCTGTAGCTTCTTTGACCCCTGATAAAAGTCTTCTTTAATATATCCATGTGTTATTATATATTTGCCTATTCACTTTGATGGCAAGCAAGGAATGGGAACCACATACATATTTCATATATTCTTTTGATTAAAAATGATAAAGGTAATATTCATGGTTTTATGTTCTCATATCAAATATATGAAGTAAAAATAACTTCCCATGGAACAGCTAACTAATGAGAGAAAATGAGATTGATTCCCGATTTTATTATTGTTCTATTTATTTTATGCCTTGTTAATATCAGGATCCCTGGTGTTCTGATGTAACAGAAACAGATGCAGAGAATCATAATTGTAGAATCTAGGGTTATAAAGAGTACTTTGAAGTTAGCCATCCCAACTCCATAGATCTCAAGAGAGCTAGACAGTGGTCTCTTGAAGCATAATTACATAAACCAAGGACACATATTGAGTTCAAACTCAGTTTTAAATTAGAGAGGGTTTGTTTGTTTGTTTGTTTGTTTGTTTACTTTATGTTATTTTTTTGTTTCTCTAAGAAAGTCAGAGTAAATGACAGTTACCTTGATGCCATACATAATTCATTATACTTGAAAGATCTGTTTATGTTCTATAGTTATGTAGTTTTGGTGTTTTTCTTGAGCTAGCCTTATACATAGGCTTGTATTAAACCACAGAGGAGGTTCAGCAGCTTCTTTAAGTGATCTCCAGAAGACCTGACTCTTTCCACAGAAAAAAAAGGTGTTAAGTGGGCTGTTCTCAAGACTTCCAGCATTATTTCTTTACTTAGTGTCTAGGTATAAATGGATGTACCGGTGTGTCTCTATGAGGAACCCAGAAGCCAGCCTCATATTTGTTTCTCATGTGCCGAGGAAAAGAAAAGTTACAGGTAAGAAAAAAATGGTATTTATAATTTTCTTTCAGTGTAAAGGATAAGTGTAGAAGACAAACAGAGATAGTAATGAGCCAAATTAGATTGACTGCTTTCTCAACTAAAAATAATAATTAAGACAAGATCTGGGTCCTGCTGTGAACCTATATAAAATATGTAAATAAGTGAAACCTAGGTACATTGAGAATGGAAGGATCATTTGAGCCTTGGAGGTTGAATGTACTGTTGGCAACATAGTGGGAGCTAGTAACACACAAAAAAAGCTAACATTAATTTAATGACAACTTTTTTATATGTGCAGAACACATATGCCCCATTTACTACATAATCATTCAATGAATTCTTTTCACATCTGAAGAATTACAGCTTTTCAGTGATGAAACTGCTTATAACATAGTTAATTCCAGCCATTATTCAAAGATTGGTTCTATTTACAGTTTTTTTGATTTGACTCCATATTAATACACTCATGACAGTACTTGACTACTACTAACATAACATATGCTTTACTCCATGATTCATCAAGCATCATTGATTTTATTCATTTTCAATTTATTTTAAGTCTACAGTAGACTATACATATTGTGATCGTCAATGTCTATTAATTAAATAAAAATATTTATTAAAATGAAATGAATGGCTAAATGAAGGAGCAAATCAATGAATGTATGAAAGCTAATTGCTGAGTTAGCATGCTGTACTTAGAATATTTTATTATGTATAAACTGAATTTTACATTTTCAGTTCTTAATAGAATGGGAAATACTTTCAAAAACATATAAGAAAATTATTATTTCAATTACTTGCAAATCTAAATTGTTTAATCATTATTGGAGAAAGATTATTAATTGTTTAGCATTTAATATCCATCACTTCAGTGAGACATTAATATGTTTGTCTATAGGTTGTGGAAATGTCTAAGCTCAAGCTAAAAAATTAAGTATTCATGAAACAGTTCACACATAATATAACATTTTAATATATTCTAAATAACTAATGTTTTCCCCTAGCTGGCAAGAATATATGATTGTTGTGTGTTTTAATCTAAACACTTTCACCTCCATACATGTAACCCGAATATTTCTGAGCATAAAGGTGGTTCATGTTTTACGGAGAAAATCAAAGAATTTGGAGAACTTGAAATTTTCATGTGTTTTTTTTTTATAATAATGAGCCAAATGCACAGAATTGGAACATTTACATCTTTCTACAAACTCAAATTGCATTTGTGTATGACTATTTAAAAATAGCTGAAGGAACAGAGGATGAATAAAGTATTTAAAGCTATATAAATTAATCTTAAAAGAAGTGTAGAATACATTATTTGGATAAGACTTTTCAATTAATGAAAGATTCATATTATAGGAAAGTTATGTGTAATTATGGAGGAGAAATCTATTATATATATTATATCATATCAATTTAATAAAATATTGTACATTCTATATTCTACAATGTAATAAGATAATATTAATATTGGCCGTTTTACTATATTTCCCATGAGGGTGACTTAAAATACAAGTATCACACATCTTGACTATAGGTTGGAATTATTATCAAAAGATAGTAAATTCAAATTAAGACTCTCGAGTGTTTTTAAGTATAAAAATATCTATCAATCTTTATGGAATTGAGTGCGCAAATTTTCTGTGATATTAAATGTTAGGGGTGGTAATAGGATAAAATTTTCTGCTTGGAAAATATTTAATGTATGATGTTTGTAAGTAAGTGAGGAACACAATTACATTGAATTTTAATATATGTGATTTCAAATAAAACTATACCATGAAAATTGGAGTTAAATTTCTAATTACATTTATGTATTGAGGTATACCTCTTCTCATCAAGGCTAACATACTGACTAAATGCTACTAAGATACTATTCATTTTGTTATTAAGATACTATTCATTTTGTTCATTAATCAATAATATAGATAAATTGTTTATAATAATATTATTTACTAATCAAGTAATTGTTATAATTAGTAAGTGAATATTGGTAAATTTTGATCTTGTATCCCAGGCATCTCAAAGACCAGCCCACACAGGAGAGCACACTGGCTACAGAAGCAACAAGAGCTTCTTGGACAGGGTCCCTTCGGGGCTTCATCTTCAGCCAGGAGGCAGACTGAGACCCAGACCTCTGCACAGCTTCCCTGCCAAAGGAGAGTTCACTTCAGGGAGGGATCTGACCCCAGGGCTCAGGTGAGAACACCATCTTGTATCTCAGGTCTCTCAGAGACCAGTTCACAGGAGAGCATTTGGGATGCAGAAGCAACAGAGCTTTTTGGACAGGGTCCTTTCAGGCCTGGAGGAAGAGCTGAGCTCCAGACCTCTGTGTACCTTTGCTGCAAGAGAAGAGCTTGCCTGCAGAAGGTGCTCTGACCACTGGGACTCAAGAGAGAGTTGGACTCCCAGGAGTGCTGACAGAGGCTAAAAGAATCACAGGAGAAATAAGCTCTAGCCAGACACAGCTAGAACATCTAACACCAGAGATTACGAAATGGTAAAAAGCAAATGTAAGAATCTTATTAACAGAAACCAAGACCACGCGGCATCATCAGAATGCAGTACTTCCACCACAGTGAGTCCTGGATACACCAACACACCGGAAAAGCAAGATTCAGATTTACAATCATATCACATAGAGGATTTTAAATAGGGCACTAATAATTCAATTAAAGAAATACAGGAGAACACTACTTAAACAGGTAGAAGTCCTTGAAGAGGAAGCATAAAAATCCCTCAAAGAATTACAGGAAAACATTGCTAAACAGGTAGAAGTCCTTAAAGAGCATACACAAAAATTCCTTAAAGAATTACATAAAACACAGCGAAACAGGTGATGGAATTGAGCAAAAAACCATCCAAGATCTAAAAGGAAGGTAGAATCAATAAAAATTTAAAAATTGGGGTCACCTTGGACGTGGAGTCGGAGGACACCCCCAAGGTCCTCTAGAGGACTCTCCATGCAATCTTAGGACCACTGGTGAGTGGAACACAACTTCTGTTCCAACCCAATTGTGTGGGACCTGAGACAGCATCAGGAAAGCAGGAAACAGGGCCTGACTAGGGTCACAAGTCCCTCTGGTCAGCACCAGCAATGGGTCACCTGGGCACTGAGTCAGCAGACACCCCCAAGGTCCCTATAGGACAGTTTCTGAGACAGACCCCATTTCAAGCTCCAGACATCCGGGCATCTTCCCTGCAAAAGGAGAGGTGTCTGCCCTGCCTTCCTGGAAGGACTTTGCCTGAGCACCTGGGGTAGCCATCTTGGTTCCCGGATCCCTCCAAGACTAGTCTGTGTAGGTGAGAGTGTGGACTACAGAAGCTAACAGCTTCTGTGACAGGTCAAAGCAACACAGCTTCTGGGACAGGTCCTGTTTCAGGCCTTCATCTTCTGCCAGGAGGGAGCTCCGAACACCAGATATCTGTGCACCTTCCCTGTAAGAGGAGAGCTTGCCTGCAGATAGTGCTCTGACAACTGAAACTCAGAGGAGAGAGCTAGTTTCCCAGGTCTGCTGATAGAGGCTAACAGAATTACGATATGAACAATCTCTAACCAGAGACAACTATAACAACTAACTCCAGAGATTACCCAAAAAGCAAATGTAAGAATCTTACTAACAGAAACGAAGACCACTCACCATCATCAGAATGCAACACTCCCACCTTGCCCAGTCCTGGGCACCCCAACACACCTGAAAAGCTAGACCCAGATTTAAAAGCATATCTCATAATGATGGTAGAGGACATCAAGAAGGACTTTAATAACTCACTTAAAGAAATACAGGAGAACACTGCTAAAGAGTTACAAGTCCTTAAAGAAAATCAGGAAAATATAACGAAAGAGATAGAAGACGTTAAAGGAAAACAGGAAAACACATCCAAACAGGTGATGGAAAGGAACAAAACCATAGTAGACCTAAAAAGGGAAGTAGACACAATAAAGAAAAGCCAAAGTGAGGCAACGCTGGAGATACAAACCCTAGGAAAGAAATCTGGAACCATAGATGTGAGCATCAGCAACAGAATACAAGAGATGGAAGAAAGAATCTCAGTTGCAAAAGATAACATAGAAAACATGGACATAACAATCAAAGAAAATGCAAAATGCAAAAAGATCCTAACTCAAAACATCCAAAAATCTAAGACATCCAAAAAATCCAGGACATGATGAGAAGAGCAAACCTAAGGATAACAGGTATAGATGAGAATGAAGATTTTCAACGTGAAGGACCAGTAAATATCTTCAACAAAATTATAGAAGAAAACTTCCCTAACCTAAAGAAAGAGATGCCCATGAACATACAAGAATCCTACAAAACTGCAAATAGACTGGACCAGAAAAGAAATTCCTCCCAATATATAATAATCAGAACTACAAATGTACTAAATAAAGACAGAAGAGTAAAAGCAGAAAGGGAAAAAGGTCAAGAAAAATATACAGGCATACTTATTAGAATTATACCAAGCTGGGCATGGTGGTGCATAACATTAATCCCAGCACTTGGGAGGGAGAGGCAGGAGAATTTCTGATTTCGAGGCTAGCCTGGTTTACAGAGTCAGATCCAGGACAGCCAGGGCCACACAGAGAAACTCTGTCTCAAAAAACAAAAAAAAAAAAAGTTATACCAGACCTCTCTCTAGAGACTCTGAAAGCAAAAAGAACCTGGAAAGAGGTTATACAGACCCAGTCCCTAAGAGAACACAACTGCCAGCCCAGGCTACTATACACAACAAAACTCTCAATTACCATAGATGGAAAAACCAAAGTATTCCATGAGAAAACCAAATTCACACAATATCTATGCATGAATCCAGCCCTTCAAATGATAATAAAGGGAAAACTCCAACACAAGGAGGAAAATTATGCCCTAGAAAAAGCAAGAAAGTCATCCTTCAACAAACCTAAAAGAAGACAGCCACAAGAACATAATCCCAACTCTAACAACAAAAGTAACAGGTAGTAACAATTACTTTTCTTTAATATCTCTTAACATAAATGGACTCAATTCCCCAATAAAAAAGCATAGTCAACAGACTGGCTACATAAACAGGACCCAGTATTTTGCTGCATACAGGAAACCCACCTCAGGGAAAATGACAGATACTACCTCAGAGTAAAAGGCTAGAAAACAAATTTCCAAGCAAATGGTCTGAAGAAAAAAGCTGGAGTAGCCCTTCTAACATTGAATAAAATCAACTTCCACCCCAAAGTTATCAAAAAAGACAAGGAGAGGCATTTCATAGTCATCAAAGGTAAAATTTCCAAGATAAACACCCCACTCTCATCAATGGACAGATCCTGGAAACAGAAACTAAACAGAGATACAGTGAAACTAACAGAAGTTACAAAACAAAAGGTTTTAACAGATATCTACATAACATTTTCTCCTAAAACAATAGGATATACATTCTTCTCAGCACCTCATAATACCTTCTCGAAAATTGATCATAAAAAGTTGTCACAAAACAGGTCTCAACAGATACAAAAATATTGAAATTATCTCATGCATCCCATCAGATCACCATGGACTAAGGCTGATCTTCAATAACAACTTAAATAATGGAGAGCCAACAATCATGTGGAAGCTGAACAACACTCTCTTCAAAAATAACTTGGTCAAGGAAGAAATAAAGAAATTAAAGACTTTTTAGAGTTTAAGGAAAATGAAGCCACAACATACCCAAATTTATGGTCCACAATGAAAGCAGTCCTAAGAGGAAAACTCATAGCTCTGAGTTCCTCCAGAAATAAACTAGAGAGAGCATACACCAAAAAGCTCTAGAACAAAAGGAAGCAAATTCACCCAAGAGGAGTAGACGGCAGGAAATAATCAAACTCTGGGGCGAAATCAACCAAGTGGAAACAAAAAGAACTATACAAAGAATCAACCAAACCAGAAACTATTTTTTTTGAGAAAATCAATAAGATAGATAAACGCTTAGCCAGACTGACTAGAGGGCACAGGGACAGCATCCTAATTAACAAAATCATTAATGAAAGGGAAACATAACAACAGAATCCAAGGAAATTCAAAACATCATCAGATCCTACTACAAAAGGCTATACTCAACAAAACTGGAGAACCTGGATGAAATGCACAATTTCCTAGATAGATACCAGGTACCAAAGTTAAAACAGGATCAGATTAACAATCTAAACAGTCCCATTTCCACTAAAGAAATCATGCAGACATTAATAGTCTCCCAACCAAAAAAAGCCAAGGACCAGATGGGTTTAGTGCAGAGTTCTATCAGACCTTCAATAAGACCTAATTCCAATTCTCCTCAAACTAGTCCACAGAATAGAAACAGAAGGTACTCTACCGAATTCATTCTATGAAGCCACAATTACTCTGATACCTGAACCACATAAATGACCCAACAAAGAAAGAGAACTTCAGACCAATTTCCCTTATGAACATTGATGCTAAAATACTCAATAAAATTCTCACAAACCATGCAGGGTGGTGGAGGCGCACACCTTTAATACCAGCACTTTGGAGGCAGAGGCAGGTGGATTTCTGAGTTGAGACCAGCCTGTTATACAAAGTGAGTTCTAGAACAGTCAGGATTATACAGAGAAACCCTGTCTTAAACACCCCCCGCCACCAAAAAAAAAAAAAAAAAATCTCACAAACCGAATTCAAGAACACATCAAAACGATCATCCATCATGATCAAGTAGACTTCAACCAAGGGATGCAGTAATGGTTTAATATATGGAAATCCATCAACATATTCCACTATATAAACAAAATCAAAGACAAAAACCACATGATCTTCATGTTAGATACTGAGAAAGCATTTTACAAAATCTAACACCCATTCATGATAAAAGTCTTGGAAATGTCAGGATTTCAAGGCCCATGCCTAAACATAATAAAAGCAGCATACAGCAAACCAGTAGCCAAAAACAAACTAAATGGAGAGAAACTTGAAGCAGTCCCATTAAAAGCAGGGTCTAGACAAGGCTGCCCACTTTCACCCTACCTATTTAATATAGTATTTGAGGTCTTAGCCAGAGCAATTAGACAACAAAAGGAGAACAAGAGGATACAAATCAGAAAGGGAGGGGTCAAAATATCACTATTTGCAGATGATATGATAGTATATATAAGTGACCCTAAAAATTCCACCAGAGAACTCCTAAACCTGATAAACAGTTCAGCGCAGTAGCTGGATATAAAATTAACTCAAACAAGTCAGTGGCCTTCCTCTACACAAAGGATAAACAGGCTGAGAAAGATATTAGGGAAACAACATCATTCACAATAGTCACAAATAACATAAAATACCTTGGTATGATTCTAACTCAGGAAGTCAAAGATTTTATATGATAAGAACTTCAAGTCTCTAAAGAAAGAAACTGAAGAATATCTCAGAAGATGGAAAGATCTCCCATGCTCATGGATTGGCAGGACTAAGATAGTAAAAATGTTTATCTTGCTGAAAGCAATCTACAGTGCTTGGCAAATACAGATGTGGATTCTCATAGTCATCTATTTGATGGAACACAGGTCCCCCAATGAAGGAGCTAGAGAAAGTACCAAAGGAACTAAAGGTGTCTGCAACCCTATAGGAGGAAAAACAATATGAACTAACCAGTACCCTCCAGAGCTCATGTCTCTAGTTGCATATGAGGCAGAGGATGGTCTAGTCTCTCATCAATGGGAGGAGAGGCCATTGGTCTTGTGAAGATTATATGGCCCAGTACAGGGGAATGTCAAGGCCAGTAAGCGGGAGTGGCTGGGTTGGGGATCAGGGCAGGGGTCATAGGGGACTTTCAGAGAGGAAACTAGGAGAGGGGATAGCATTTGAAATATAAATGAAGAAAATACCTAGTTAAAAAAAAAGAAAAGAATATTGGTAAATTTAAGATATAATACTTCTTAAGCAAAAGGATTACAGTTCAAGTTCTCTCTCTTTTTTTTTTTTTTTTAGACCAAGTTGGCCTCGAACTCAGAAATCCACCTGCCTCTGCCTCCGGAGTGCCGGGATTAAAGGCGTGTACCACCACGCCCAGCTCAAGTTCTTAATGTGATATTTTATATTCTATATACAAAATTATTTTTCAGAAATCCAACACAATTTAATTACTTACTCAAAATTAGAAGACAAGTCCTGTTTAATTACTAATCTTAAGAATGCATGTGGAGACCAGGAAATAAGAGAATATATGTTTGCCAGAGGCAAAATCATTAAGTTTAGAAACTGCTTTTTAAATAAATTATTCAGAAGTAGAACAGCAAATTTACTTCATAGTAGGTAAGAGGCTTGACTTTCTTGTAAACTTTCAAAACATGAAAAATGAATGATGTTTCTTTATTTTCTTATCACATTGGGTTGACAGATAGCTGATGGCACAGTTGATTGCTAAGTCAGTTCCCAAACTACTTCAATCTTTTGTTTTCATTATCAATAATTTCAAGACCCACATTCACCCTAACAGACAATTTTAGTCCATGTTCTTTCTTATCATAATATGTTGTAACTATGGCACAAAGTTTAGAAATCTAATCATGATACAACATGATCTTCTATCAGATCACATTGCTGCCTTACTGTATACTCATAGAACATAATGTTAAATTACATGTGCTCTTACTCATGGTGTCATTGGTCTATTCCTTTGCAGGTTTTGCACCACATTCCTTTCCTTAGTATATTTACATAGGGCCATGAACATTACCAGCAAACTATACACTTTCTTTAGCAACTATATTGATAAGATTTAGAAGCACACATCTGATTTTCATTATAACAAAAACTATTTATTTGCTATAAACTGTGTAACTTAGCAAACTAAGTGACAGAAAAAGGAGAGTTGGTGATCATTTTAAAACGAGCCTTGTAATTCTGCTAGAGTCCTAGAAATAGAACACAGCCATCTGAACAAATTCTGAAGCTCCTTTCTCAGGGCAATTCTTACTTGACTGAGGTCAAGTTATAAGACCACTTACAGAGCTCTGTGAGAACCGAAGGAAATGACCTATGAGTCACCAGAGTCCCCTCAATACCATCACTGCTCAAGATCCTCACAATTATTAAAGGAACAGCTACCAGGTCTCTCCGTCAGATCCAGTTCTGCCTCACATAGAAAAGTTCTTAGTTGTTGTTGTTGTTGTTGTTGTTGTTGTTTTGTTTTCTTTTTTTTCATTTTCAATGGTAATGTGAAAAATATTTTTGCATGCCTGTATGTGTGTGCATATAAAAACATAGAGGCCCAAAATGACATTGGTAGCACTCCATGGAGATTTTTTTACTGTATTTATTAAGGCAAGGTCTCTCCAAGAACTGGAAACTGACCTGCTTCTCCTGGGGGAACGTCCTAGTCTTTTCACTTTGAGGTCTGGGTTTACAGGTAGTCATCACACACATGTGACCTTTATGCAAGTTCTAATCACCAGAATTCCCCTGACCTTATACATTTTATCTACTGAGCCATCCTTTTAACCAAACAGGAGAACTTTCTAATATGGTGTTTCAAAAACAGGGCTGTTTCTGTATTAGAAAAAGAATTAATTCATATGGAATTAAGCCATTTGTCACTTTTTCACAACCTGTTAAACAATTCCCACACCACCAAAGCCTCAGTAAAATGAAGGGTTTCTGCAGCGTCTTGTCCCAATATTTGTCTCTACAGTGGGGGAAAAGCCTCTCCTCTATTTTTTCTTTTCGACACATGAAACTATTCAGTTTCTAATCAAAACAGAGAAACTGGAAAAGCCTAAAGAGCCAATTAAAAATGAATCTTCCATCAAGAAGAGAAAGGAACTTAAAATATTTCCTTAGAGGAAAAAGTACTTTTACAGGATACTTGAGTAAAAATAGTATACTGCTGTATCTCTTCGACAATAGGCATGACGCTGAAATTTAAATGTGTCATTGATAAAGGATAAAGTGGTGGTATGTTAATAGTTAACAATGGTTATTTAATGGGCTCTATGTTTCAGTTAAATTCACAATTACATTCACAGATGAATGGAATATTTGGCAGCCAGCTAATCTTTCTTCCTGGTTTAAATTGAGTATAACTGGTAGTATTTTATGACTTGAAATAATATACATAATTTATCAATGTCTTCAGGAAATATAACATGAAATATCATGGTCCTCTGGGAAAACTCATGATTTATATAATCAGGTTCATGTACTATAGTGCATGGAACAGGATTAAGTGTTGTGTGACTACCATATAGAATATTAAGTCATTAGTTTGATTTTTCTAGGAAGTTTTGATTATCCACTGTTTTTTCAAATTACTCTGGATTTTTGTTCCTTTTCACATTATTTTAGAACAGACTTTAAATATTCTCAGTAGGTTACCTGGTGGTATATAGTGATATTGCTCTATTTTAACTCCGTCTGTAGAAAAGACACAAGTTTCTGTGCTACAAAATGCTAAATAACTAAACACTGGAAAATGAAGATAAAATGGAGTTGTTGGTGGCATTTCTTTATCCCTACAAACAACATATTAATCACCAAATAGAATTACTGAGTAAAATATATTGGTGAATATTTTCAAAGGGCAATAGAAATACTTGTAAATAATTTAGTGCAAAGGCAAAAGGCAGATGTTGGAGTAGAATATGTTCTAACTTAGAAGGAAGCATAGCCACATATGTCCTGCCCATAGGACTAGTTTAGTTTATTGTTTGCTACTTAGTTCACTTATTACAGTTTTATCTCTTCTATCAATTCTATCTACTCAAAAACTCATTCCTAAACCAAGAATAGTAGCACAAATTTGTAATTCCAATACTTGGAGAGGCTGACACAGGAGGATTGCTGTGAGTTTGAGGCAAACTTGGGCTCAGTAGTGAGTAAAAAGTTTAGCAGAGTTATTCAGAAAGACTTTGCCTTGAAGAACCAAAAATTTAAAAATAATAGTTTTCCACAATATTTTTTTCTTTTTGAGATCCAAGAAAAAAACAGGTATATCAGGGTAAATGCAGAACAAGTGTAATTAATGAATAACAACCACAGTACAGTGGTGTGCATGGATTTATAAATTGTACTATGGCTTCAGTTCTGCCTTGACCCAGATAAATAGAATGGTTTTGAATATATTCCCCTAGTACTGACGGAGGAATAAACATAAAAAATGTTGCCTCAAAATACTCATCACTCCAATGACAGTGGAATAGCATGACATTGCCTTAAAATAGTGCAGAAAACCAAAATGTAAAATGTACTGTCTCAAGAAGAAATTATAGATGTATGCAAAGAACAGTGAGCAGCTAGCTGAACAGTCTACCACCAGTAACATTAACTATTGACATTGGAGTTTGGGATGTTTAACATTTATAGAAAAATAAAAATTCTCCAAGGAGACAATGCTGCCAAACTTGTTTAGCAAAAAAGAGACTTTGGAAAGAGCTAATGAGGCCACTTAGTCACGAAGTAATTGTGGTGGCTATCTGAGTGGCTAGCTACAAAGATCCCCAGAGTCTTTTACTTTAGCCATTGTAACTAAGGCCAATCAAAGGGACATCCAATAGAATTGGTGGAATGTGTAAAGGACTAGAATTCTTCCTTAGCCCTCACCCTGGCATATTAGGGGAGAGATGAAACTATTAAAATATATGTCATGGTAATAAATAACATCTAGTTAGCTTGATAATTCTTTGGTTAAGACTTAACTTTCCTTACTTCTCACACAGTTATTCAAATTACTCTGCACTTTTTTTTGTTTCTTTTCACACTGTTTTATAACAGGCTGTAAACATACTCAGTAGATATTTTTATTTTTCTCTGACAGCATGTGAATGGCATGAATTTTACAAAACCGACCAATATCTGTATCTGTGCTTATATCTGAATATATGTGTATATGTGCATATGCATATGTATATGTACATATGTTTATGTATGTATGTGTTTGTGTGTGTGTGTGCATGCATTCATTTTCCTTATAATCTATCTATATCCACACATTCTGTTGAAAAGTTCTCTTGAGACAAGGAGAACCAGATGTTGAAGCAGATGACTCTTTTAAAAGTCTAGGAGATAAAGCTTTGAGGAGATTTTCCTGCCATGTTACAAGGTACTGTCAAAAGAAGCTTCAGTTAATCTCTACTTTATACCAGCCTTGGCAAAGCTGACTGGACAATGGCAAGAGCATCAGTAAAACTAGATCACCTCAGAAGGACTCTAGTGTCTTTATCTGTGCGAATCCTAGCCACTTATACTGACTGAAATCTTCAATGGATCCAGATATGACAATCTCATTCAAAACAGAAAGTCATTCTCTTGCTAGTATGGAGAATCCAGGGATTACACAACATTATAATTAAGCACAGACTCTCATCTTTTCCCTCATTTTCATCTACCTCTGTCTGCTGCCCACAGTTTACTGATAGATTCATTGAACCAGTTTTTATTAATTCTGAGTTACAGTCTCTAAAGGGACCAACAATAAGTCATCAAGAAATCTTTACACAAGCCTATTTACAGAGCTTAGAAACCTGTCACATTTTTAAATAGAAAGATTATTTCTTCAAACGAATAAAGAGACTGCTTTGGGGTAAACATTTTTTCATTGAGATAAATTGTGTAAGTTAAGAATTCAATTCAGAAAACATATCATATTGCTGACTAGGTATGCAGTAGGGAAGAATTAAAAGGCAAATGTTTTACAAAGGTGTACAAAAGGCAGTTCAAAAAGAAAGAACTTGCTAAGGGGACAATGGTAATAACAGGATAATTAAATGAGAAATACAAAAGAAGTAGAAATAAAGGAAGCTAGAAAAGTCCCAAGGCCCTGGAAATGTTTTCCGTTACAGTTACAGGTTTGCAGCCCCAGTATAGGTGCCTGATCTGAGCCACATCTCACAGATTTGTTATGCCATTTTATAGGTGAGAAACGATGCTCAGATAACAAGTGACTTGCCTTCTGGATTCAGGGGGATTGTTCGTAAACAGTTCATTCTTTTTTCTTTAAGGTTTTGATAAATAATTTATTTCTTATTGGTTCTTTTATTTAGTTACATTTCAAATGTTGTCCCCTTCCTATTCTCCCCTCTGCAATCCCCATCCCATTTCCCCTCCCCTTTGCCTTAATAAGTGTGAGCTCACCCACCCATCTACTCCTGCCTCATGCCTCTAGCATCCCCCTATGCTGGGGCAACAAGTCTTCACAGGACCAAGGGCCTCCCTCCCATTGATGCCAGACAAGGCAATCCTCTGCTACATATGTAGCTGGAGCCATGGACCCATTTATGGGTCAACTTAATATTTTTCATCTTCCCAACCTTTAGACGATAACTGAAATTCTTAACAATGGAATCTGAAAGCTTTTCATTTTAAAAAACTTTCACCGTGATTCAAACAGGAAATTCTGAGTGTTAACCAAGTGTGTAGTATTAAGGGAAAAAAAGTGGGACTTTCAGAATCACAATATATCTAACAACAAACTTATGAGAATTCCACATCTTGCATTATTATGTTATGCTTATTTAACTGATGAAGCTAGAGACAAATCAGAAGGCTAATGCTTCATGGGAATAGAACTTAAAACGAATTCAAATAAAAAATTTGTGTACTTGCAGACAGAAACCTGGTATGACTATCCTCTGAGAGGCTCTGCCAGCACCTAAGACAAATGAAGATATTGAGCCTGGGGATCCCAATGGAATAGTGAGGGGAAGGGCTGAAAGAGCTGAAAGGGATTGTAACCCCATAGGAAGAACAATAGTATCAACTAACTAGACCCTTTAGAGCTCTAAAGGATGAAACCACCAAACAAAGAGTATATATGTGTTGTTTCATGGCTACATATGTAGCAGAAGACTGCCTCATATGGCATTAGTGGAAGGGGATGTACTTTGTCCTGTAAAAATCCAATGCCCCAGAGAAGGGGTATGCTTGAGAGGAGAGGCAAGGAGTAGATTGCGGGGGGGGGGGGGGGGACCATACTGTTAGAGGCAAATGGCAAGGGGATAGGGTGGGATATTTGTGGAGGGAAGACAGGGAAGGGGGATAACATTTGAAATGTAAACAAAAAAATGATTAATAAAACAAATTTTTTTCACCATAATTCCAATGTATATCCTTTTAAACACCTTTCTTTTAGTCCAGAAGTTAAATTCCACAAAACTACATTCCACATATCGAATAAATAATATGTCATTGTAATGATGTCATTAGTGTGACATTTGTAATCTTGATGCATGCATCATTCATACTGTCCAAAAATAAGAGACTATTCCATTAATGCTGAAAGAATATATTTTAGAGAGTCAATGATAGATGAGGTAACAGGTTATAGATTTTAGACACTTTGTTATGATTATTCGATCACAGTTGTGGTTTTGCAGACTCAGTAATACGAAACTGCCAATTGGGATTAGTAACTTCTTGCATCAGCTCTTACAACTGTCCAATTTGTTCATAACAAAAATCATTAATTTTTTCTTGGAGAGAGGTGCTGAATATGTTTTTCCTGTTGAAATTTGTCTGCTGTCCTTAACTTGTTGCCACAACATTGCTGCATATGTGTCCTATCCCGTCAATAAATGCTGGGCCTCACTAGGACCAACAGTCTTTTCTTTTTTTTTTTTTTTTTTTTTTTTTTTTGAGACAGGGTTTCTCTTTATAGCTCTGGCTGTCCTGTCCTGGAGCACACTTTGTAGACCAGGCTAGCCTCGAACTCAGAAATCCGCCTGCCTCTGCCTCCCGAGTGCTGGGATCAAAGGCGTGTGCCACCACTCCCGGCAGGACCAACAGTCTTATGTCTCCTAAATGCATCCTTCACTTAATGGTCAACCAGGGCTTTAAGGTCCAGGGACAGAGCCCAATGTAGAGGCAAGATTTGCCTATATAAAGACCAGACTATTAAAAAATGCACCCCATGTGTGCTAGACCTCATTCTTTTTCAGCAATTGTGTTACTATTCTTTCTAGTCCTTCCTAGTCCAGGGGTTAAAAAAGAAATCAATCTCTTCTGAAATCTTTCAGTGCTTCTTTTTGTAGCTTGTTTTAGCTAAGAAATCCCAGGTCCCTGGGGTTTGTATTTTGTTTTGTTATGGTTGGTTATTTGATTTTGGTAAATTAAATTCTCTACTTGTGCCCAAATTAGAGATCTCTTTCAGGCCCCTTCTCTTGCAGCTGGAAAGGGGTGGGGATAAGATTTGTAGGAGCTAGAGAGGTCAAGGACATCAGAAGAACAAGGCCCACAACTATTGTCAACTAAGTGCAGCTCATAGGAGCTCACAGAGACTGAAGTAGAGATCATAGAGTCTGCATGGGTCTGTGCTAGGTCCCCTGCACATTTGTGATGGCTGTGTAGCTTGGTGTTCTTGTGGGACTCCTAACACTGGGAATGGGGGTAGGGGGTGTCTCTGATTCTTTCCTCACCTCCTAATACCTTTTGCTTCCTACTAGGTTCCTTGATCAGCCTTGATATCAGGGTTTATGTCTAGTCTTATTACATCTTGTTATGTCATATTCAGTGGATATTCTGGGGAGAGCTGTTGCTTTCAGAAGGAGTAGTAGATTTTGGAGATAGTGAAGGTCGAGGGGCCAATGGTGAGGAATGTGGGGAGTACTGGGAGGAGTAAAAGAAGGGGAACCTACATTCAGGATATATTGAGAACAAGCAAACTAATTGATTGATTGATTGATTGATTGATTGATTGACAGATAGATTGATTATTTTAAATAAAAGCTTTTTGTTCTAGATTCCATATAGTCAAAGGATAGGATTTGCCCTGTTAAGTGAATAAGGAATGCAAGTAGAATTATGGTAGACATGAGCCTTAATGTAATTTAGTGACCTAAACTGTAGTAAATGAACTTTTATCTCTTAGCATCTCTAAACATTCTGAGCTCTTTAGATTTTAAATGTGTTGCTTCACCACTGTTGTGTATGTTGTGCTACTTAAGGTAGCCTAATTGGAGATGTTCTTATCCTTTAGAAACCTAAAATATTTTATACTTAAAAAATTATTATTTCACTCTGTGTCTCACCTTATTTTTAAAGAGTGCATTGATAAGTTGGTGCAGAGCTGTAGTTACACAAGGGAGAGAACATCTGAAACAATCCTACACTGGATGTTTGTTTGTTTGTTTGTTTGTTTATGATGGGCTTTTCTATGTATCCCTGGCTGTCCTGGAACTTGATCTATAGACTAGGCTGGCTTCAAACTCAGAGATCTTCCTGACTCTGCCTCCCAGTACTGGGATTAAAGGCATGCACCACCACTGCCTGGTATATTTCTAATGTTTTAGCACAAAAGTGATGAACATTTGAGGAACAAGAATGCTTATACATACTTGGACATTAATGGACATATCCATTACTTGGATAACAATGTATCCATGTTTGTAAAAATAATACAGTATTCTATAAGTTTGAACAATTTCATGTTATAAATTTTAAATAAAAAATCATGAAAAAATATTTTTGATAATTAGTGAAAAAATCATTGTATTAACTAAAATTGCCATTTATCTGATTATTTTGATTCAATATGTGAAGACATGATTTTATTATGTTCCCCACATCCTATAAGTTTATACCATAATCATTACCTGGTACATGCAGTATAATTTTATATATCATAAAATCATATTTCAAGTATGTATAAACCACATAGTGTTTATATTATCATAAGTGTTTATAAAGCCAATTGCTTAATATTAATAAAATATAAGCTAGACTACAACTGTAAATATTGATCACATTTTATTTCTTTTTCAATAATAACAGGAACTGATTTTTTTCTGAGTGTTGCTGTATTGTAACTGAAAATATACTTTTTATAAAGTCCTTCTAAGCTTAATGGAATAGATGTCCATATATCAATATTTAGTTTACTGCAGTGATCTATAGAAACTACGTTTCCCTACAACTCAGAGAGACTTAATCAAATGAATTGTATGTGTTTACATAGTATATGACCCTTAGGCAATATTAAAATTCTGTATTTCCACTCATATTAAATACATACTAGAAAAAAAGCTATAAGTTATATAATGGTTAATACTGACCTGGTATGTAGTTTGTTTGCATGATTAGGAATAGTTGGTTTATTCTCTTTACCAAAATTCCACTTGTAATAATCTATAGATATATATTAAATACTAAAGAAGAGTTAACACTTAGAATGGTGTCTTAGTTAGGGTTCTAATGCTGTGAACAGACACCATGACCAAGGCAAGTCTTATAAAGGACAACATTTAATTGGGGCTGGCTTACAGGTTCAGAGGTTCAGTCCATTATCATCAAGGTGGGAGCATGGCAGTATCCAGGCAGGCATGGCACAGGCAGAGCTGAGAGTTCTATGTCTTCATCCAAAGGCTGCTAGTGGAAGACTGACTTCCAGGCAACTGGGGTGAGAGTATTAAGCCCACACCCACAGTGGCACACCTACTTCAACCAGGACACACCTATTCTGACAAGGCCACACCTGCAAATGGTGCTACTCCCTGGTCCAAGGATGTACAAAAAACCACAGATGGTATACTCAGGAAGTTCCCTTTTCCTAATTCTCTTTAATTCAACAACAACCCCCTTATTAATCTTGTATTTTAGAAGAGGAAAGGAGACCTAACCAATCCTCTGAAATTTGTGAGGACTAGAATATGTGCTATACAAATCAACTCTATGAATAAGCTTTTCTATTACTTAGTTTATTTCCTCCTACCACTCCTTTTATTAAAGAAAGCATGAATTTTTAGTATATTTTGTATTATAACACTTTAAAATTTTATCTGTGAATGTTAGATGTCAGAATATAAGAGTTAGCTCTGTGAGTCCTAGGAATCAACAGATAGTTAAGCTTTGCATGAGGCAACTTCACCAACTGATCTGTCTAACTCTTCCTTTAGTAATCCTAAACCCTTAATTGTGTTCAATCTGGGATTAATAAATAGCAAAAAAAAGTTCTCACAATTTTCTATTATGAATTATTCTACTATTATCCTAGACATTCCATTTCTTACATCACTTCTAAATTCCACACCATGGTTAACCACTTACTAATTAAAAAATTAAATGTATAAATAAATTATATACAATATGTGAAAATACATACAATGCTCCTTGCAATTTTACATGCACTAAGCAGGTTGTTTGGGATTGGAATCTTCACATGTTCCCCTCAACTACTGGATAGTAAGTGTACTCATTCTTCTACTCTGCATTACAGTGAGCTGAGATAGCTGATTCTTCAGTATCTGCCTACTCCAGACCCTAAATTGTTCTCTATGAATTTCCTGAACACATCATAATTTTCCCCATCCACCCTTTCAAACAAGACCTTTCCTTTTCTTCAACTTTCCTGACTGTTCTTTGCAGTTTCATTCTTTCAAAGAATCCAACATACACATTCTGCTTCATTTCCCATTTTAGGCTTCATAGTTCATGCATAAGGAGCCCTTGCAGCTACCCATCTCTATCAGACTTGATGCCAATCACAAGAACTTAGAAACAGGCCCAAATCTGAGTTCTCTCTCTCTCTCTCTCTCTCTCTCTCTCTCTGTGTGTGTGTGTGTGTGTGTGTGTGTGTGTGTGTGTGTGTGTGCTTGTGTGTGTGTGTGTGTGTGTGTGTGTGTGTGTGTGTGTGTGTGTGTGTGTGTGTCTGAGAGAGATATATATATAGAGAGAGATGATTTGATCAAGTCATTTGAATTCTATGCCTCCAGTTTTATGACAGGAATGATCTTACACATTTTATAAGTTATTTAAGGAATCCAGTAGAAAGTAAATTATCAAAACAAGTCAATGATGGGAAGACATTTTAAGATTTCACACAGCCTTGCTGTGACACCTTTGTAATCTTGTGTATCTTTCCTTCTAATTTGACAAACTCACTTGGAATGGTGACATGGATTACATTGAAAGTGATATGCATTGCCTGAGTTTTTTTCTGGTTCAATAAACTTCTATTTCAAAAAGAGAGAAAGAGAAGGAACAATATGCACATTAATTTTTTGATATTTTTAACAATTTTTTTGTGTTTGGTTCTTGCTACCTGTTTCCTGTGCTATTGAACTCATGTTCCTTCCATATCAATCCCATGGTTTCTAGATTGATAAACATGACCCAATGTGCCACAGGTTCATTTCAACAATCTTAGGAAGTAAGGTGCATAAAGAAATGGACTTTCAATCTGTACCCAGGAGCTTACCCTGTGCCACAGCACTCTGTATGTGGATTTCATCCAGAGAGTGCTGGCCTCCCAAGAGTGCAGACAAAATAAGATCAAAGGTAAGACCACCACCATTGCTCAAATACCTTGCCCAAGTGGGACCTGCCAGGAGCGCACAGGACAAAGGAAACACAAAGCAGCCTGGGACAAGAACCTTCCAGTTTCTATGCCACAGCTCTCTGTACCCAAATTCTACCAGGAGAGAGTTGTTCTTCCAGGAGTGCTGAGATGCCTAAGACCACAAACTAACAGTAGAGACAAGCTATAATTACAGCAAGACAAGCTAACACCAGAGATAACTATATAGCAAGAGGAAAGCACAAGAACATAAGCAACAGAAGTCAAGGCAACTTGTCATCATCAGAACCCAGTTCTTCCACCACAATAAGTCCTGGATACACTAAAACACTATAAAATCAAGATTCTAATTTAAAATCACATCTCATGGTGATGATAGAAGACTTTAAGAAAGGCATAAATAACTCCCTTAAAGAAACACAATAGAACACAGATACACAGGTAGAAGTCCTTAAAGAGGAAACATATAAATCCCTCAAAGAAATACAGAAAAACACAAACAGGTGAAGGAATTGAACAAAACCATATAGAAACTAAAAAAATTTCCATTTTAGAAAGAATAAAGAAATCACAAAGAGAGATGACCCTGGAAATAGAAAACCTAGGAAAGAGAACAGGAGTCATAGATACAAGCATCACCAACAGAATACAAGAGATAGAAGAGAGAATTTCAGGGGACAGCAGATGCTGGCAAGGATGTGGAGAAAGAGGAAAACTCCTCCATTGCTGGTGGGATTGCAAGCTGGTACAACCACTCTGGAAATTAGTTTGGCAGTTCCTCAGAAAATTGGACATAGTATTACCAGAAGATCCAGCAATACCTTTCCTGGGCAAAAGAATATAACTTCTCAGCACTTCATGGTACCTTCTCCAAAACTGACCAGGCCTCAACAGATACAAGAAGATTGAAAGAATTCCATGCATCCTATAGATCACCACAGTCTAAGGCTGGTCTTCAGCAACAATAAAAACAATAAAAAAGCCCACATACACCTGGAAGCTGAAGAATGCTCTACTCAATAATAACTTGGTCAGGGAAGAAATAAAGAAAGGGCTTAAAGACTTACTGGAATTCATTGAAAATGAAGGCACAAAATTCTCAGACTTAAAGTACACAAAGTAGGCAGTGCTAAGAGGAAAACTCAGTGCCTCCATAAAGAAACTGGAGAGAGTATACACTAGCAACTTAACAGTACATCTGAAAGTTCTAGAACAAAAAGAAGCAAATGCATCCAACAGGAGTAGACTGCAGGAAATGATCAAACTCAGGGTTGAAAAGAACTAAGTGGATACAAAGAGAACTATACAAAGAATCTCTAAAACCGGGAGCTGTTTTTTTGTAAAAAACCAACAGCGTAGATAAACAGTTAGCCAGACTAACCAGAGAGTACAGAGACAGTATACAAATTGACAAAATCAGAAATGAAAAGAAAGACATAACAACAGAAACATAGGAAATTAAAAAAACAAAATATCAGGTCCTAATATGAAAATCTATACGTAACAAAACTGGAAAATCTGGATGAAATGGACAATTTTCTAGAGAGATACCAGGTACCAAAGTTAAATCAGGATCAGGTAAACCATCTAAACAAATCCAATAACCCCCAAAGAAATAGAAGCATACATTAAAGTTTCCCAAACAAAAATGCCCAGGACTAGATGGTTTTAGTGTAAAACTCTATCAGACCTTCAGAGAAGACCTAATACCAATACTCTTCAAACTATTCCACAAATTAGAAACATAAGGAGCACTACTAATTCATTCTATAAAGCCACAGTTAAGCTTATATCTAAGCCACACAAAGAACCAACAAAGAAAGAGAATTTCAGACCAATTCACTTTATGAATTGATGTAAAAATATGCAATAAAATTCTCAAAAACTGAATCCAAGATCACATCAAAACAATCAGCTATCATTATCAATTAGGCTTCATCCCAGGGATGCAGGGAGGGTTCAATATAAGGAAATACATCAACGTAATCCACTATATAAACAAACTCAATGAAAAAACAAACAAACAAACACAGGACCATCTTATTAGATGCTGAAAAAGCATTTGGTAAAATTCATCACCAATTAATGTTAAAGTCTTGGAAAGACTGGGAATTCAAGTACTATACCTAAACATAGTAAAAGCAATATACAGCAAACCAGTAGACAACATCAAACTAAATGGTGAGAAACTTGAAGCAACCCCATTAAAACCAGGGACTAGACAAGGCTTTTCATTCTGTCCCTATCTATTCAATATAGTACTCAAAATTCTAGCCAGACCAATTAGACAATAAAATGAGGTCAAAGGGATAAAAATTGGAGAGGAAGAAGTCAAAATATCACTATTTTCAGATGACATCATAGTATATTTAAGTAACCCCAATTATTACACTAGAGAACTACTTCAGCTGATAAACAACTTCAGCAAAGTGGCTGCATATAAAATCAACTCAAACAAATCAGTAGCCTTCCCCTACTCAAAAGAAAAACAGGCTGAGAAAGAAATTAGGGACATGATACCCTTCACAATAGTCACAAATAATATAAAATGCCTTGGTGTGATTCTAACCAATTAAGTGTAAGACCTATATGACAAGAATATTAAGTAAGTCTCTGAAGAAAAAAATTGTAGGTCACAGAAGATGGAGATATCTCCCATGCTCATGCATTGACAGGATTAATATAGTAAAAAGACCATCTTGCTGAAAGCAATCTACAGATTCAATTCAACCCCATGAAAAGTCCAACTCAATTCTACATAGAGTTAGAAATAGCAATACTCAATTATATTTTGAATAACAAAAAACCCTGGATAGCGAAAGCCATTCTCAACAATAACTTCTGGGGGAATCACCATCCCTGATCTCAAGCTGTACTACAGAGCAATTTTGATAAAAACTGCATTATATTGGTACAGAGACAGGCAGGTAGATCAATGGAATAGAGTTAAAGACACAGAAATGAATCCACACACATATGGTCTATTGATATTTGACAAAGAAGCTAAAACAATCCAGTGGGGCAGGGGGAGGGGGGGTGGGAGAAAGACAGTATTTTCAACAAATGGTGCTGATTCAGCTAATGGTCAGCATTTAGAAGAATGCAAATTGATCCATTTTTATCTCCTTGTATAAAGATCAAATCCAAGTAGATCAAGGACCTTCACATAAAACCATATGCACTGAAACTAAAAGAAGTGAAAGTGGAGAAGAACCTTGAATACATGAGTAAAGGGGAAATTTTTTTCTGATCAGAACACCAATGCTCTAACTAAAATCAAGAATTGACAAATGGGACCTCATAAAATTGAAAAGCTTGTGTAAGGCAAAGGACTCTGTCAGTAGGACAAACTGGCAACCAACAGATTGGGAAAATATCTTTAACAATCCTAAATCTGATAGAGCTTTAATATCCAACATATACAAAGAACTCAAGAAATTAGACTCCAGAGAACCAAATAACCCTACAAAAAATGGGGTACGGAACTAAGCAAAGAATTCTCAACTGAGGAATATAAAATGTCCGTTAAGTACCTAAAGAAATATTCAACATCTATAGTCAACAGGGATGCAAAGCAAAACAACCCTGAGATTCTACTTATACCAGTCAGAATGGCTAATATCAAAAACTCAGGTGACAGTAGATGCTGGCGAGGATGTGGAGAAGTAGGAACACTCCTCCATTACTGGTGGGGATTCCAGCTCTGGAAATCAGTCTAATGGTTTCTCAGAAAATTGGACATACCTGAGGACTGAGATGTATCACTCCTGGGCACATACCCAAAAAGTGCTCCAACATATAATAAGGACACACACTGCACTATGTTCACAGCAGCCTTATTTATAATACCCAAAGGCTGTAAACAACCCAGATGTCCCTCAACCAAACAATGGATACAGAAAATATAGTACATTTACACAGTGGAATACTATTTAGCAATTAAAAACAATGACTTAATGAAATTCACAGGCAAATAGACAGAATTAGAAAATATCATTCTGAGTGAGGTAACCTGCTCCACCCACTCCAGTGAAGTTTGCTTGGCAGTTCGAGAGGCCTGGGAGCACTCATGAGGCAGGGAGTTTCAAGGAAACTCAACCTCCTGGAACGTTGGCATTCTCATAGCCCGTATACTCATACCCTATCCCCGTGTTAGTCTGGCGTATGGATGCACGTCCTTTAATATAATATTGTAGGGAACCTGTCTTACGGATTGGTCTGATCAGGTCTTGGCACAAAGTATTTGCGTTTTCCCAAGCCAATTGTTTTATTAATATATCAGTCCCTTCCGGGGAAGTATTGTGAATTCTACCTACTCGCTTCCAATCCTCCAATGTCAGGTTTCCCTCCTCTGGAAACCAGGGACTGATTTTTTTTTTACAGGAAATCATAAAATTCTTGTAAGGATTTATCCGAGACCTTTAGGCCTCTGACAGACAGCATGTGCTTAAAGACTGACAGAAACAATCTTTTCTCTTTCGATTCTGATTGTCCCATGATAAAACTTACTCGTCCTTAACTGATTTACCTATCAGCCCATCTGCAGCACTGCGACAAGATCCTATCCTTGCCTGAGAAAATAAAGAAGAGAAAGAAAAAGAGGAAAAAGAAATAAAGACTAGCCGGCCCCAGTGTCCCTGTTCAGGCGCCAAACTGTTGCAGACCCTTTTTGGTCCCTGTCTGTGTAGAACGGGTCTCTGGTTGAAGGTGGACAAGGAGTTGGTGAATGAATGACAAACAGAATCTACATTCAGAGTCTACAGAATCTCTCGTGTTGATTCTGTTCGTGTTGATTCTTGTTCTGTCACAAAAGAACACACATGTTATGTACTCACTGGTAAGTGGATATTTGACAAAAAATTGGGAATACCTAAGATGCAGCTCACAGACCACATGAAACTGAAAATAAGGAAGACCAAAGTGTGGATGCTTCAATTCTTCTTAGAAGGGAGAACAGAATACTCAATGGAGGAAATATGGAGACAAAGTGTGGAACAGAGACGGAAGGAAAGGCCATCCATAGACTGCCTCACCTGGGGATCCTTCCCATATACAACCACCAAATGCAGACACTATTGTGGAAGCCAAGAAGTGCTTGCCGGCAGGAGCCTGATATAACTTTTTTCCTGAGAGGCTGTGCCATAGCCTGAGAAACACAGAGACAGATACTCACAGCCAGTCATTGGACTGAGCACCAGGTCCCCAATGGAGGAGTTAGAGAAACAACTAAAGGAGCTGTAGGGGTTTGCAACCCTTGGGAGGTCCAACAATATCAACCAACCAGAACCCCTAGAGCTTCCAGGGACTAAACCACAAACAAAAGAGTATTCATGGAGGGACCCATGGCTCCAGCCACATATGTTGCAGAGGATGGCCTTGTGGGGCATCAATGGGAGGAGAGGCCCTTGGTCCTGTGAAGACCTGATGCTCTAGTGTAGGGGAAAGTGAGAGGGGGAAGTGAGTAGTGGGGGGGCTTCTGAACACCCTCATAGAATCAGGATGAGGGGAGATAGATTAGGGGGTTTCTGGAGGAGAAACTGGAAAAGGGGATACATTTGAAATGTACATAAAGAAAATATCCAAGAAAAGAAAAGAAAAAAACCTAAATCAGTTACTAGAATTAACTTAATGTTCTAGAGTGATAAGATTCTAAAAATCTTTTAAAATTTTAAGAACTAGATTATTACACACTTGCTTCAGCTATGATATGCTTGATTGTAAATGTATGTGCAAGTTATAATTAGCATTTTAGAAAGACTTTCACAAACCAGCTAAGGTAACAAAGTATAGTTGGTTTTAACAGTCAACTTTCATTCAGAGTAGTCTATGAGATTTTTAAATATTATATGAGTCATAGTACAAGGAATAAATTTATTCATCTTATTTAGGCTATCCTTATCATACTTTGTAGAAAAATTAAAGATATGAAGGAGTAGAGGTATATTGGTGTGATTAAAAACCTTTCTTCATTGCAGAGGTAGAAGCCAAAGTTAAGTAACTCCGTCAGTGTTTTTCTGGAATCACAAAAGACCATAAATAAGAAAATCTAAATATTTTAGAAAGATAAGACTCAGTATTTGAGAAGTGCTGTATGTTATTGTGAATTTTATCCACTATCTGAAAAACAAGAATATTTTTCTTTATTATAAGTCTTTTCTCCTAAATTTGCCAGGAATCATATAAAGTGACTCATTGCTTCACTCCAAGATATTATTACAAATATTTGCATTTTTATATATGAAGATATTAGCATCTTTAGGCTTTCAGTCGACTTCATTTTCAACAGGCCATGCAGCAAACGCAGGTAAAATTAAAGGGCCCAGCACCAGTTATCATTTCTGTATTTTATTGTCTTTATTCTAGGTATGCACATGCAGTATGCAAGTTTTTAAAGGAAAATACAGCTTAGTACAGACAAAGCTGACAGTTTTAGAAACAGAGGCTATTAAGACAGACAACAATAAGAATTGTTTGGAATACCTGGTTTTAAATCCCCATGGACAAACATGTCAATCATATATCGACAGAATGCATACTGATCTGACAGAATAGAGAGAAAGAAGAAGCAATGAAAGTATGTCATCACCATCTGTCTTTTCTACAAGAAGACACAATGTAACAGAACAAACAAAATGGCACACATCTATTTTGACTACTACTTATCTCTGTGAAGGAATAAATTGTGATTTTGTGAGCATGCAAATGAAAATATATAACATGCAAAATGTTCCACTCATTACCTATAAAACCTCTTAAATATGGAATCAGAATTATTCATGGTTATATTAGAGTAGGAAATATTTGATAATTCAAAATCCTTTCCTTGCTTTAAAGCAATTGTTCTCATGTATCCTTGTGAAATATTTGAGAAGGAAACATGAAAACTCTCTCCAACTAGAAATGCTTCCAGCTGCTGAACCCAGGACCTCTGTTGGCTATCCAAGTAAGACTACTGATAGTTCTGGAATAAGGCACAGAGGGCAAGTGCATTGTATCTGTTAGGGTCCTGTTCATAGAAGTTCTCCTTATCAGAAATGTGATCTGGAGAACTGATCAACAGCACCAAATGATATAAATAATTAACTAACTAATAAACTAATCATTCTTGCCATTGGCTAGTCTGTATTCTAGAAAAATAAGCCAACAAAGTAACCAGATGTTTGATGCAGGCACAGTACAAAATGGTTTCAGGAGTTGGATTTTTTTTTTCACTTTTTAATTACTTACAACCCATAGAAATACATATTATTGCAAACTCTGAATTCTTTCATGGTCAATCTAATTCTAATATCCACTGTAAAAGATTTCATAAACTTTATCACAACATCTTTAAAACTTACATTATTATGATCCTTGTACATAATGATCTACATATCAAAACTTTTTATTAGGCATTTTTATTAACTCACCAAATGCATACAAAGCTTTAGCACAAAGAAATTTTATTGCATTTATATAGTATGACACATTTTATTTTTATCAAACAGAAAAGAACTGTATTTATTTTATAGAAATAAATACCCAAGAATATTTATTTATGAAGCTCTGCTGGGTCTTTGTTTGTCTTTAAAATAATAAATGTACTTACTATAATAAATCTAAAAAATAGAATCCTTTTCATTAATACTTAAATAAAGGTGAGTCAAAACTTATAATGTTTCTAAAGTTTATATATATTCTGGTTGCTGAAATGAGGTAGTCCATTTTTAGAACAGCCTACAAATCTACTTGTTTGTTGAAGCACTTCCAAGGATGGTTTCTGCCTTATCCCAGGCTCTGAGATTTCTATGGTGTTAGACAAAAGTAACATTAAAATAGGTACTATTTTTTCCTTCCTAGACACGAGATTTTGCTATAAACCAGGCAAAGAATATTTTTTCTTTAAGTGGACAATATGGATTTTGGACCTCATCTAACATATGGTTATTCCTTCCTATAGCTCAAGAATATTTCACAAAAAGATAAGAAATATGCCAGAATGCATGTATAGGACCCATTACTCACAAAATTGTAACGCCATGGGTGTATTCATAGTATGTGTGTTTAACAATCCCCTACTTTGTATAGTTAGAGTGATGGCTAGGAATTAGATACTACACAGTGTCATGAATAGGAACAGGAACCTCAGATAATCAATATGGCTTCCTCCACACAGTTTAAAATTAGCTTGGCATCCTTTTTCTTCCTCCAATAGGGCCCCCTACTGGTAGACCAGTGTTCCAGGTTCACAGCCTGACTAGGCTTTGCTCAAAAGTTGTGAGCCTATCTGTCTTTGGTCAAATTGACCAATCCTAAATTAGGTGATAAAAACCTCTGAAGGACTCTTAAAACCCCTCAGTGCTAGAGTGATGAAACGGGCTTCCAGAGTTCCCTTCACCCTCTGTAGAACATCTCTCTTTGAGAGTGCTCTGCAGGGTGCTTGCTTCCTCACCTTAAACAAAAACATCACCTGATCATTCTAAGACTTCCCTACCCCACCCCGCTTCCACCTTGCACTCCAGATTTTTCTTAAATTTTCATTCTTCAACTGGCATTGATCAAGACACCTAGAGGGTAGCAATACCACACAGAGTATTACTCTCTACAACGCCCCCCTTTTCTTTTTTTTTTTTCTTTTTTTTTTTCTCCCCACAAAAATCACTATTTGTATTTTAAATTCCTGGAATAGCCTTTTTTTCCCCCTTTCTTTCTTTCTTTCTTTCTTTCTTTCTTTCTTTCTTTCTTTCTTTCTTTCTTTCTTTCTTCCCTTTTTTCTTTCTTTCTTTCTTTCTTTCTTTCTTTCTTTCTTTCTTTCTTTCTATTCTTATATGTCACCTCTGTCTGAAGTTTATAAGGAAGAAACTACTTATAATATAAAAGGTTTGTATACCTCCCTACACACAGATGAAATATTGCTTTCTAAGCACAAGCATAAAATGGAGGTTGCATCCTGGTTACATTCAAATCATGCTGAATGATTCTCTGAACTAACTAAAGATGCCCTTCAGATTTCCTCATTAATTGATGTGTTCATTAGTTTCATGTTACAATTTTCTTCCTTAAAGGGTGATCTGAATTTCATAGTATTTTAGAATCCAACTATCCACATAGTGAATTTTCCTGATTTGTATCACAGTGAAATGGTCATTTAAGTTATTTCTCATTATTATATCCTTTTATAGCATACACATTCATATGTAAAATTATTTTAAGAGATAATACTTTATATTTTCAATGTTCAAGATCCTGTAATCATCTTGAAAACAATATGTTCAAATTTCCAAATGTTTTAATCTGGAGAAGTATCTGTAAAATTAGATTGAAATGAATGAAATTTACATAAAGTTTATCACCCACACAAAAAAAAAAAAAAAGAAAAGAAAAAAAGTACTCCCTTATTTTCTTGTTTCTATACATGCACCTTTTCTTGTTTCTATACATGCACCTTTTGTTTCATAAATTAAAGTTTACATGCATTATGTACATATCAAAACTTATAAGCATTGTGATGTTGAAAAATAAGATAAAAATACAAAGAATGTGTAATTAATATTATGTAGTTTGTAAGAGAAAAAATGTTTCCAGTTTTACTATTAAAATAGTCTTCTTAGTAAAAAGTTTTAAAGTCACAATAAAGTTGTATAGACACCAATTTGTCCATTTTGGGTTTTTTTGTTTGTTTTGTTTTGTTTTGTTTTTGTCCATTTTAGTTTTGAAAAAAATTATTCAATTGCTTTTAGAGTCAAGGAAATTGTTATTTTGTAACATTCATAAGAAAAGGTACAACTTTCTCAGGAACAGATCACACAGAGCAGACCTTGTGTTCTATATGTGAAGATCTGGATTTGTAGTAACCATTGATTTGGGGATAGAAAACCCAAAAAGGTACCCTAGTGGTGGGACAAAGAGGCCCTTTGTGACCATTTTAAATTCACACAGCACCTTTCTGTAAAAAATTTCCTCTCTGTAAATGGTCTATATCTGAGAAGTGAGTTAATACACCATAGTTGGTGAAAAGAACATCTGTCTTATGCAAACTATCCTAAAGTTAATTTTTTTAAGAAGACTAAAAAATTGCCCAACAATTCTTTATCATATAAGAGGTTTTCTACCACAATGAAATGAATTTATAGTTTAATGTGCATATTCTGAATGGTATCATTGCAGCAGTATCGAGGAAGTAATATTTTTATTTTATTTTTTCCTGTATGATTTGTGCATTGACTCCTGGAGCAACTCCTGAAGAGATGCTGTTGTTGTCAATTTTTAAAACTATCTTTTCCAGAGTCTAACCCATACAACTATTTAACTGTTCTGCCAAATCCTCAAGATTTCAGCGTTCAGCCCCAAACTTAAATAACTCCAAGTGATCACTCAACACTCTTTAAAACACTTGAAAATGCATCTAGCTATTTGAATACATTTTATTATTTTAGTATGTTAATACCCAATGGTAGTACTTCCTTTCAGGCTTGTTGGCTTGGATCTCTTTTTACCCCATCTGAGGTTTAATTTTAGTCTTTTCAGTTGACTGCATCTGCTTCTTGCCCATTATTCTCTTTGGACCTCCTGCTGTCTCCTCCTCCTGGAATGTTTACCTTTCTGCTCATGCACAGCTGGCATCTCTTTGTCATCCTTCTTTCTGGCCTTTGGTGGTGTTTTCGGAGTTTCTTTGGCTTTTGCAGCTGTTGGTTTCACTTTCTCCTGTTTTCCAACTTTCATTTCCTTCTTAGCCTTTTCTTCAGTCTTTTCCTTAGTCTTAATTTTCTTGTCCTCTACAAGAAGTTAAGACAGTTATTTTTCTTCACTCACATAATTCTTCAAGTCTTATTCAAGTCCCATTTTAAAAGGCAAACAAGATAATCAATAGAAAATAAGTGTCCTATAAATACTATTGACAATACTAGGGTACTATAAGTTTATGAATATGTTGTATTTGACATACAAGTCATGGACAGGTGAGGAGACTGATGAGGATTTCTGTTGTGGTTACAGTTTGTTTGGATTTTGGCTTTGATAATCAAGAGCTTAAGCTGTCCACAATGATTCATTTGCTTGTGACTGGGAATTTTTAATAAGAAAAATGTCTTCACTAAAGAGCCTAGTTAAAGAATTTTCTTTTAAAGGAATGTGATCATTTTGTTCTATAATAGAAAAATCTTAAGTATTACTCAAAAATAATACAATATAATATTTTAAAGAAGATAAATGCAAACAATACAAATGAAACATTACCTGCATGGTACTGTATAACAAGATGAGACTGATGATACTTACCGGAGACCAACTGACAGACAGACATCCCTATCATGATATTTATTAGAAACTGACAGACAGACATCCCTAATGACTAGGCCTGCAAAGATTGATAATACAGAAACAGATACACTCTCTTACATATCAAAGCCAGAGATCATATTCCCAAATGTTTGTAAAACTTTTAAAATGTACTAGCAAAAAGTACTAGCAAGTAAAATGTAGAATGTGCATTCTATTCAAAACACATTAACTTAATAGGAATTTTTGAAGAGTGAACTGGCTCACAAATAAATCATTCTGTGGATTGTTCTTTCATATTTTTTAAATCACTGATAGTACGATTCAATTAGTTCTAATGGGAATTGCATATTTGACATCTTCTGTATGTGGGATCATATATTTAACATAGATTTGACACACAATGAAGAGATTTGTCTGGACACTTCCAATACATTGTAGATATTATTGACACACATGTTAAAGAGTTTGATGAAAATACTGGCCTCTGTTTACTTTGCTTTGATGTAAAGCTTGTATCTGCCAACACTTTTATTAAGACGTGACCTTTATTATCTATTGTATATTTTGTATTGTACAAGATTGTTTTCTTATTAGTTTCCCCTACCAGGCTGGGAACAACTTGAGTTCAGGAACTCAGTTTTTAGTTTTCTATTACCATTGTGTTCAGTACAATGTTTATTTTCAGAGAATATAGAACTAGTGAATCTGACTTTTGGTATAGCATTGGAAATGTAAATGAGCTAAATACCTAATAAAAAATGGAAAAAAAAAGAACTAGTGAATCTGAATTAAATAAGAGTAAATGGTTCGCTACCTGTGTGTCATTTATATGATGTAGCAATATGTACTCTGCACATGTAAATAAAATGTTTAGAATAAACATGCCTATATTTTGAAATTTTACTAGCTTTTTTTATGCTGTTTGCTTGCTTATGTCTGTGTGAAATTGTTATTGTAGCTATCTTAAATGCCATCTAACTTTGCAGTTCAAAATTGATTTTACCTCTATTTTGATTTTACCTCTATTTTGATTTTACCCCTATCTTGTTACTGTAGAATTAAAGATTAGTGAAAATCTGATCTGTTTTAATGCTATTGAATTTTATAACTAACAAAGTCAATTCTCTTAGAGATAGGACAACACATTTCACAGAAGCATTACAATAACGTTTTATATAAAACTGAAGGCTTCCCTTCTTCTACTGTCAACTCCTTAAAACAAGTAAATTTGCCTTTAACTAGAAAACAGCAGGGTTGTTCAAGAACCAGGCAGAATTTGGGTTCACACGTCTTGACTTCTTATCCCATTTTCTTTTCTTTCCTCTCTGTTATTTTGTGAACTACAAAAGATGGGCACCATGTGTAGAGGGTCTAATATAAGCACCAGGAACAGGATGAGAATGAATCTCCATGTTTCTTGCAAAAAGAATTTCTAGGATGGTCTGGAAAAATACTGCCCTTGAACACACTGTATTTTATACAGAACAGAAAACACACTGTGTCATGTGAAAGTGCCAGCAGGAGACACAGTGTTCTAAAGGAGTTCATTTTAGTTTCTAACTCAAATGTTACCTGCTTAGCTTGTGCCTTTCTAATCTTATTTTATATTCTTAGAAACCCACATATCATATAAAAAATACTATCAGGAGCCATTATGGGACAAGCTAATAACTAGCAGGTGATGAACTTGAAGTGGCCTGCTTCAGATTATTATACAATCTGCGACAGGTGAGCCCTCATTAAACAAGACTGTGAGGGACTCATTTTAGAAAAGGTTCCTGCTATTAATATGCTTTTCCTGTTGTTATTAAACATATATAACAATCACTAAGTAGTAGCACACCCCTTTGGAACAGATGTCTGCAGATCCATGAAGATGTACTATCTTGTAGTGATGGTATATAGACAAATAGATGACTTAAGTCTTAATGATGATCCTACAAGAATTCCTAAAATTATATCTGTGATTACTAAGCTCTTTTATAATCAGACTGCTATTAGGTCCTTTTCTGATAATCAAAGCTGCAATGAGAACTATGCCAGTCTCTCAAGTGTCACCGTTTATTTGCTCTTAAATGGTAACCAGACTTTCTCCTACTCAGAGCATATTTCAAGAGGTTGTAAAACAATTAACCAAAGGTCATAAAAAAGGAATTAATGATTTATTATAGGTGATAGGACAGAAGATAAAATATCAACTGGGTTTATCTATACAAAACTTCACTAATAA
Source organism: Mus musculus (assembly GCF_000001635.26). Classification (NCBI taxonomy): domain Eukaryota; kingdom Metazoa; phylum Chordata; class Mammalia; order Rodentia; family Muridae; genus Mus; species Mus musculus. The sequence continues at coordinate 33,193,213 of NC_000076.6, read as the reverse complement.
CTTAGTTATGGTTTTAAACCTTCAGTGAACCTGTGGAGCTGAGAGAGGTGATGGATTTTTAGCTAGATAATTACTCCTAATGGATATGCATGTCAACATTTGCTGTTTTAAACTTCTATTTCAATTTATGATTTGATTTTTGTCTGGACTTGTGATGAGCTTTGTAACATGTGGTCATGTATTCTGAAAGATATAGAAGTACTGAGGACAAAGATATGAAGGGAGATAATAGAGGAGACTTTTTTGCCTTTCCCTACTTAGACTAGATTCTTTTCCCTCTTCCCACATAGAGAATTTTCCCCTTTCCCCACTTAGGATCTTTCTGCTTTTCCCCTTAGATAGCTTTCATATGAAACTTTTTTACAACTTGGTAATAAATTCTATAATCACTTCTTTAAGTGTCTTCTCTTCGTGAGACTTTACACTAGCAGGCTGAGAGTTAGAGCCCAGCAGTTCCTTCTGAGATAGAACAAAGGCTATTTACTTAATCCTTTGTGGCTTGAGAAAGAGGAGCTAAGTGCTAGAAATTATAGTTTCTGGCCCAGAGGATCACAAAAGGCAGGTCAGCTAGAATAGCATAGTACTTTAGGCTCAGATAAGAAAACTTTTTATTATACAGCAACCCTAAATATCTCGACAAAGTCCTACCCTCCACCTAAGCTATTCCCCTGCTGCTGCCTCAAGAAGAATAGACGAGAAAGAAAAACATCCCATGCCGGGGCTGGCCCCCGGCCAAAAATCATGTATTCATCTGCCATTCCTAATATAACCTATATAGATAGATTAAATAAAAACACACCTGAGAGCATTATATAAGTGTAAAATGTATATAATTTGTTTACATATATCTGTCAGTATTAACATATATAAATAGGAAGCATTGGTACTGGACAGACTTAAGATGACTTCCAACAGCTCCTACCTTCTACTCGCCTCCATTTTTTCTTAATTTTTTAAATCATTTAAATGGTGTTATACATCAAACATATTAATAATATTGAGAATTTTGAAAATCAAATAATATATAAAAATTTGTTCAACTTTTATATTCATATCCTTTCATACCCTAAAATGTCATTAATGAATATTTAATACTATCCATAACTGAGAACCTTATATCTAATGTTGAATACTAAATTGTTTGAAAACGTACAAAATGTTCTTTGGGAATTAAGCATAATAAAAGAGCATAAAATATTGAAAATGAATCATTAAGAAATATATTCAAAAGCCCTTATATGATACCATCTGACACAGTGAAAGAATATTTAAAATGCATTATATACCTGTGCACATTGTCTAACAATCAGTTTACATAAAAAGATTATCAGTGTTTCTAGAAGAGGAATTATTTTATCAATAAGTATATTTTAAAAATTTCAAAATACCAAAACGCGTTGAAGTTAAACATTAAAAAAAAACAACTAATTTCAAGCACAGTGAAAACATTTTCAGTAATATTTCTATGATGTTTGTAGAACATAATTTTAAAATTTTCAACTGATAATATTCAACAGACAGAATACTTATTTTAAGATGTATTTCATTGTTGTATTGCTTTTTATTTCTGATTTTATTAATTTGGATGCTGTCTCTGTACCCTCTGTTTAGTCTGGCTAAGGGTTTATTTATCTTGCTGATTTTCTCAAAGAACCAGCTACTGGTTTTGTTGATTTTTTTTTTTTTTGTATAGTTCTTTTTGGATGATTTCAGTCCTGAGTTTGATTATTTCCTGCCTCTACTCCTCTTGGGTGTATTTGCTTATTTTTATTCTAGAGCTTTCAAGTGTGCTGTCAAGCTGCTAATGTATGTTTTCTCCAATTTCTTTTTGGAGGCACTTAGAGCTATGAGTTTTTCTCTTACCACTGCTTTCATTGTACCCTATAAGTTTTGGTATGACATGTCCTCATTTTCATTAAATTCTAAAAAGCCTTTAATTTCTTTCATTATTTCTTCCTTGTCCAAGTTATCATTGAGTAGAGTGTTGTTCAGCTTCCATGTCTATGTGTGCTTCCCATTGTTTTTGTTCATATTTAAGACAAACCTTACTCCATGGTGATCTGATAGGGTGCATGGGATTATTTCAATGTTCTTGTATCTGCTAAAGTCTGTTTTGTGACCAAGTATATGGTCAATTTTGGAGAAGGTACCATGAGGTGCTGAGAAGAAGGTATATGGATGAAATGTTTTTAAAATATCTGTTAGATTTATTTGGCTGATAGCTTCTGTAAGATTCACTGTGCTAGCCCAGGCAAAACTCTTAATTACCATACACGGAGAAAACAAGATATTCTATGAAAAAAAAAACAAATTTACACATATTTTTTCATAAAATCCAGCCCTACAAAGGATAATAGATGGAAAACACCAACGCAAGGAAGGAAACGACACCTGAGAAAAGGCAAGAAAGTAATCTTTCAACAACCCCCCAAAAATGATAGCCACACAAACATAACTCCACCTCTAACAACAAAACTAGCAGGAAGTAACAATCACTTTTCCTAACTATCTCTTAACACCAATTGACTCAATTCCCCCAATAAAAAGACACAGACTAACAGACTGGATACATAAACAGGACCCAGCATTTTGCTGCATACAGGAAACACACCTCAGTGACAAAAACAGACACTACTTCAGAGTAAAGGGGTGGAACACAATTTTCCAAGCAAATGGTCCCAGGAGACAAGCTGGAGTAGCCATTCTAATATTGAATAAAATCAACTTTCAACCAAAACTTATCAAAAAAGATAGGAAGGACATTTCATACTGGTCAAAGGAAAAATCTACCAAGAAGAACTCTCAATTCTGAATCTATGATCCAAATGCAAGGGCATGGACATTCATAAAATAAACTTTCTCAAAGCTCAAAGCACACATCATATCCTACACAATAATAGTGGGAGACATCAACACTCCACTGTACCAATGGACATAACCTACCTTCTTCTCTTAGCGAATTATGACTAGTCTTGTAAAATGCTAACCAACAGACTATGGCAGAAGTAATTGGACTAAAATTTCATAGTAGTCAACGTTTACAACTTCACAATATAACAATTTCCATCCTGAGTTTTTTCTTTTTCTTTTTTTTTTTTTTTTCTGAGTTTTTTCTGTTGCTAGGTCTAGGGAAGTCAATTATCATGTCAGTGTGAATTTGTGACAAACAACAGAGGGTTAAAGAGAACCTCAATGAACTAGATGAGCCAAACCTGAACTATGCAGTGTCAGATAGTGCTATTCTAAGTAGGTGAGATAATTTATTGTTCTAGCAATATGAACTGACATACCTGCTTCTAATTTTTTACAAAGATGATACTTTGCATTTGGTTTCTGAATGTTCTACTTTCAAATTTTATTTAATGAATGCATCTCACATAATTTTACAAATTTGAAAGGATGCAGAGATTGTTTAGTTGGTAAATTGCTTGCCATAAAGTGTAAGGACTTGAAATCAATCCTAGCATTCACATAAAACAGTAAGTATTTTGACATGAGTCTGTAATCTCAGTGATAAATGTGAGACCAGATATGTATGTTTCCTATTGCTAGAATGATAGCTATCACAAAGTTTTCCTTTAGAACCTATTCTAAAAATTCAATTATTCTTATACAATATAAATATTTATTTGATAGTGATATATTCTTTCCCAAGAAAGGTAGTTTTTAATGATACTGGAATGAGATTGTTCCAGTATAACTTTCATATTGATATTATATTCATATCAAACATATATTTTTAAAATAAGAAGAAAACATTTACATTGAGGAGACAGAATTGTATTACTAATTAAGATGTATATTTTACTTCTACTTTATATTTTAGTTTTGGATTTTTTTATTTTTACATTTCAAATGTTTTCCTCTGTCCAGGTCACCCCTTAAGAAATGCCCTAATCCCATTCTGCCCTCCCCCTGACTCTATGAGGGTGATCCCCTAACAACCCACTCACTCCAGTTTTCCTACACTGGCATTCCCCTACACTGGGGCATCAAACGCCCTCAGGCCCAAGGGCATTTCTTCCCACTGATGTCCAACAAGGCCATCCACTGCCACATATGTAGCTGGAGCCATGGGTCCTTTCATGTGTATTCCTTGGTTGGTGGTCCAGTCCCTGAGATTTCCTGGGGGTCTGGCCTGTTGACACTGTTTCTCCCTCCATGGGGCACTGAAGAAGTTAGACTTAGAGAACCAAATAACCCTATTAAAAATGTAGAACAGAGCTAAACAGAATTTTCAACTAAGGAAAATTGAACTGCCGAGAAGCACCTAAAGAAATGTTCAACATTCTTGGTCATCAGGGAAATGCAAATCAAAAACAAACCTGAGATTCTACCTCAAATCAGTCAGAATGGCTAAGATCAAAATTTAGGTGATAGCAGATGCTAGCAAGGATGTGGAGAAAGAGGAACACTCCACCATTGCTGGTCATATTGCATGCTGGTACAACCACTCTGGAAATCAGTTTGTCAGTTCCTCAGAAAATTGGACATAGTACTACTTGAGGACCCATCTATACCACTCCTGGGCATATACCCAGAAGATGCTTCAACATGTCATAAGGACATATGCATCGCTATGTTCATAGCAGCCTTACTTATAATAGCTAGAAGCTGGAAAGAACCCAGATGTCCCTCAACAGAGGAATGGATACAGAAAGTGTGGGACATTTATACAATGGAGTACTACTCAGCCATTAAAAACAACTTCATGAAATTCACAGGCAAATGAATGGAACTAGAAAATATCATCTTGAATGAGGTAACTCAGTCACAAAAGAACACTCATGGTAATTACTCACAGATAAGTGGATATTAGCTGTTGGGAGCTATTAAGACAATACTCTTGTCCTGATCTCTGAATTGGGCCTCTCCCCCCAAGATGAAAAGGGGGTCAAAAGCGGTCCGCCAACACACTGCTCGGAGAACAACCACAGACTGTTCCAGCCCTAAGTCAGCACCGGATGTTCTGACCTCAAGATGTACCCTGATACCACCAAGTTCCTGCTTCCCCGTGTAGTCGCCAAAAGAAAAATTTCTGCTGCCCCATCCCTCCTGCTGAGAAGTACTTCCACTGCCCCATCCCTCCTGCTGAGGTGCATTTCCGATGCCCCATTCCTCCTGCTGAGAAGTACTTCCCCTTTTGCTTGTGCATTTAAACCTTGAGCCTTGCTAATACAGTGAGACCTTGATGCTACTCAGACTGCTTATGTGTGTCGTTCATTGCACAAGGTTCTCATCTCTCTCTACCCCCATTTGGTTCTTAGGAGAAGGTCCCCTCAAGACCCTCGAATAGCTGGACCTGCTGGATGGGTCAATTAGCCCAAAATTTTGGAATACCCAAAATTCAATTCATAGACCATATGAAGCCCAAGAAGAAGGAAGACCAAAATGTGGATACTTCAGTGCTTCTTAGAAAGGTGAACAAAATACTCACAGGAGGAAATATGGAGGCAGTGTGGAACAGAGACTGAATGAAAGGCCAGCCAGAGGATGGCCCACCTGGGGATCCATCCCATATACAGCCATCAAATACAGATGCTATTGTGGATGCCAGGAAGTGCTTGCTAAAGGAAGCCTGATATAGCTATCTCCTGAGAGGCTCTGCCAGAGCAGACAAATACAAAGGCATATGCTTACACCCACCATTGGACTGAGTGCAGGGTCCCCGTAGAGGAGTTGGAGAAAATGTGTATTTTAAAACACTTAAAACAGTAGGTAGACCTGCTTAGGGTAGACAAATATAGGTCAATCAACCTTCCAAAATAAGGAAGTGATGACTTTATGGATTTGAAATATAAAAATGCTTTTTGTGTACGAATTCTTATTTCCTCGCAGGGCTCACAAGACCAAAATGAGTCATCAATCTACTTTGCCCTTTATTGGATTTCCTTAGAAAAACTAGCTTCCACATTTTTTCAACATAAAGTCAGGATTCACTTTATTTTCATGCTTCCCCTGTGGCCCTCATAATATTCATGGTAACCATGGAGGATGAAATGACACCCTTCAAAACTTGCTACTTCCTGTGATATGTCTATGCTTCTAAATAATTTGGATCTGTATACTGAATGTAGACAGTTGCATCAGGGTCATTTTTATATTGTTAGATCAAACTTGCCTACCTCTCCCAGTGTCAAGGGGATGAGACAATGAGATAAAAGTCAGACAGACCAAAATTATGTCACTCACATCTGAGGACACTTTATCTTCCTTACATGTTTTGATATTTTTTTAAAACTGTATTTTGGTTTTATCAGCCTTTAGATATCTAATTTTAAATCATTACATTTAAATGAAATGTAAAATGATTACAAATGTTCAAATTTCTCTCCATATATATACTCTCATCATCAAAAGTCAAGAATGTAGATATTCAATTTTAAATCATTGTATTTAAGTGAAATGGAAAATTATTATAAAACTTCAAATCCATCCCCCCAACCCCCCCGCAAATGTATACTCTCACCATCATCAAAAGTCAAGAATGAAGATAATAAAGGGGAAGGGTACCTTTTGCCATCATCTTCGTCTCTGGTCTTTCTTTTTTCTCAAGTTTCTCTTTGTGAGTTGCTTAAACAGAAAAGTAACATTAGGAAATTATAAATTACACATAGTTTTAATAGATTAAAAAGCCAATTTCCTTCTGACTATAGTTCTATAGAGAAACTGAGGATTTATGACACTATTGAATCCATCCATATATTGAATATATCTTAATATAGTAATTAGTGGTTAATAGTGTATAGAATCCAAAATAAGCTTTGGCACTATAATTCAGAATGTAGCCAGGGGATGATGGCACACACTTTTAGCCCTAGCACTTGAGAGGCAGTTTCAGGTGAATCTTTGTGAGTCCCAGGCCAGCTTGGTCTATAGAACTACTTTCAGGAAAGTGAGAATCCCTGTCTTGAATATCCAATTAATTAATTAAATTATTAATTAATTAAAAATTTTAGAAAACAGGCAGGTATGGTAGTAAATGGTTTCAATTTCAGTACTCAGAAGGCAAAGGCAGGAAGATCTTTGTGAAATTGGGTCTATTCTGGACTACATAGTGAATTTTAGGACAGACAGGGCTAAGTAGATCTTGACCAAAACAAATGGAAAACCCAATCACACAAGTAGATGGTATGATGAAAGCTAGTTCTGTCACCTTTCTTTTGTAGATTCTACTCCAAATATATGAAGTTTGCAGGAAAAAACAAAACAAAACAAAACTGAGGAATTTTTTAAAACCAAATAAAATGCACATATACACTGTGAAAATAACTTTTTTTTAGCAGTAGTAACAGGAGACATCTACATTATGGCTGAAGAATGATTAACCAAAGTGTTCCTCAGCAGGAACACCATTGACATTTGGGAAAGAACAATGTTCTGATATGATCTGAGCATCACAAAGATGCTGAACCTTTCTAGTGCCTGCTCACTGGTTGTACATCAACATCATTCTCACATACAAAACATTATCAATGATTTGCTAAAGTGTTGTACACTTTTCTGGAATCAACAATTCTGTATAAGATAATTAAAATGATTATTAAAATAATAAATATTTCTACATGATACCTGAGAAATATCTTACCAATATTTATTTAACAATGTAATGAATCAACATTAGTTTATTTAACATGTCTTTGTTCTGTAAATAGTAAGAAAATGTTAGGTCTTAGTGTTAAGGTTAAGATAACACCAGAGTTCCAATAGCATGTGCAATATAGTTCTACATTTCAAATAAACAGTTCATTTATAGGAGGTGCCAATATTTCAAAAATGTATATTAAACGTAAACATCTTTAACTGGCATGTGTAAACAAACAGAGGAAGACTTACAGAAAGCATTCTATCTCTGATTTTTATTTTGAGTAAATTCTCTACGTGTATATTTTAAGGGCAGTCTTTTAATTATTAAAAGAAAACATTTAGTAATATTGAAGCTTGAAACTTAATAAGAACCAAAAAAAAATAATTTGATTTTGTCAAGATATAGAATCTTATGTTCATAATTCACTATCTCACCATCATATGAGAAGTACACAAATATGCCTGAGACAGACCAAGATGAAAAGACCTGAAAAATTCAAGGAAATTACTACTAGATAAATATTAATAAAAGTGCAGTATTTAATTCTAATGTTCAAGTATGAATATCCAATAATTCATACTGAAACATGTTTCTACTGCTCTGGTTCATAAATATCACATTCATTCTACATATTCTACCTAAGCTGCAGTGTTCCTGAAGCCAGAAAACTCAGCCAGCTTTGATATTGCAGATGCAAATGTGATCCAAACAACAGCAAAACATCAACACAATCTTACTTCACATAAAAGTGAGGCAGAGTGGGATGTATCAAAAAATGTAAACCAAGGAATATTTTTCATAACTTAAGGAAACTATTAGTATAGACTTACTTTCTAATAAATGTCCTAATGTAGTTCCTGAAGTAGAAATACCACAGTGCATATGCACGCATGCATGCGCGCACACACACACACACACACGGCAATAAATGGGAAAAAAATATGAACTGTCACCCAGAAAAAAATGTGCAACACTAAAATCACATTAAGGTAAATTCTACAAATAACAATAAACTGACACACATGATGTGGGATCTCTTCCTCTCTCAAATGCTACAAAACCTTGTAAAAACAGGTACGGAAATCTCTCTAGGACGTATTTTTGATTTAGGAAACTCAGAATATAAGACATACTAGATTTTGAGAAAAAATGGAGAGAACAATAATATCAATTACTAATATGATAGGAAATAACTTCATGATTTAAACAGTGAAATTTTGTTAACTATCCTTTCTCAATAAATTAGCAATAGCAAACAAATAAGTTAATACAAAAGGCATTTATAGTTAAAATGACAAAGATGGCCTATTACCTATAAAAATGACCAGTTTTTTATTCTTCTCTCAAGTAATATTCTCTAAGGGAGGCTCAAAACTACCAGAGGAAAGGCTGACATATTTCTTAAAAGTAGCATGGGGACAAGAGCCTAACATACTTTATTCTCCTTAGCTCAGAGATTTCTTTTTTATGGTTATTTTCCATGAATATGACCAAAGTGCAACTTTTAGAAGTAGAAGCCAACATTTTCAATATCTAAATATAATGAAGATAAATGCCAAAGGGAAAAATTATTTAATGTTAAAGTGGTACAAAAAATAACTACACATACCTGTCTTCTCAGGTTTTTCTCCTTTTAATTTTTCTTTTCCTTTCTCCCTTTCTCTGTGTGAAGCTGGAAAGAAGCAGACAACACTTTTAATTTAAATCAACAGAATAAGTTATAGGATAATTTCATGAGAGTTCAGTTTATAAAGAACTTGCAGAAATCACCAATTGGCTGTCATGAATGTTTGTTTATATACTTAGATTAAACTTTAAAATAATTACTTTTACTTCACATCCGAGTATAAGCAGACTAAAATATATCTGACTGAAAAAATTAAAATGTCCCTAAATTTTTCAGCATTTAAATCAATAAATTCAAAGATCTCTCTCTCTCCCTCCCTCCCTCTCTCTCTCTCTCTCTCTCCCTCCCTCTCTCTCTCTCTCTCTCTCTCTCTCTCTCTCTCGTGCACACACACACACAGTGCACACACACACACACACACACACACACACACAGTATGTTAAAAAAGTCCAGTTTTGATTTTGAATGAATGTTAGAAATATCTACACAAGAGTGTATGTAGTCTCCTGAACTAAAAGCAAAGAGCAATGACTAAAACCCACATATGTTAAATCTTTACAGAAATAATTCACATTAAATGGTTTTAAACAAATGAGACTGTAATGCTCTCTCATTTTTCTAAAGGAAACAAAATTTAGTGAGCTATGATCCAGTAAATTTATTCCAAGAGGATTCAAATTTAAGAGAAATCTTTACCTTATTATTTATCGATAGTGTATATAATCACCAACCTAGAAATATAGAAACTAACCCATTGCCTTTCTCTCTCTTCTGCTTAACTATAATTCATCATTAAGCTCTTTCAAAGTAAGCATTTTGATAATCTCCTACACATGTTCTCTTTTCCCCTACCTAACCTATATTTATACCAGAATATACAGAGAACACCTGTCAAGTGCTGAAGATTCTCTTTGGCAAGACAAATACCTTCCCTTTCAATGGAATGCCAACATACTAATAGATGGCAAATGCTAAACAAATAATTGCAGAGGTAGTTAATTGCATTTAGTGCAACTCCTGCAGAGAAAATAAGCAAAATGGCGTGTCGGCATGGATAATGGGACCTGTTCTCGTCTACATGTTTGGAGAAGATACCTTTGTACAGGTGGCATTAAGGGATGTGGACAAAAATTGAAGAAATTAACCTAGTCAGAGACTGTGAGGACATGAAGAAACCCATTTCCAAATGTCTGAGCAGGGTACCTGCTATAGATGTGACATCACCGATTCTTTCAATACAATAATATCTGGTTTGAGAGTGTAAGACTTTTTGTTTATCCATTTACCTATCATTTGTCATTGTTGCTGTTGTCTCAACATTGCTCCCAACAAAGCATGTATAGATACCTAATCTAAGTGTCTTGCCCATTGTTTAGTAAAGCATCTGTCACAAATAGGAACTATCACAATTTAGAAACATTTAATTGTCATGGTAATCTGATGAGAAATTTTACTTTAAATGCTACATTCTGTTGTCACAAGAGTTTTTGAACTCCAGAGAACAATATTGTCTCCTGTGTGCCACTCTCCTCTCTGCTTCTTTGTGTCTTTCATTTTATATTCTCTAAACCACATGTCCTCATCTTTTTTTTAAATTTTTATTAGGTATTTTCTTCATTTACATTTCCAATGCTATCCCAAAAGTCCCCCATGCCCTCCCCCTCACCCACTCCCCTACGCACACACTCCCACTTCTTGGCCCTGGCTTTCCCCTGTACTGAAGCATATAAAGTTTGCAAGACCAATGGGCCTCTCTTTCCAATGATGACCGACTAGGCCATCTTCTGATACATATGCAGCTAGAGACATGAGCTCCAGGCGGGGGTGGGGGGTGGGTTACTGATTAGTTCATATTGTTGTCCCACCTATGGGGTTTCAGACTCCTTTAGCTCCTTGGGTACTTTCTCTAGCTCCTCCATTGGGGGTCCTGTGATCCATCCAATAGCTGACTGTGAGCATCCACTTCTGTGTTTGCTAGGCCCCGGCATAGCCTCACAAGAGACAGCTATATCTGGGTCCTTTCAGCAAAATCTTGCTAGTGTATGCAATGGTGTCAGCCTTTGGAGGCTGATTATGGTATGGATCCCCAGGTATGGCAGTCTCTAGATGGTCCATCCTTTCACCTCAGCTCAAAACTTTGTCCCTGTAACTACTTCCATGGGTGTTTTGTTCCCAATTCTAAGAAGGGGCAAAGTGTCCACACTTTGGTCTTCATTCTTCTTGATTTTCATGTGTTTTGCATATTGTAACTTATATCTTGATGGATTTCCATATATTAAACCATCCCTGCATTCCTGGAATGAAACTACTTGGTCAGGATGGATGATTGTTTTGATGTGTTCTTGGATTCGGGTACTGAGAATTTTATTGAGTACTTTTGCATCAATATTCATAAGGGAAATTGGTCTGAAGTTCTCTATCTTTGTTGGGTCTCACTGTGGTTTAGGTATCAGAGTAATTGTGGCTTCATAGAATGAATTGGGTAGAGTACCTTCTGCTTCTATTTTGTGGAATAGTTTGTGCAGAACTGGAATTAGATCTTCTTTGAAGGTCTGATAGAACTCTCCACTAAACCCATCTGATCCTGGGCTTTTTTTGGTTGGGAGACTATTAATGACTGCTTCTATTTCTTTTTTTAAAATTTATTTATTTATTTTTAGGTATTTTCCTCACTTACATTTCCAATGCTATCCCAAAAGTCCCCCATACCCTCCCACCCACCAACCCCCACTTTTTGGCCCTGGTGTTCCCCTGTACTGGGGCATATAAAGTTTGCAAGTCCAATGGGCCTCTCTTTCCAGTGATGGTCGACTAGGCCATCTTTTGATACATATGCAGCTAGAGTCTTCATCTTTTATCTACTGCTCCATGAAAGTTTCCTCATTTTTGGGTCAAGTGATGCTCTGTAAAATTGTATCCTATTTATTTAGTTTGGACAGCAATTACACCATCTATTAATTATTTATTAATAGGAAATAATGTTGCTATTGTTTGTATTTGACTTCTAAGTAGATAAAGTCTTTTAAGTATGTACCACATTATACATTTGAAGACTCTGTTCAAGTCAATATCTCTCATGCTGTTAATAATATTTTAGAATATATGAATTTGCTATTTTTTGTAAGAACACCTAATATGCTTTTGCTCTCAATTTCTGATCACTTTCAATTTCTGGACAGTTTTGTGGTTTATGAAAATTTCATAAATATAATCTAGAAGCAGAATTGGGAGTCCCACCTCAGAACATCTAGATACCACATTATTTTCCCCTTTTATATTTAATGGAAATTTAGGTGCTTCGAGAAACAAATTTTAATAATAATAATAAAAACTCACTAAATAAGGGTAGGAAATCAGCCCTTACAGAGACCACAAAGAGCTCATTTTTCTTTCTTTGCATCATTGTTAATTAAATCAACATCCAAAAGAAGTTCTTGGCAAAAACAAAACGTCTTTTAAGTTTCTCTAGGGGGAACCAAGTTTCTGAGAGATAAGCTGTGCATTCAGAGTCCTGACTATAAAGACCCCCAAGGGAACAACTAATCTGTGGTTCTGCCTCTGCACCTCAGACAGCTGGCTGTCACCAGCAGATTCTCAGATTGACATGTGCACAGGCATAAATGGGAGAATTAATACAAAAGCCAAGAGCAAAGGGGCTAAATTAGCATATTAGCTCCTCATTCCTGATATCCCAAGGGAAAAAAATGGTTCCTCAATCAAAAATGTTGATTTACAGACACAGTGGTACACACTGGGATTTCATTATCTCCCTTCAGAATTAACTCCACAATACAGTTTAGTGTAACAGCTGGACCTGGGGGCCCTAGGGAGCTGTGCAAAATGGCAGAAAGCCACCAAAAATATTTGGACAGAAACATCAAACTTTGCCAAGTGAGTTCTCAAATGCCAAGTACTGAAATGACTTTAGACCCAGAAATGCAAGACTAAGGACTTTTGAAATAAAAATACTTTGTCCCTGACGTAGGTGTAAAGGGAGCCCAGGGTAAAAATAAGTGTTTGCACCTGTTAGAGCTTAGGTTGTTTGCCATTCTTATTTACATGAAACAAAAGTCCCCTTGATAGGCTCATAATTAAGAGCAAATGGAATTCACCAGTTGGAGTGGATCTGTGGCTTGGCATCTGAGTTGGCATGGCTGTGCCATCTCTGCTCTGGTCAAGGCTGACCTTTCTTTGACCAGAACACTCAGCATAACTCAACTCTGAAGTGTATGGCTCCCTCACATGGCTCCTCTCCAGCTCTCCTGCATGCTTCTGCTTTTGATCTTAGCAGCCATCAGCAACACATATATTTCCTGGGGATTTCAAAGATTATACTATCTCATGATTTCTAGATCTTAGTAGCGACAACCTTCTCTGAGGGCCTTTTCTCACAGTTCATAACCAAATCTTTGGTGCAAAACTGTTTAAGTGCAGCTGGTTATAGGCTACTAAATTTTCCAAGTGACAGGTGTCCATTAACTAAGTAAAACAACTGAAGATTATATTTGACTTCATAACTACTTAGTAACACTACTGTGAACAATACACATGATGCCTTTTAAGGTATATACTTTGAGGTACATGATTTTACTTTATAGAGTTTTCTGACATTTATTTTAATACATTTTCTATGTTTCGAGATTTTTTTAGTGTTATAATTGTGGGAGGTTTTAGTAAATAATTCTGAAAAATTGAATATTCCTACTGACTTACAGTACTTTGCATATTGTTTCAATGTCTTAAGTGATTCGTTCATACCAAATGATCCTCCCTAAAAACATGCATGCTAGCAACAGAAGATTGCTAAGATGGCTGAACATGTTACATCTAGAAATATGTATGTACACATTATAAAATCCCAGACTTTCATAGTGAGTAGTAAAATCCAATCCGTTAGGATCCCCGAGTCCAGCTTTTCTTCTGGGGCTCTAGATACAGACCCAACACATCTGGAAAGATTAATAAGATACAGTTTGAGGATAAAACTTTCAACATTAGTAGGTAGTACGTGCTGTCAGGAATACAAATCCAAGCGGCGAGACAACCGGCCACCATCCGGACCAGAGGACAGGTGTCCGCCTGGCTTGGGAGGCGGCCTCAGCCTCAGCAGCAGCGGTCGCCATCTTGGTTCCGGGACTCAGCAGAACTTAGGAAATTAGTCTGAACAGGTTAGAGGGTGCGCCAGAGAACCGGACAGCTTCTGGGACGGGCGGAAGCACAGAGCCGCTGAGGCAGCAGCCTGGGCGGGCAGCAGACAACCGGCCACCATCCGGACCAGAGGATAATAGATTTATATTACCAGGTTTATTCTTTAACTCAATGAAACTCTGCTATTCCCCCCACCCCTACCTCCAAAAGGCATCAAAGTAACAAAGGAGCAAAATAGAAGAGTTAAAATCTTATAAAGTTAAATCATCTAGCATAAATTTAAAAATTATCTTATTTTCTATGCATAATAGTCAGAATTGAAGTCATTTATGTTCCTCTTTAATATGAACACCTTAACATATTTGAGTAGACTGGATTTTAGAACTCTTTGTTCTCTGTCATTTCATATTGTTTACTTTTCTTATTTATTTGATGACTAAGTATTGCAATCATAAACTCATCATGTATTATTAAAGTCTATATGAGTCAGAAGAAGTTTTGTTTTTTCTTTGTTTTGTTTTTTTAAAAGGGAGAATTTAGCTGAAGGAGGGCAAGAAGGAAGGAAAGAAAAATACAAAAGAAAAGAAAATGAAATAGCACATATAACCTAGTTTTATTTACCACCAAAACTCTTATCTAGCCATAAAATACATCAGCATTAGTATTCTCAAAAATTTTAGCTAAGGCATTTGTTTGTAAGACTTGTTTATAATGATCATATTTTAGAAGTGTTGTACACTTTTTTAAAAGAGCAACAATTGTTTTAATGGCAATGTAAACCACAAAAAGCCATCACATTTATCCACAGTCAAACTGGAATGTAACTTAGAGACCATTTCATTTATCTACTATATATACAAACAGGTCTAAGAGTGTTTGTAAAAAAGTTATTATTTTTACATTTTCAGTAAATTATTGAGGAACAACATACAGACATTATTCTATCTCAGTTATGGAGAGGACACTAGAAAGCAAATGAAATATTCCACTTATGTTCCCATAGAGGGGAAAAGTAGGTTAAAATATTAATTTATCGTTGCACTCTATTTATCTCTTTCTCTCTATCTACTTAGCTCTCACCTATCATGCGTCTGTCTGTCTATCTGTCTTCTACCTTTCTTTGTCTCTTTTTCTCTCAGAATTATTCATTTTATTCTGATGTTCTACTCAAGAAACATATTCAGGTGACTAATCTCCAACACAGCCTTTGACGAATTTATTTTAAACTTCAGCCAAATCCAATGTTTTAATTACATGAGATTCACTAGTTTAATAAACCCACTGCACAGCTTGCTGTCTAAAAGTTTTGACAGCAGGATTCTGAGAGCTAGATTCAAAATGCAAAAGTTCTCATGTACATTACTGTACTCACTCCTGGAGCCTGACAGCTAAATAAGAATGGGGTTCACAAAATAAAGCTGAGGAGACCTTCACCAATTGGAACCAGTTGCATTCCTCTTTAATTCAGGCAGAGAGAAGCAGCCAGATTAGTCATGGTTCCCTTAACCACTCCCTACCCAAGAGCAATGTCCAATTTTCCTGGTCAAAAGAGTTAAAAAACCAAAAGTGAATATATACAGCAAGAAGACATTAGTCCTTAAATATCAGCTTAGACAATTTCAGGTGAATAGGCATCAGTGTTTTGATTGTGTAAGTTTTGGCTGTCCAATCCTGACTTTAAAGATTATGGTTATGTATATAATATCTAAAATATTATCTGGATATATCACAAAAATTCATACATAAGGTGTACTTATAAGCAACAGTATAGTGTCCCAACATAGACAAACATGAAATCATAAGCTAATAGATGTTTCAATTATTTAAAACTTAATATTTTCAACTGTTCTACCAATAACAGCTAATTTTTAATATAATACATATTTAACTACATTCACTTTTTAAAATTCTGCATAAGGATGTGCTTTTAATTGAACTTAGCATACCCATGTTTTCTAACCATTAATTTTTATTTACAGGGAACTTTTATTATTTTCCTCTGTATTCCATAAATATGATAATGGTGATAATCTTTCACCCCCTAGAACATATTCAAAATTATGCATAACTATCCTTTTGGAAAAAAATGGTCATGTTTAGAAATTTGTTCATATTGAAATCCATTGCTTGTTATAAACTTACTGAAATTTTTTAGCTTCATGGATCACTCACAGAGAAATATCACTTGCCAGATGAGCAAGGTCAGGTTGGTTTTATTGAAATGCTTTTACTATATGCTCATAGTTTATGGATTCAGACTTATACTGGCAGAAGAGACTATTTATTATTATGTTGTCACTGTCTATCTATGTCTTGAGGCTGTGAAGAGAGCAGGAGACCAGTGATGTAATCTAATGATTCTACCTATATGCACCAATAATTTTAAAGTCATTCAATGTTATATAAAGTCTGTGTTTAAACTGTGAATTCCAAATCATTATAGGAAGTGATGAAAAGAAAAACACATATTTGTTAAGTGAAATAATATTAAATAATGCTATTTATTAAAGAAAAAGTTATAAGTAAAGATTTTCACCGATTTTTAAGCTACTTTGATTTTTTTTTGTTTTTTTGTTTTTGTTTGTCTGTTTTGTTGTTGTTGTTTTGGTTTTTTTTTTTTTTCAAGACAGGATTTCTCTATGTAGCCCTGGCTGTCCTGGAACTCACTCTGTAGACCAGGCTGGTCTCGAACTCAGAAATCCGCATGTGTCTGCCTCCCAAATGCTGGGATTAAAGGCGGACACTCAATGAATGTTACACATTCACACTTGGAGTTAACTGAATAAGAAAATATTTATGTGAAGACTATCATAAAAATTAAAAGTAAAAATCTTAATCATGGAAATGTTATGTTATTCAAATGTAGCAAAAGTGTACACCCTCAAAACCAGGGCGAAGAGGAGGAAGGGGGATGAGAAGAAGGGAGAGGAAAAGGACGAGGGAGAAGCATAAGAGGGGCAGGAGCAGGAGCTGTAAAAGGAGGAGACAAAGGAGCATCAACATCATAAAATGAAACTTGTACCTTTAGTTTGTATT
This sequence comes from Mus musculus, assembly GCF_000001635.26. Lineage (NCBI taxonomy): Eukaryota > Metazoa > Chordata > Mammalia > Rodentia > Muridae > Mus > Mus musculus. The sequence continues at coordinate 33,175,814 of NC_000076.6, read as the reverse complement.
TTCTTCTCAGGTTTCTCCTCTTTTTCAGCCTTTTCTTGGTGTATTTCTATGGAAACAGAATATGTATTTTAAAAACTGGAAAAAAGTATACATTTTAAACCATATCAGTAACTAAACTTATAAATTCCATAACAAAGTATATAATTTTCTCAGAAGCATGTGTTAATCCCAAAGATGGGAGGAGAAAGCCCACCAACCCAAATCATCATGGCCAAATTACTTAAAGGTAGCTATTAATATTTTTTATTTGTTTGCTTGTTTTTGTTTTTGTTTTTCGAGGCAGGGTTTCTCTGTGTAGCCCTGGCTGTCCTGGAACTCACTCTGTAGACCACGCTGGCCTCGAACTCAGAAATCTGCTTGCCTCTGCCTCCCAAATGCAGGGATTAAAGGCATGCACTACCATGCTTGGCAAGCTAGCTGTTAATTAACACAAGCTTTATACCTGTGCTCATGAGCTGTCTGTACCTAAGGGTGGGCTCTGAGGAGTCAGCATTGGACACATGGAAAACAATGCTTTTATAACTCAAGATTAGTCTGAGTAGGGTAGTGTATTGCTTTGCTTAAGCTTTACCCACAGGGAGTGGTTCTATTGAGAGGTATGGTCTTGTTGGGAGAGGTGTGTCACTATGGGGATGAGTTTTGATGCTCTGCCCAGGACAGAAATCTTCTCCTCCTTTCCTTTAGAACAAGATGTAGAACTTTCAACTCAGCTACTCCTCCACCATGCCTGTCTGGACACTGCCATTCTTTCTGCCGTGATGATAATGGACTAGACCTCAGAACCTAAAAGTCAGCTCCAATTAAATGTCATTTCTAAGAGGTGTCTTGATCGTGGTGTCTCTTTACAGCAATGGACACCCTAAGACAGATAGATACTAAGAACTGGGAATGGTGCTAGGATGAAGAGAAAAATAAATGCATATGATTTATATTGCATGCACAAATGTATTGTTCTGTACTCTATTATAAAGTGTGTTAATTCTTTTCTAAAAAGAATAACACTCAAGAATTCAGAAAGACGTTTGAGCAAGTATTCTCTTTCCAAGCTTCCTTAAGGAGATAACTCTAAAGAAGTAGGGAGATACTTGCGGGTGATATACCTGATTACTTAAAAACAAAAGTAAATAAATTTGACATATAGTCCTCTGATGGAAAAAAAAACTAGAAACATTTCAGAAAGTTTAGTTCATTGTTCTTCCTTTTTTTTCTGTGACAAATAGAGAAGACGAAACCTAATTATATAGCTCAGAATACATGTTCAGTATTTTATTTTTCTAATTCTGTACTTCAGCCTTACACTAATGAAGAGAATGTCATAGATATGACAGGTATACTCAGTCTTCCTGCAAGATGTTAAAAAGAATCTCTACAGTTTACAGACATATACTGATTACTTTCTTAGATTCTCTTTTGTAGAACATCGTCAACTAAATTTTAGGCTTCATGTTCAATTTAATCTGCTAGTAAATTTTTTTGGAGACATCTCTGTACAGTACAGCTAAGTTTGTATAGGCCTACATATACCTTTGTTTCTTTGCTCACAGGACAATGATGGGTATCTCATGATTCAAATTCAAAGAGAACCTAAATATCTCTCTGCCACTTTGTTGCTGGGCTTCATTCTCCATACTGATTGGATCACAGCACTAATATTGCTGCTTTTGGCTAACAGCTCTCAAAAGATCCATTGACACTTCTTCAGTGTGCCAGTCTGTCTTCTTATACTTTAGCCAGGTAAATATGACCATCCTGGCTCCTGTTCAATTGAGTAATAACATGCTACCAATTTGGATTTCGCAAAGATATCTTTCTCACAGGTGGTCTGATTAATTATCTTCGACTGCATTTTTCAGCCAAAAATACTGGAAAGTTTAATTTAAAAGATTCAAGGTATTAAACGTAGAAATCTAATGCCCTATGGTTTTAAACTTTCTTCTTCAAACAGGAAAAACCCTCTCTGTTATTAATACTTTCATTTAGTTGTTTAACAATTTCTGTAGACATGCAAAGGCCTCTACTTTTTGTGACATGATACTGATGCATGTTTACTCAAAACTCCATCAAAGATCATGACATTCTTTCAGGAACAGTTTCTAAGAAGTATATGAGGAACAATGAGGAAAGTTAGGGAAGTCACTAATACTTCCAAAGTAAGGGATTTATAAATTGATACACGTCAAATGCCTCTGAGAAGGTATTGACTCTCAACAAAAAATCGAATCATAATTCCCCTTTGTAACCAGAGAATCCTAGAACTTTCGGTTTAGGAGGTTACAGAGGTCAAGGTATTTTAACCCAGGCATCTGACATAGCACAAAAAAGGATGAAATGCAAAAGAATGATGATTATCTCAATGGACTGAGAAGCAATGAAAGATGATCTTTTGTTCTCCTAGGTCCCTGGTAGCACTGATTAGTAACAAGTGGCTTCCCTGCTTGTGTCCCTGTGTCAGAAATCCTGTCAGAGAAAGGCAAGTGAAGTCCACAGAGAGAGTGTGCTGTTTCCTAATTCTTTTACTCCTATTAATTGTCCTCAAATTCTTTTCTGTATTTTAGCGTGAAGTACAAAAACGATGAAAAAAGAACAGAGCCAGTATTTACCTCACATTCTTGTACATACTTGCACTCTAAATAAATTAGAAAGAAACATAATGACCTTTGTTTATTAATGAATTTAATTAAAGAACTCTAATTATTTAAACTCTAGTTTTGGTGTTGTGTTATTTAGTAGAATTGACAAAATGTAATATCCTCAATCAGATTTTTTTCAGAATTTTTCTAATGAATAATGTCAAACAGTATGAGAGATTTTAAACTGACAGAAAATAGATAAGCAGACACAATAATTTATTAGACTGCTGACAATAAATACAAATTAGTGTAATAATTCTTTGGTATTATAATATATTATAAAGTAATTTAAAATGTATTTTGATAAGAAATGTAGACACAGAAGTCTATTAAAAGAATCTCCATAATATATTTTAGCTCCTGGCATTTATTAAATGCAGGTAACTCTTGAAGATAATTAACATTGGAGTCAATATGCCAAATTAAAATCTGATTCCGATCACTGCTATATGAATTTTATTTTCTGATCCATGAAATAAGAAACAACAAATCTACTTCACAGGTTTCCTTGAACATTAAAATGAGTCAAGATTTAAAGGACATTACCTGATATTATATGATTATCATATGATTGCATTGATTTTATTGTCTTTGTTTCTTATCAAATAATATATTTGATGACAGCTATAGTGAAAATTGTGGAATCTTGGTTTCTTTAAAAAACACAGAAATAGGGCTGGAGAGATGGCTCAGCAGTTAAGAACAGTTAAAAACGTTCTTCCCGAGATCCTGAGTTCAATAGGAAGCAACCACATGGTGGATCACAACCATATGTAATGGGATCCATTGTCCTCTTACGTGTCTGAAGACACCTACAGTGTAGTCATTAAAATTAATAATAATAATTTATAAGAAATTAATCTTTTGAAACAGAACTATTTTAAGAATATATTTTCATTTTAAGCCCATTTGTGGAGATGTAGCGCTCCTTTAGAGTGTCTGCAACAGCTGACTAAAACTTGCCTCATTCTCTAGCAGAGGCATGGTTTTGCCAGCTACAGATAGTTTCTGCAATAATGTAACATTTGGAATTCTAGGAACTTTTCAGAAGGCATGTAAATTCAAGGGCCTTGAAAGGCAGTCAGTGAGTTGTTGCTTATTGATAGAGGTTGGATGTGGTTTGTTTTAGTAGTCATGCTATAAGAAGAAACAAAAAAGAAATAAATTAGATTCAAGAATCTCTGTCTCTGTCTCTGTCTCTCCTATCCTTTCCCTCCAATGTAGTGATAGAAAATGAAACCTGCAGTGGAGGGATAAGGGAAAGAACTCACAAAGTAGCAAAAAACAGCTACAGATGGCCCAATATTTTGTTCCACAACAAAATTCCAAGAGTTAACAGTATGTGTAACATACTAAATAATAGCTTGAGAAACATATGTACTATGTAAAAATTGTCTTAAGAAAACAAATTTACTTTTCAAAATATGTTTTAGGAATGGGGATATAGCTCGCTGATACAGTGCTTGGTTTGTGCCACAACAATATATATATGCATATGTGTATACATATGTGTATGTGTGTATATATATACATATATGTAGTAACATATTTTTTCTTATATATATATGCATTCTTAGCATTTGTAATATACACATTATATATTATATTAAATATTATAAAGCTGGGAAAATTTATAGAAATATAAATATATATTTATTATATATAGTGCAAATATATACTTTACAAATACTGAAAAATCCTACAAAATTGTACTGTTTATGGACATAAAGTGAAGTAACTGAAAGTAAAGTTAAACACTTTTTCAAAAGTATTTCCTACAATATAGAATTTTAACATTTTTATTTGTAATGAGTACATACATTAATAAAATTAAGGACATACATTTTTCATAATACTGTAGTGACTGTAAATTTATATAAATTATTATATAAATAATAAAATGTTAAATATTGGAATAGCATGTCCACTCAACAGAAAAATAAAAAAAAAAAGACTAAAAGTAGAGACAAAGTTTTAAAATAAAACTTGTCTATTCACCAAGTTTAAAAGAAGGGGCACTAAATTTTAAACGCCTCCAAATCTTTCTTCTTTTTATGCTCTGGATTTTGTTACTAGTGAATTTTATTTATTTTATTTTATTTCATTTTATTTCATTTCATTTTATTTTATTTGCTTAGTCATTTTTTATTGGATATTTTATTTACATTTCAAATATTATCCCCTTCCCTGATGGCTCCCCGAGAAACCCCTTATCCCATACCCCCACCTCTTGCTTCTATGAGGGCGTGTCCCCACCCTCCTACCCACTCCTACCTTCCGGTCCTCACATTCTCCTACACTGGGGCATCGAGCCTTCATGGGACCAAGGGTCTCTTCTGCCACTGATGCTCGACAAGGCCATCCTCTGCTGCTACGTGTGCAGCAGACATTATTTCGGATGCCAAGAAGTGCTTGCTGACAGGATCCTGATAAAGCTTTCTCTTGAGAGGCTCTACCAGTGCCTGACAAATACAGAGGTCGATGATATCAGGAAACCATTGGACTGAGCACAGGGTCACCAATGGAGGAGTTAGAGTAAGGATCCAAGGATCTCAAAGGGTTTGTAGCCTCATAGGAGGAACAACAATATGAACCAACCAGTAAACCTAGAGCTCCCAGGAACGAAACCACCAACCAACGAGTACATGTGGAGGGACCCATAGCTCCAGCCTCATATGTAGCAGAGGATGGCTTTTTTGGGAGGAGGGTCTCTTGGTTCTGTGAAGGCTCGATGCCCAGTGTAAGGAATATGAGGGCAAGGAGACAGGAGTGGGTGTGGGTGGGGAGCACCCTCATAGAAGCAGGGGGAGAGGGGATGGGATATGGGGTTTCCACAGAGGAACCTCAAAAGGGGATAACATTTGAAATGTAAATAAATATAATATCCATTTAGAAAAAAAAAAGAAGTATCCATTTCACAATATTGCTAGGTCATAATTTGTAACAAGATTCCAATTTCTACTTCCTTTCCTGGTGCCCTAGATTTTTGACACTTAATCTTTAATCTAGTGTAAACTCACAATCTACTAATAAACATGTACACAGTTTAAGTGACAAGTTAACTTTTATGGCTATCTTATTACCAACATTGAAATACAGTCTTCTAAATAGTGGAACCATAATGTCTTCATGTTGGTGTTTTTAGGATCCTTTTCATGTATTCTGACATCAAATCACTATTGTGTATATCATTTTTTAAAAAAAGACAGTAAATGAACTAAGTTTTAGCCTAGTGGGTAGCTCTCTTCAATTTGGGGGCTTTAGGACAATTTGTACAGAAAATGTAACATTTCTCTAAACACAAGGGTCTCCTTATGATTCCTCGCTGTGGATGCAGCCACCTCTCACTACCACCATGATGCTCTCATTACCACTTCCCTGCTGATGGTCTGCATCACTTTAAGTACCTCCCTCTCACAAATGGAATCTTGCCATGTATTTGTGACAACACTGAGGAAAGTAAACAATACACATATCAGGGAAATTGTACAAAACTTTGAGGGTTGCTGTTGCTCTCTCTGAATGTGAACAATGAGTGTGTGCTCCATAACGTCAGTGCTCCTAAAAGCAAAGACCAGTTTTGGCTTTACAGAACTGTGAACATGCTTAGCTCTGAAAGAATATAATTATCCTTTCCCAACCTTAAAGCTAGATGTCAAGGAAATGCAATAAAAATGTAACTTCCTGTCAAAAAATTATCATTATTTTCTAAAATTACATATTTGAAAAGACATAAATAGTATAATGATCACTATTATATGCAGATGTATTATAGACAAAGGTTTAAGCAAGAATGAACTGAAAAGGGAGATAAATGTTTCTATTAGATTGTGCTTAGAAGTGTTAGTACAAAATTTAAAACTGAGCATGCTAAAGAGTTATATTTTTTTGTTTAATTAATCTAGTCAGTAAAACCTTAAACATTAGTTCAGGAATATGAAAAATTCTATTAGCTATAAAACAATAATTCTATTAGCTATAAAACTTTTGAAAAATGTGGAGAATTACTAAGGTACCAATTCCTTATGATGACTGGACTCTTCTTCCTCCTCTCCCTCCTTCTCCTCTTCATTCTCTGCCCAACACTCCCCATATCTGTATCATATGGTATGATTTTAACTTGGACTTAGAGATGTTCCCTTGGTCCTGTGTAGGCTTGATACCCCAGTGTAGAGGAATGGTAGGGAGAAGTGGGTGGGTAAGGAAGTTCTTCTTTCATAGAAGCAGGGTAAGGCGGGAATGGGATAGGGGGTTTGCAGAGGAGAAACTAGGAAAGAGGATAGCATTTGGAATGTAAACAAATAAAAAATCCAATTTAAGAGAGAGAGAGAAGAAAGCCACCATTGGTTAGGGGAATCAAAAAATAATGGCCACGTGGGGTGGGTAATTGGAGTTAAAGGCAGCAACCCATATGAAACATGGCAAATCATATGACAGGATTATTAATAGCATAGAGGACAGATATTTGCCAACCTCTTGTGCTGATTAAGAGTTATTATAAATATAAAATTAAAAACTAAAGTATTAAAATATTTGCACAAAAATAGTCCAATAAGACAAACCCTTGACTGCATCAATGTGAATCATGCAACTCTAAATACTCTATCTCAATTACAATCTATTTTTTCCACTTATTCAGCAATCCCTGCAACATGGTCTTTTGGGGTATTGTAAAAGTAAGTACTAGTTTCATGTCACTGGTTAATAAGATATATTGAATTCTATTGGACTGCCTATTTGTAAGGCATACTTATCTATTTGTAAAAACACAAAATACAGATACAGAAATTTTTAAGAAATTTTCTACACTAACTTTTGAAGATACTGTAAAGAAGCAGACAAATGGGCTTGTAACCTAGCCTATTGCTTGAAATATTGACAACACCTGAAAAAACAATATTGAAAGTTAAATTTGATGACTAGCTTTATCACAGGTTATCAGTGCTCTGTAATAATGACTATGAATAGAGACAGTATACCATGTTGTGGTATGTGGAGTCCTCTCAGAACTCTAGGGTGCTGTAGGAAGCTAGACACCTATATGCCACTATACTCGTCTTCTCTTTTTGTTTTCCTTTAAAATTGTAGAATGCCTTTAAAGACTGCATTCCTGCCCATACTTAGAAGGCACTTAAAAGTTACATGTATTGCAATGTAATGATTAATGCAAATGTTGAGCTTTAAAATAAAATTCCAGTGAGAGGAGGCTGTTGGCCATGTGTCTATCATCTGAGCATCATGAAAGTAGAGATGGGAGCAGCGATGAGGTCATGCTCAACTAAACAGTAAGAAATAGTCTAAGAAAATTTCCAGATATTAAAATGTAAATAAAATTACTGTGCTACTGCCTTTAAAACTTAATTAATGATCTCTAAGTGTTAAATGTTATATTTGTAAAATATAATTTTAAAAATACTTTTTAACACATGGAAATTTCTTTCATATTCTTTTCATCTATACTCAAAGAATTTTATTGAATAGCATTAGAATTTAATTTTTTGAAAATTTAAAGATTACATCATAAATTTTACAAATATGTATATATAATAAATTATTTAATTTATTTCCTATAGAACATCAAGTATATTAACCTCCATAGATAAAATATATTGCTAATATTTATGGTTTTGTATTGAAAATAAAATATCAAATACTGTTTCCTTATGAGGTTAATGGGACTGTAAAATTAGATCACAAGAAACTTTAAAGATGAATCAGCAGTGAGTGAGCATTAAATGCTTTTACACAGGAATCTAGTTTACTTCCAAGTACCTGTGCCAGACAGCTCAGAAGCAAGTATAACTCTAGCCTCAAGAGATCAGAAACCCTCTTCTCATCTCTAAGGATACAATTTCTCTCTCTCTCCCTCTCTCTTTCTCTCAATCTCACATATACACATATAAACACTCACAAACACACACACAACATCATACACATACAACACATATAATTTTTTAAACTAAAATTTAAAAGTAAAACATTTTTAAATATACCACATGATTTTATGGATTAAATATTATCTATGGTTTATAGTTTAAATGGAATGTCTTATCAATAAATGTAAACCTTTGTCTTTACTTTTAAAACTATAGATAAGAATCCTTATGTGCGCCCTTCCAGTTGGCACCAGCCCCAGGCCACCTTGGGTGCTAACTCAGTAGACAGTCCCATGTCCCCAGAGGACTCTCCACCCCACAAGGTGCCCTAGCACGCCCAGGATCTTAGGATCACTGGTGAGTGGAACAACATCGGTTCCAACACAACTGAGAGTGAATGGGGCCAGCAGGAGCAGGGAAACAGGAGTCCCGCCCGACCAGTGGCTCAGGTTCCTTCTGGTCTGTACTGGTCTACCTTGGTTTCAAACACAGCAGATGGAGGTCCCCAGAGGAGGTACAATTTCCAGGCACTCTAACACTCCCAGCATCTTAGGATTCCAGGATCCCAGGAACTTGCTCACACCAGGATCTCAGGGTCTCAGAGGAAGATAGATTCCCAAGAACTCTGGCACACCGAGAATCTCAGATTCACAGGATCCAGGAATGACAGATCACAGAGAAAGGTGGACTCGGGATTTCTGACTCAACCAGGATTGCACGAAGGACAGGCTCCAAACAGATATATTGAGGATAGCAAGCACTTGAGATAATCAGATGGCAGGAGGCAAGCATAAGAACAGATGCAACAGAAACGAAGGTTCCTTGGCATCATTAGGACCAAACTCTCCAACCATAACAAGTCCTGGATACACCATTGCACCAGAAAAGCAACATGTGGATTTAAACTTTTCATAATGATGATGGAGGACAATAAGAAGAAAGTAAATAATTCCCTTAAAGAAATACAGGAGAACACAATCAAACAGGTGAAAGAATTGAACAAAACCATCAAAGATCTAAAAATGCAAGTAGAAACAATAAAGAAATCACAATGGGAGACCAATCTGGAAATAGAAAAACCTAGGAAAGAAGTTAGGAGTCATTGATGCAAGCATAACCAACAGAATACAAGAGATAGAAGGGAGAATCTTAGTTGCAGAAGATACGATAGAAAACATTGACACAACAATCAAAGAAAATGCAAATGCAAAAAGACCCTCACCCAAAACATCCAGAAAACCCAGGACATGATGAGAAGACCAAACCTAAAGATAATAGGTATAGACAAGACGGAAGATTTACAACTTAAAGGGTCAGTAAATATCTTCAACAAAATTATAGAAGAAAACTTCCCCAATCAAAAGAAAGAGATATACAAGAACATAAAAGAAGCCTACAGAACTCCAAATAGTTTGGATCAGAAAAGAAATTCCTCCTTTCACATATTAATAAAAACACAAAATGCACAAAACAAAGAAAGAATATTAAAAGCAGTAAGGGAAAAAGGTCAAATAACATGTAAAGGCTGATCTATCAGAATTGCAACTGACTTCTCCCCAGAGTCTATGAAAGAGAGAAGATCCTGGGCAGATGTTCATACAGACTCTAAGAGAACACAAATGCCAGCCCAGGCTACTATACCCAGCAAAACTCTAAATTACCATACATGGAGAAACCAAGGTTTTCCATAACAAAACCAAATTTACACAATATCTTTCCCAAATCCAGCCCTTCGAAGGATAATAAAGGAAAACTCCAATACAAAGAGGGAAACTAAGCTAGAGAAAAAGCAAGAAAGTAACCTTTCAGCAAACCTAAAGAAGACAACCATATGAACAGAATTCCAACTCTAACAACAAAAATAACAGGAAGCAACAGTTACTTTTCCTTAATATCTATGGATATCAATGAACTCAATTATCAATGAAAAAACATAAACTAACAGACTGGCTATGTAAACAGGATCCAACATTTTGCTGCATACAGGAAACACAATTCAGGGACAAAGAAAGACACTATCTTGAGTAAAAGGCTGGAAAACAATTTTTCAAGCAAATGGTCTGAAGAAACAAGCTGGAGTAGCCATTCTAATATCGAATAAAATCGACTTTCAAACTAAAGTTCTCAAAAAAGTTAAGAAGGGGCACTTCTTACTCATCAAAGGTAAAATTTACCAACATGAACTCTCAGCTCTGAACATCTATGCTCCAAATGCAAGGGCATCTATACTCATTTAAAAAACTTTGCTAAAACTCAAAGCACATATTACACCTCACACAGTAATAGTTGGAGTCTTCAACACCTGACTCTCATCAATGGACAGATCTTGGAAACAGAAACTAAACAGAGACACAGTGAAACTAACAGAACTTAGAAACAAATTCATTTAACAGATATCTATAGAACATTTTTTCCTAAAAAAAAAAGAATATACCTTTTTCTTAGCACCTCATAGTAACTTCTCCAAAACTGGCCATATAATCGGTCGCCAAGCAGGCCTCAACAGATACAAAAATATTGAAATAATTTCATGAACCCTATCAGATCACTACAGACTAAGGCTGATCTTCAATAACAAAATAAATAATAGAAAGCCCACAGACACATGGAAGCTGAACAACACTCTTCTCAATGATAACTTGATCAAGGAACAAATAAAGAAAGAAATTGAAGACTTTTTAGAGTTTAATAAAAATAAAGGCACAATATACCCAAAATTATGGGACACAAGGAAAGCAGTCCTGAGAGGAAAACTCATAATTCTGAGTGCCTCCAAAAAGAAACTGGAGAGAGCATACACTAGCAGCTTGACAGCACACCTAAAAGCTCTAGAACAAAAGGAAATAAATTCACCAGAGAGAAGTGGAAGGCAGGAAATAATCAAACTTAGGGCTGAAGTCAACCAAGTGGAAACAAAAAGAACTATACAAAGAATCAACCAAACCAGGAGCTGGTTCTTTGAGAAAATCAACAAGATAGATAAACCCTTAGCCAGACTAACTAGAGGGCACTGAACAGTATCTTAAATAAATAAATAAATAAATAAGCCCAGGACCAGATGGGTTTAGGGCAGAGGTCTATCAGACCTTCAAAGAAAACCTAATTCCAATACTCATCAAACTATTCCACAAAATAGAAACAAAAGGAACTCTACCCAATTTGTTCTATGAAGCTAATAGTACCCTGATAACTAAACCAAACAAAGACCTAACAAAGAAAGAGAACTTCAAACCAATTTCCCTTATGAACATCGATGCAAAAATACTCAATAAAATTCTTGCAAATCGACCAAGAACACATCAAAACAATTATCCAACATATTCAAGTAGGCTTCATCTCAGGAATGCGAGGGTGGTTCTATATATGGAAATTCATCACCGTAATCCATTATACAAACAAACTTAAAGACAAAAACGGCATGATTATCTCATTAGATGCTGAGAAAGCATTCGACAAAGTCCAACAACACTTCATGATAAAAGTCTTCGGAAAATCAGGAATTCAAGGTCCATACGTAAGCATAATAAAAGCAATATACAGCAAACCAGTAGCCAGCATCAAACTGAATGGTGAGAAACTGGGAGCAAGCCCTCTAAAATCAGGGACTCGACAAAGCTGCCACTCTCTCCCTACCTACTCAATTTAGTACTTGAAGTCCTAGCCAAAGCAATTAGACAACAAAAAGAGATCAAAGGAATACAAATTGGAAAGGAAGAAGTCAAATTATCACTATTTGCAGATGATATGATAGTATATATAAGTGACCCCAATAATTCCATCAAAGAACTCGTAAACCTGATAAACAACTTCAGCAAAGTAGCTAGATATAAAATTAACAAAAGTAAATCAGTGGCCTTCTTCTAAGAAAGGCCTTTAACAAAGATAAACAGACTGGGAAAGCAATTAGGGAAACACCATTCACAATAGTCACAAATAATATAAGATGCCTTAGTGTGACTCTAACTAAGGAAGTGAAAGATCTGTATGATATGAACTTCAAGTCCCTAAAGAAAGAAATTGAAGAAGATCTCAAAAGATGGAAAGATCTCCCATGCTCATCAATTGCCAGGATTAATATAGTAAAAATGGCTATTATACCGATAGCAATCTACAGAGTCAATGCAATCCTCATCAAAATACCATCTCAATTCTTCACAGAGTTAGAAAAAGCAGTTTGCAAATTCATTTTGAATAGCAAAAATCCTAGGATAGCAAAAAATATTCTCAACAATAAAGACCTTCTGGTGGAATCACAATCCCTGACCTCAAGCTGTACTACAGAACAATTGTGATGAAACTGCATGGTGCTGGTACAGTGACAGACAAGTATATCAATGGAACAGAATTGAAAACCCAGAAATGAAGCCACACACCTATTGTCACTTGATCTTTGACAAAGGAGCTAAAACTCTCCAGTGGAAAGAAGACAGCATTTTTAACAAATTGTGCTGGCTCAGCTGGCGGTTGGCATATAGAAGAATGTGAGTTGATCCATTTTTATCTCCTTGTACAAAGCTCAAGTCTAAGTGTATCAAAGAACTCCACATAAAACCAGAGAAACTGAAACTTATAGAGAGGAAAGTGGGGGAAGTGTCTCAAAGATATGGGCACAAGGGAAAGATTCCTGAACAGAACACCAATGGCTTGTGCTATAAGACCAAGAATGGACAAATGGGACCTCATACTATTACAAAGCTTCCATAATGCAAAGGACACTATCAATAAGACCAAAAGGCAACCAGTAGATTGGGAATAGATCTTTGCAAATCCTAAATCTGAAAGGGGGCTAAATCCAATATATATGAAGAACTCAAGAAGTTGGACTCCAGAAAACCAAACAATGCTATTTAAAAACTGAGTACAGAGCTAAATAAAGAATTCTCAACTGAGGAATATTGAATGGCTGAGAAGCACCTAAAAAAATGTCCATCCTTAATCATCAGGGAAATGCATATCAAAACAACCCTGAGATTCCACCTCACATAAGTCAGAACGGCTAAGATCAAAAATTCAGGTGAGGGCAGATGCTTGTGAGGATGTGGAGATAGAGGAATACCCATTCATTGCTGGTAGGACTGCAAGCTTGTCCAAGCACTCTGGAAATAAGTTTGGCAGTTCCTCAGAAAATTGGAGATAGGTCTACTGGGAGATTCAGCAATACCACTCCTGTGCGTATACCCAGAAGATGCTCCGACATGTAGTAAGGACACATGCTCCACTGTGTTCATAGAAGCCTTATTTATATTAGCCAGAAGCTGAAAAGTATCTAGATGTCCCTCATCAGAGGACTGGGTACAGAAAGTGTGGTACATGTACACAATGGAGTACTACACAGCTGTTAAAAACAATGAATTTATGAAATTCTTAGAAAAATGGATGGATCTAGAGGATATCATCCTCATTGAGGTAACCCAATCACAAAAGAACACACATGATATGCACTCACTGATAAGCGGATATTAGCTCCGAAGCTCAGAATCCTTCTTAGAAAGGGGAACAAAATATCCATGGAAGGAGTTCCAGAGACAAAGTTCAGAGCAGAGACTGAAGGAAAGATCATCCAAAGACTGCCCCACTTGGGGATCCATCCCATAAACAACCAAAAAACCCAGACAGTATGGAAGATGCCAAGAAGAACTTGCTGACAGGAGCCTGATATAGCTGTCTCCTGAGGGGCTCTACCAGTGCCTGGCAAATACAGAAGTGGATGCTCACAATCATTTATTGGACACAACACAAGGTCCCCAATGCAGGAGTTAGAGAAAGGATCTGTGATGATTTGTATATTCTTGGACCAGGGAGTGGCACCATTTGGAGGTGTGGCCTTGTTGGAATAGGTGTGACCTGGTTGGAGTAGGTGTGTCATTGTGGGTGTGGGCATAAGATCCTCACCCTAGTTGCCTGAAAGTCTGTCTTTCACTAGCAGCCTTTGGATGAAGATGTAGAGCTCTCAGCTCTGCCTGCACCATGCCTGCTTGGATACTGCCATGCTCACACCTAGATGATAATGGACTGAATCTCTGAACCTGTAAGCCAGCCCCCATTAAATGTTGTTTTTTATAAGACTTGCCTTGGTCATGGTGTCCGTTCACAACAGTAAAACACTAACTAAGACAGACTCAAGGAGCTAAAGGGGGTTGATGCCTCATAGGAGGAACATCAATATGAACTAACCAGTAAACCCAGAGCTCCTTGGAACTAAACCACCAATCAAAGAAAACACATGGTGGAACTTGTGGGTCTAGCTATATATGTAACAGAGGATGGCCTAGTCAGTCATCAATTGTAGGAGAGGGCCTAGGTCCTGTGAAGGTTCTATGCCCCAGTATAGGGGAATGTCAGGACCAGGAATGGGAGTGGGAGGGTTGGTGAACAAGGGAAGGGGGGAGGGATAGGGGATTTTTGGAGGGGAAACTAGGAAAGGGGATAACATTTGAAATGTAAATAAAGTAAATACCTAATTAAAAAAGAGATAAAAAAGAATCCTTATATACATCTAATTTTATATGCCTGTAATTTTATATATGTCTACATATTTATACCCATAAATATCTATAGACATTTAAGCATATAACAAATCATTTCTATTTATAGCATTTTGATCTCTTTTCTAGCAATATCAAGATGACATTAAAAATAACAATAACTTTATTTAATTATTTATCTTAGTTTTTGGGACTATCTCCCTGTCTCAAAATCAGAGTTGGTTAGAACTGAAAATTTCCCCAACACCAGAGAGCCAGGTATACAGCTATATGTTAAAACCTCTGGCTAAGAAATTAATCATATCTAAGTAATTGCACATGATTTTCAATGTATTTGTGATATTGGCTCCAGAATCATTATTTTGTGGATATTTGGAAAACAAGTCAACTTTATAATTCTCTCCATTTGTCTATCAGATATGATTAATGCTTTCCCACAATTGAACCTTCTATAATAAGCTCAGTAATGGAAGTAAATGTATTGTGAATTTTTAATACTAATGTATGTTCATTTGTGTTATTTAATATGCTTTCTTTAATTATATTTATTTTTATTTTAGAGTTGAAGATCAGTCATTAGGAATATTTTCCATGTTAGCTAATGGGTAAAGACATTTTTACCAATAAAACTATTGCTGAAATTAATTTTGCATTTTGTGAAAATATGCATATATGTAATTTTATTTTGTTCATAATTATAAATGTTTTAATTTAAAACTTTAGAAAAATTAGAGAGCAGTATTCTTGTAATTCATATAGAAATAGAACACTGATATACAAATATTATAGTCATGTGGATCTACTATGGTAATTTTATTTTCACATATGTTACAAAATAAGACAAACCAAATCAATATTCAATTTTTTGTTCTTTTTCTGACACAAGCAACTGGGCATAGTGGTGTATGTCTCTACTCTCAGCACTGAAAATATACAAAAATATTTCTTTATCATGTAAAATTGATATATTGCTAATAGAACCATTATTATATTTTCAGATTGACAAGCTTTAAGAAAGTATATGCACGGCACTGATTCCTTTTATAGCTCTCTGCAATTGCATGCTCCTATGAAAGCAAAGTGTGGCCATATCCACAATTCACACTCCCAAGTGAGAAAACTGCTGAACAGAACAACAGTTCTAGAGAATTAAGGTCCAGAAAATTTATCTGTATGTACTATTTGGCTCCATAGGTAAAATTTTTAGAGAACTTCATAATAAAAAAGAAGGAGGGGGGAGGGAGAGAGAGAGAGAGAGAGAGAGAGAGAGAGAGAGAGAGAGAGAGAGAGAGAGAGAGAGAGAAAGAGAGACTCACAGAGAGAGACAGAGAGACAGAGACAGAAAGAGAAAGAGAGAGAGAGAAGGAAGGAAGGAAGGAAGGAAGGAAGGAAGGAAGGAAGGAAGGAAGGAAGGAAAGAAAGAGAAAGAAATACTCTAATGAGAAAGGTTCTTAGTTAAAAATGCCAAGGAACATACAGGGTGGATGTGTTTTTATTAACAGCCAATTAAAATAGAGAAAAGGACATATGTCATATAATAGATTACTTGAGACAGAGAGGCAGAGACAGGGATGGTGGGCACATAAAGAGGCATGGCAATGATGATGATGATGATGGCTCACGTCAGGGAGATTATCAGTCTAAGTTACCAAACAACTTTTGAATCTAAAGTTAATTATCTTACACATCTTGAATATGGATTTCTTTAAAATGTTAGTAAATATGGCATACAATTCCCTTAGATTGTCCTGACTAAGGCTTTACCTATATTTGGAAATATATCCTAAACAACTACTGGGCAGGTTTTTGGGTTGATTTGTGGAATTAGGGCAGCAATGAGAGGAAAGATACTTAAACAACTTTATGGTTCTTTTATACAAGCTGATAATTTCACAAAAGTTTGTATTAAAACAATCACAAGGTGAAGTCAAATTAGAAAGAAGAGATGTTTTACTAAAAAGTGAATATATTAGCCCAGAAACTTAGAATACCCAAGATACAAGATACAATTTGCAAAACACATGAAACTCAAGAAGAACTAAGACCAAAGTGTGGACACTTTGCCCCTTCTTAGAATTTGGAACAAAACACGCATGGAAGGAGTTACAGAGACAAAGTTTGGAGCTGAAACAAAAGGATGGACCATCTAGAGACTGCCATACCCGGGGATCCATCCCATAATCGGCCTTCAAACGTGGACATATAATGGGCATCATCAAATTTTGGACTCTTTTCACAGCCACAGAATTCTCTGTCATGGAAAAATTCCCAACTCACTTTGGTCTGTTTGTAGACAGAGGTACACAAAAGGACTGCCAAAGTCCTTCAATAAAAATGCAACTGAAAGATATTTAGATCAGCTCACTAGAAGAGGTGCAGTAGGCCTTTCTGATTATAAGCTTTCCACACTCTCATTGTTAAAACAAATGTCTTTTTTTTTTCTGAAACATGTTAACTGACAGTACAAATGAAAGACACATAAATTATGCTCAAAATCAGTATTATAGAAAAGGAAAGAAAACACTGAAAAATGAATCAAACTAACCTTTTCTTTTTAAGGGAGGTTCTTCTATTTCTCCTAAACCAAGAGGGAAAAAAGGTAAGTTAGCATAACCTCTCGTGGGGATTTGCTATTTTCTCATGTTGTATTAATTTTTTTCCAAGCTACTACTTTTTGTTAATCATGATCTTTGCTTTACTTTGCTAAGGAACTTTCACAGTACACACCCTGTTTATATATATTCACTTAAGATTATTTCACTTTACAAATTCAATAAATGTGTTGCAGTGCTCCAAATTACTGCATTATAGCTCATATATTATATTAATTTCAATTTTTTGTTTGTTTTGCCTCCTTACAGGACCAAATCAGAAATCAGTTTCCAAAATAGTCATAAAAGGGGTTTTAATAGTCAGAATTGTGCTGTTGGGTAAGACTGAGTGAATAATCTTGGATGACTCACAGTTACCATTAATTTGTTTTAAATATTATATAACAAACTGGAACGCCAGGCTTTCTTCTTTGCAAACCCTCTAAATGCCAATTTATATACAGCTCGTTTTTCCATTTACTTTTATTCATTAAATGTGAGCTGCTAACTTATATAATACTTAAAATGTATCTTTCAATTTCATGTCTCCATTTGATTCCATCAATATATGCTTTAACTAGGCTTTTTATGATTAGTTATTACTATTCTATAATTAATGTGGCTTATAGGTAGAAACACTTGATTGTTAGTTTTAATGTTTTTGTTTCACTACCTCTAGAGATGAATTTGAAAAATAGCTACTCTGTATCAAATAACCATGTAAGTTGGTAATCTATTGTGGTTTTATAATCATTTATATCAAGAATTTCTGCTATAATGCCACTCTAAATGCTTCACTTAGTTTTGATAGCTTTTCCACATGGCAGATAAACTATAGGACTAAACCCAAACAGAGAGCAATTCACTCTATTTGGGAACTTATTGGAGTGATTTTTGTACTAGTAAGTATCCTCATTTTAGTTTAGTTTGTTCAATTGCTCACTAGGTCTGAACCCTCAGCAAGTCAGTGTCAAGAGTGTCCAATACCCTGTCATAGCTGTTAGATACAACTGTATAAAACTCTATATATGACAGATAAAACTTTGCACTTTTGGTACCTTTATCAATGTCTTCATCTGCATCCTCATCATCTTCGTCACCTTCAGATGAGATGATGTCAGATAGCAAAGAGAAGAAGCCATAGATCCAGTCTGTTGTCTCCTCCACAGCATCATTCACTAGTTTTAGAGGATCTGAGCCAATCTTGGCAATGGAGCTTGCTAAAAGACATGGAAACCAAGGAAAAACTTCAGCAGCCATTACCAGAGAACCTAAGGAAATTTGTTTCCCAGACTATAAATATCTCTAGGCTAATATTTTGTTCAGATATGTAAAATATATCCTGCTCTAGTATGTATATAAAGTAGTATATAAATATATTACATATATATCAGTGTATATTATGAAATTATCATATTAGTGTATAAATACATATAAAACAGTACTGAGGGGGGATGCAGAGCACAAAGACTGCACAATATACCAAAGTTTGTAAAATGTAAAAATCAGAAAAACTATGTGGTGATTACCCTTGTGTCTCCATTCCTTCTATTTTATTTTGTTACATTCATGTGTAGCTACATTATATCATCTAAAAATGTTGGCTGAAGTGCTCAGATTGAAAGGAAAGGTCTGTCTGGAGCAGACCTTGGGTGCTGACTCTGCACCTACTCCTACAACACCCAAAGGGAGCCTGAACTCTAAATCCCAAAGCCTAGCTTTAGAAACTCAACTATCTTTCTTTGGTGAAATGTCTAATAATCAAGTCTCATCTTCAAACTCCAATGCCTACCTGTGATTACACAAGTCCTTCACAAGATTGTACTAAAGTAGATTCTAATCCCACATAAAACACACAAGGACCAGGTCACAAAATCACAGGCAAAATGAATGAATAACACAGGATGCCTCCTCATAAAGTCTTAAAGAAATGTTCTTTAAAAATTGTCTTGAAGTATCCAAAGATAAAGCAGATAACTTCCTAACAGTCATAAACTTCGTAAAATAATTTAAGGAATTCAGTTCAATGAACTTAAAAGTGATAGCCTGAGTCCTGTACAAGAAAAGACAAATATATGGTTAAATGGAAAATGCAAAGACAAATCAGAATATCAAAATTGACATCAGTCAATAGATAGAACTATTGAAGAGAACTTGAGATGACAGTGGATGGAAAACTCAGCTGGTGGCTTAGAAAATAGGCTTACCAGTATAAGAATCAAGGAGAAAGGAGAACGCCAGTGATTAAAGATAGAGTAGGCTAACTGAACTACTTAAGCAAAGAATATTGTAATAATTAAAAACAGAGCATTCACACTAAAGAAACATACAGCAATCATGGCAAATATGGAACATTTAAGAGAAAGAGATCATTGGTACACTCTGATTACTAATTATCTTTAAGAAAATTTAACAGTAGAGTTAACCAAACAGATAAAAGACTTCTATAGTTAAAACTTTTAAGTCTCTGAAGAAAGAAAGTGTGGAAGACACTAAAGGGAAAGCTTTCCCATAGTCAGATATTGGTAAAAGTAATATTGTGAAAAGTTATCCTATCAAGAGCACGTTAGAATTTCAATGCAATTCCAACCAAAATACTCACAATACTTTTCACTGCCGTAGATAATGGCATCCTAATACTGGAATAGAACCACAGGATACTTCAAACAGGTAAGAAAATCCTGAGCTACAAGTCTGGGGGTGGGAGGGTTATTACTGTACCAGATTTTCATATATATATATATATATAATTTTGTAATATATATTACAAAATGATAGTAATAAAATCATTAAGGTGATATCAAAAAGATACACATGTCAATCAATAGACCAAAATAAAAAAAATTCTAAAGATGAATACATTTAACTATAACCACCTGAAGTTTGAAAACAAAAATGCCAGAAAAGTACACTAGAAAAAAGCCATCATCTTTGATAAATGATACTGGGAACACTACATGCTCAAGAATGAAATTATAACAATATCTATTACCACGATCAATACTGCAAATGGATCAAAGACCTCAATGTTAAAATTTGAAATGCTGAAACATTGAGCAGAGTACATAGGCAGCACCCAACAAAATATATGTGCAGGAAAGGAGTTTTTGGAAAGTGATCATTTACTCAGGAATCAATGTCATTGACAAAGGAGACCACATAAAACTCTAATGATTTTTATATATCAAAAGAAATAATCAATAGATTGAATATGAATCCTTGCTAGTTAAACTTCTGATAAAAGATTAATATCCAGAATACAGAAAGAATTAAAAAAACCAAAGGATTAATACAACAAAAGGCTTTATTTAAAAATGGTATGACCGTATGCGAACTATATTTCCAAGGAACCAGAACAATGATCAAAATGGCAAGATATTCTAAAATGTCATGGAGTACCACTTGTATTCTGAGGTACAAAAACAGAGGTCTGATTCAAATGAAGGACCAGTTTAGATGATGCCTGTCTCAAGAGATTAGCCAATTATTTGTCACTGGCAAGGTCTTTGAACTTAGAGGAGACTTAAACTTCCAATTTCCTAAACCAGTATATCCCTGACTGCATTCTAAATACTTATTCCTATATCTACAAATACGTGAAATTCTTACACCTCATTTAAAAAGCCATTTTATGCATCAATAGATACTATTACAGAACTCAGCAACTGGTCAAAATTCAGGTAACAACTAGCTATGCTGTGCCCAGCCACAACTGTTGTGTCTACAACATAGCATCTACACATATGGCTCAGAGAACTGTTTGGAAAAGAGTGGATAGAAAGGCTACAAACAAACAAAAACCAGAGAACCAGGTTGCCTTCTATCTATGACAAAGAAGCCGAGACCATTAAATTTTAAGACTATTGTTCTATAAACAATATCTGGACAGCAACAGCACAGTCGCATGAGGGAAATTTTATAAGGCAGGAGATGAAAAGCTATGGGCAACTGTTGCCAGCTGGAAGTGGAAGAATCAGTCAACACTAGGAAGAAGCCCCCTGATGAGTTATCCAATCTCAACTGGTCTGCCCTAATCATATACGCATACAAGCAACACTAAATGTATTAAGCAAGCTGTATTTATGTATACCTATTTGAGTGTGTGTGAATGTGACTGTGTGTATAATAACAACTAATGAAGAAGTTATGAATTTTTGAGGGAGTAGTATATAGAAGATTTAGAAGAGGAATTGGAGGGGTGGAAATGCTGTAGCTATAATATTCATACATGATTCTCAAATAAATTTAAAAGATATAAGGAAATGTGAACAATTTTTAATAAAACACAGTTAAATTAAATGCCCTTCTCATGAATTCAGTTGTCTCATGAGAAATTGGGCCCTGAAATTTTTAGTATTGACAATATTATGCTTAAATATTTAATAAAATGTATATAGAAAATTATGCATTTACATTCACTATCAAAACTTGTCTTTAGCAATGTGATATTCAGCCAAGGGGGTGTTTTGTAAGCTTTTTACATGTAATAATTTAGTTATAATTTCTCACACCACAGATCACTAATCTTGTGTATCCTTGTTGATTATTGCCATTGATTGCCATTGCTATAGTAGAGTCAAACAACTTTTTAATGGTTTTCTGATTTTCTATTTCTGTATAAATTGAAAATTAAGCACAAATGGTAGAAATCAGCAATATGCTTATGGAGTTTGTGATGCTGTAATACTTTTCTTTTCTACTTTATTTCTCAGATTAATTTTTTCCCCTCCAGTAGCAGTCTCGGGCTATCCCAGAATAAAGTCCATATCACTGCATTCTGTTGTTTGAATTTCTGTTCTAGCACAGTCTTGAGTATTTCATTTACTAAAAAGTAATTTTGTATACATATTGAATTTCTTTGGAGTACATTATCTGTACCCCCCAAAAACACACTTTTTCAGACATAGTTCAATAAAATTGATTAAAATATTTTTCATTTTAACATTATTAAGAAGATTCATTTTATAAAAAACTTAATGGACATATGACATTTTTTGTGTACTCAATCAGATCAAACAGGAATATTAAATATTATTGTACTTGTTTAGCAATTTTAAAAATTACTCAAGAGCAATAGGGACAATTAAATAAAAACAGAAGAGTATTTTCTCTTACAAGACTCATAAAGTATAAGATAAACATATCTATAAAACAGAAAGACATAGAATTTTGGTAGGAGAGCAGAGAAATGTACTTGCTAAATCTTGGAAAAAATCAGAAAATTAAATATGTAATATACCTCTTAAAATCAGCTAAAGGATTTTAAGATTGACACTGTCATCTAGGCCAGATCAATTTAATCATTGCTTGAGGGGAAAATTTTAGTTAGCGGGTATAACTGTGCCAGGTACTTGTACAACTCGACTAAGGTTAGAGTCCTCAGAAAGAAAAAAAAAATCACAATTAACAAAATCCCTCTATAAGATCCAGCTGTGGGGATCCACCTGGCTGTAGCCCACCAGCACTGGATTATAGGCGTTTGCCTCCATGTCTGGCTTTTACCGAGTTCTGGGGACCCAAACTTAGGGCATTTTCTTAATTATCAATTAATAGGGGAAAGGTCCAGACCATTGTGGGTGGTGCCATCCTAGGGGCTTGTGGTCCTGAGTTCTCTAAGAAAACAAACTGAGCAACCCATGATAACCAAGCCAGCAAGCAGCACCCCTGTATGGCTTATGCACCAGCCCGTGCCTCCAGGTTCTAGCCCTCTTTAAATTATTGCCCTGACTTTCTTCATTGATGAACTAGTATGTGGAAATATAAGACAAATAAACCCCTTCCTCCCTAACTTGCTTTTGGTCATGGTTTTTTATTACACCAGTAGTATCCCTAACTATGACAATTGAAGTAGATAACAAAATAAATTTTGCTTCTCTGCTTAAGAATTCACTAGTCTACAATGGAGGATGATAGATTATTAGGCAAAATCCAGTGTTATTTATATATCATATATAAATTATACATTGTCTTATGTTTTACTCAATCTTCTAATTTTGTTATCAGGTGGCCAGGCATTACTAATAATACACAGTGGCTAGATTAGAGGGATTTGTGATTAATATAGAAAGCAAATCTATAATTAAAGAATAATATGATAAAAAGAGAAGACAGTAGATGAAAAATATTATGTTCAAAAGCAAGTTAAAAACCCAAAAAAATAAAAATAAATCCTATATGCCAAAATAAATAATCAGCTATCAAGGCAATTTTCAAATACAGACAAGAGTGGATTGAATATTACATATAATCATTTACTTTACCAGAATATCATTTGAGGTTTGAGTAGAAAAGCAAGATGACCATGCATCAAAGATAAGGGTTGTCCTATTTGAATTTGATTTTATATAATTCACAAAGTCTATGAGAGGTTTAGATGTCTGCATGACAACTAGAGGGAAGAATGATGGGATAGGCAATTTCAACTTGCAAGTGATGAGATGAAATTCATGACCATATACTCTCATTTGCTCCTCTTCTAAGACCTTCAAGTTTGCATGTTGCTTTTAGCTTTTGCTAATCTGCCTAAGCTCCTGAAACAAGACATCCTACCAGGCCCCACCCAGCTTCCCTTGAGTTCAAAGATAAGACACAGACATACACATTATTCATTTTCAACTTACCTTCTTGGAAAAATTGCTGGACATTATTAAACTCCTCTGGCTAGTGTACCTTTATCAATACTCTTAGCTCTGCACCTCCTAACCTAAACTTTAGTTACTCAGTTACATCTAGTCCTTGCGAAGCACTTCCAACCTCCTGCCTGTAGGAATTCCTGCCTATTTCTTTCACCCAGCAATTGGTCCATGGCTTTTTTACTGGCAAATCAAGAACCAATTAAGAAATAGGACCTTAGCTTCAGAACCACCCATACATCTGCATTATTGTGATGGTAATAGTTTAAGAATAAGTTTCTGTCTCTCTCTGCATTAGCACCTTACCCAGGAATGGGAAAAACCAATGGAAAATGTGGTGGAGCAGTCATTTTTGTCAAGCATGAAAGTCAAGAAATCAGTAACAATATTTATTCAGAATAATACTGGAACTGCAATGACTGTCTTTTCTCTTTCCTTTTCTTTTTCTTTTTTCCTTTTTTTTTTTTTTAAATCCTCTTGGAAACAGGGGAGAGGTATGGGATAAGGAACAGTAAGTGGCTGGACTAAGGGAGAGATAGTGACTGGACTGTATAAAATGATTCTCATAGTCATCTATTAGATGGAGGAGCTAGAGAAAGCACCCAGATTGCTGAAGGGGTCTGCAACCCTGTAGGTGGAACAAAAATATGAACTAACCAGTAACCCCCCAGAGCTGTGTCTCTAGCTGCATATGTAGCAGAAGATGTCCTAGTCGGCCATCATTTGGAAGAGAGGCCGCTTGGTCTTACAAACTTTATATGCCTCAGTACAGGGAACGCCAGAGCCAAGAAGTGGGAGTGGGTGGGTAGGGGAGCAGGGTGGGGGGAGGGTATAGGGGGCTTTCAGGATAGCATTTGAAATGTAAATGAAGAAAATAAAATATTGAAAAAAATTTCAAGCATCCAAGACTTCGTGAACATTTTACCTTCATAATTAAAAGTATTCACTTGGGGTAGAGCATTTATCTCACTGATAAATCAACTTGTCTCCTAAGTATGCACTGTAATGACCTTCTAATGGCGAAAAATTCACTCCTATGCTTGCCTCCTGCCTTTCAGAGTTGGCATTTGCTTCCTTTCTCTCACACTATGCTCAAACTAGGGAAGAGAAAGAACTGTAAACATCTATTTCTACCTGTTGAAACTGACAACGTGTAATATGACTGTTCTGCATTCCCGTGAACTTCAACATTTACCAATTTTAGATTTTTTCCTTTCTTTTGAAAATTCCATCTCCTTTTTTCCCTAATATATCAAATATTCAAACACAAATCATAGGTATTAAGTCTTATTCCCAGATCCTTATGCACATAGATACAGAAGCTTAACCCTTTTGGATTTTATATTCTACTGATTTTTTGAAAACTTTATTTATTTTATGAGTATGAGATTTTTTTCTAGACACATGGAGGTTCATGACTTGAATGCCTAGTGTCCTTGGAGATAAAAGGAAGCTGTTGGATACCCTCAAACTTTATTGATGGGATAGCTGTGAGCCACCAAGAGTTTA
This sequence comes from Mus musculus, assembly GCF_000001635.26. Classification (NCBI taxonomy): domain Eukaryota; kingdom Metazoa; phylum Chordata; class Mammalia; order Rodentia; family Muridae; genus Mus; species Mus musculus. The sequence goes on along the minus strand of NC_000076.6, from coordinate 33,150,091 downwards.
TGCAGACCAAAACTGGAGTTTTCTATAAGAGAATCAGATGACATAATTAGAGAGACAGAGAGAGAGAGAGACAGAGTGAGAGAGACAGAGAGAGACAGAGAGACAGAGAGAGACAGAGTCAGAGACAGAGAGAAAGAGAAACAGAGAGAATAATATATATTATATTACATTATATTATATTATATTATATTATATTATATTATATTATATTATATTATATTTTAAAGCTAATACACGTAGGAAAGGCATTCCTGCACCAAGTTGTCATATCCTCGAAGCTTTTTAGAGAAATAGAAGTATAGAACAAGAAATACCAACAAGCTACATGTTCACCTATTTCTAAATGAAGTTTTGAACACAGGATTTGTCATCTTTGTTTTTAATGTTCACAGCTCTTTCTCTTGTGTTAACTATGTTGGCCCTCGATCAGACCAATTTCATCTTTGTTCTCATTGTATTGGGTTGCAAATTTATCCAAAATGTCAAATTTACTACTTATAATAGAGTGACAGATGTTTTACATATGTTTTTTCACTATGCTTGAAACTGAAGTATGTTGCACTAAAGGCAGGGTCAGGATCATGACTGAAAAACATTGAAAATCATTGTTTTTCTGTGCTTATAAAGATAATATTATGTAAATTGATTTCAATATGACTCCAAATGTTAGTTCTTACTGCTAAATCATATTTTGGGGGATGATAGTTACCATAAAATTGATTTATTTAGATGGTAAATTATAAATGTTAATAGTTATGACTTAAATGTTTTTCACTCAATATATGTTTTAGTTATGATTTCTATTAATGAAATAAATACCAGGACCAAAGGGAGAAAAAAAACCAGCCTCCTAGAGTTAATAAACATCTTCAACATAGTAGTAAGATACACAGTCGGAAAAAAAAAATCAACAGCTTCAATATACACCAATAACAAACATACTAATAAAGATATTAAAATAAAAAAACACCCTATTCACAGTTATCTAATGTGTTATCTAAGAATAAATCTAAGAAAAAAAGGTAAAAACTTTACCAAGCAAAATTTAGAAACACTAAAGAAAGAAACAGAAAAAGATACCAGAAGATAAGTAAAGATCTCCCATACTCATGCATTGGCAGAATTATTTTTGTAAAAAAATACACATACACACACATACATATATGTGTACAAAAACATATGTTGTATGTATACATTATTTAAGTGTATATATGAATGATGTGTATATATGTATGTATACATTATGTATATATGTATGTACACATAATGTATATAAATATATATGTAAAGGGAAAATATGCAGTAATAAAACCCATTACTTTTCATGCTATATTTCAAAAACAAATATAAAATTTAACAAAAGTAAAACATAAACCAAAGTAACTAACATATAACCTAAAACTTTAAAACCACTAGAAAAAGCATGTTAACATGTAAGGTTAGCCATAAAGACATGTAAGACCTCAAGATAATAACAAGAATTAATAAATGAGATTGGGTGAACTATTAAAAATCTGTACAAAACGAAGGAAACAGTGAAGGAAGAGACAACAAATAAAATGGAAGAAAACTTCTCTCAGCTCTACAACTGAAAGGAGAGTAACAGCAGGAATACATAAAGAATTAAAAAATAACCACCAAAACTCCCATCAATGAAGGAGCAGATGAAGTGGATACTAGACTACAATATACAAATGGCCAAAACATGTATGAAAATTGTTTCAACATTCTTAGACATCAAAGAAATTCAATTGAATTTAAATCAAAGCTACACTGATATTTTATTGTAATGGATTTGCATAGCTATCAGAGAAATCACAGACAGCAAGATGTGTGAATGGGAAAATGGAAGAATTCCTAACACACTGCTGCTGAGAGTAGAGTAGTATATATTACATAATAGTATAGTTGCATAATGTATCCACTATGTTGTTTTGATTTGTTTTGCTTTGGGGGTGGGGGGGCAGTTTCGAAATAGGGTTTCTCTATGTAGCCCTGGCTGTCCTGAAACTCACTCTGTAGACCAGGCTGGCCTTGAACTCAGAAATCTGCCTGCCTCTGCCTCCCAAGTACTGGGATTAATGGAGTGTGCCATCACAGCCTGGCTGTTTTGATTTGCTTTGTCAGACTGAAAGCTCTTCAAGGATCCTAGCAGATCAATGGTGATGACTATGATTTCACATCACAAAGAATTGAAACCCACAACTTGCATCAACTTACTTCATATTAGTAAATGGTAGGTAGTAAAATGACTCAGTAGATAGGATCACTTACCGCTAGGGCATCTACTGACTCCAGTTCTAGAACCTATTTCATAGAAACAGAACCTGCCACAGATTGTCTTTTGACCTCCATATTGCACGCTGTGGCTTATATGTTATCACACACACACACACACACACACACACACACACACACACACACACACAAATTTTAGAAATTATGATGGACACATTTGTTAAAGATATGGAAAGAGTTCACTAAAGACATGAATTTAAACACCAGATGATTTTTGACAGCTAGACTTCCAAAATAAGTCTCAGTATATGGTATGGTATGGTATGGTATGGTATGGTATGGTATGGTATGGTATGGTATAGTATGGTGTGGTGAGGATAATATTTATCCTCAAAAACTCTTAATGTTTGAGGTGGGCATGGTATCACATGCCTTTAATCCCAGAATTGGAAGGCAGAGGATCTCTGTGAGTTTGAGTCCATCCTGGTTTATATGATGAGTTTCAGGACAGACAGTGCTACAAAGTGAGACTCTGTCTCAAAGAAACAAAATACAACAAAACAAAATAAAACAAAAAACAACAAATGTTTCACTCCGCTGGATACTTTGACTCTGCAACCAACCATCTAGGAAACATACAATTTTCAACTTTTCCTTTAAAAAATAATAATGTAGTTTTATCATAACTCCAATAAAAAACTAAGACCAAAATTAAGAATTTTTACAAGCTTATGCTTAAGAGATCATTCCAATTAGAAATGAACACAATTTTCTTTATCTATTTCCTCATTTTATGAAGGACCATTAAATTTTTGTCTAATAATGACTGAACTATAGAACCCTCTTCTTCTTAGGTATACTTCTAAGCATAGGGAACTGGGTAAAAACACAAACCCTTTTAGTCTTATTGCCCTAAAGAATCCGATAGCCTGGGACATTTATGAAAAATGTGGACTTTGAGATAAGATTTGAATTACAAAAAGAAGCACACAAAATGTCTGCTATTCTATAAATCCCAGTTCACATGAGAATTTATAAAAAAAATTGTTATATTCACTGTAATCTCTGAACTTTCCTCAAATATAATGACATAATCACATATATAATGAATATATACATCTACAGACAAATGCTTTCCTATGCACAGCTGCAAATAGGTAGGCAGGTATGTAGAAAATGAACAGATAAGTAGTAGATAGATGGAGAGAGAGAGAGAGAGAGAGAGAGAGAGAGAGAGAGAATAAGTTGGAGATTTCCCCCAAAATAATTTCACTCTGTTAAACTCAACATCCCAATAAGCAGTGCACCTGCTTAACTAGGATAAGTGCCAAGAAAAGAAAAAAAAATAGGGAGTTAATTTCCAAAGCAATAGATAAATGGCACATCTCATTAGAAACTCTATTTAAAAGAAATATCTGTGGGCTGTCTGCAAGAATTTTGTAATAAATTGATGCTTATACCATCACATCATTGTCATCTTTCTTTTCCGATTACTGATCTTATTTCCCCCTAACAGAGTTCAAATTCAATCTACATTTTATGAGTGATTGCCTCCTTATGCCAATCATATATTCTTTTCAGAGATCATTGTCTTCTAATGATCACTAAGCTAGGTTTGATTACAATATGTTTTGTGGGACATTTGGGAAATTTTCTAAACAGTAATAGACACCCTGATCCAATGTATGCTAACACTTTCCCATTATCAACAAGGATATTAGTAAATTATGACCTTGCTTTTGTGCAAGAAATACTACAATTATGGCAGTCTTGCATATATGCGCTGAGGAAGATGAAAACCGTAAGAAATTTCTTAACAAACAGGATTTGTGTACATTTGTTTTTGCTAAAGTGAAACCTGTCCATTTGTTAACAACTGAAGGTAAGGAATTTCTATCAAGAGGACTAATTTGTGTCCTCAGAAAACAGCACATCAGCCAACTCTCTGTTTTCCGTAAGAGCTTCTTTTGAAGCTTGAGTCATAGAGTCAGTTGCTTCCATGAGAACGTAGCCTCTGTTACTAAGAGACTTGTTTGATTTTTCTCCCTAAATGCTTCTGTTGGCATTTATTTTCCAAGAGAGATATAAGAGCAATGAGCATAACAATGGGGTGATGCTTTGTCTTGAATTCTGAGTTTTCTCCTCTTTTAACTTCATTTTTCTCTCAAAAGCATCCTGTTTTGAATGACTAAACTATATAGACATCCCACATGTATATGCTGTATCCCCTATAATATTATCAAAGTATTAAAATTTTCTCAAATGCTCCTAGATAGAAATTCCCAGGTAACTGTTGGGAAAGGGGAAGACAGATTGTAGGAGCTAATGCAGCAATTGTCTGTCCTCTGAAGGTGGGTTCTGGGTGTATTCTTGCATCCTTTCACATTTCCCCCAGTATCTTGGCCATGCTTGTGTAGCAACATCCTCCTTGGTCTCTAGTTTCTGCTGGGATTTCTGCTTCATGCATCTCTAAAGCATGGCATAGACCTTCATGACCAATAACTCACCTAAACACTTAAGGTGTTAAGAAACAAATGAAGGTCACAGTCTGTCCTTACTCTCCTCTATTTTATTTCCATCTGCCCTCTCAGTTCTCAGCATGACTTTCCACTCAACAGCAGGTACATTCAACATGACTAGTCAGCTCCCAGGAATTCATGAGCTATGGGTGTTGTTAATCCTATTCTGTAACAGGCAAAGTGCTTCTGCTATTTTCAACACTGACAGATAGACCCAATATTTTTCGAATATTTTTCAGCTGTTGCATTTGGCAGGGAATCAAGAAAACTGAAATACTTTCCCAATCTATTTATATTTAGTGTCCTAAAATTTGTCTTCATTATTCTGAATAATCCAAATTAAAAATTCTAAAGAAAAGAAATGGAGATATATCTATCACAGACAAGGAAAAAGAAATTCCTACTCATGTTAGTGTCAGGGTTATTTTTGTGTGTTCCATGAGTAGGATACATGGTAAATCATAAAAAATTTTGAGAATGAGAAGTTATGAAAGTTGCTAGCTTAAAATCCTCATCCTAAAGTCAGTATAGTATGTATTTAATGGAAATAAAGTTTCTTTTTGAATGAACCTATTCTAAAGGTTTCACTGTATTTATCAAATGTTACAAACTACCAGATAGTAATTTGATACAGGGCCAACCATGCTGGCCTTCAACATATAAGCTTCAACATGTTTCCATAGGCTGTTACTTCTGTTTTGAAGATATTAATAATTACATATTCAAAATCTGTTGGGGGTGTTATAAAAGACTCATCATGTATGTATTCTAACTTCAAGTAAATGTTTAAATTATATCAATTAAAAACAGTATTGAAAATGCAGTTTTCATTCTCTAAATCTCTTTAAGTAAAATTGTGGTGAATCATTAAAATGTCTCATTAGTAACTCACTAAAGAGATGAATGAAAATAAGATTTTACATGTAAATGAGTATGCCTAATCTACAAGGAGATTGATATGAGGTCCATGAGGTTTTGCTACAATTGTGCCAAGTCTTTGAACATATATTCCTTTAGACTCTAAATGGATCATTTGGACTTTAATAAGCAAAAAGCTTTTGGATAGTTTGTGTTTTTTAAATATTTGTTTTCAAATTTTAATTTTGTAATTTTTTCATTTCTAGTCCACTTATGAAACCTATCTTATTATGACATGTGTTTCTGAGTGCCTATTTTTGTTGTAATATCCATTTGTCAACTAGAGTAGTGCATGTTCTTATCTTATATCTGAATATTTGCCAAACATGTACAATTTGGGAATATAGGCTTTATGAGAATGATATGTGTGACAACCAGACACCAACACCTCATCTCGCCTCCCAGTCCAGTAATATTCTCTGTTTTGTACTCTTACTTCTAAAGGCTTTTCAAAACAATAGTGGAGTTATCCTGTAAATCTAAAAGAATTTTCAGAAATGAAATCAGATTCCAAAGACTAGAACATGAGGCCAATGTGGCTTTGGATCTATTCTTTTTGATCTAGGAGGATCGACCCCCCCCCCCCTCATGCTGTGGGGACATACAGGTGCTAAGTAGCTGATGAGGAGACACTTTATAAATAGTTTCATTAACCTCAATCTTTCATCAAGTGCTGTCTCTGCCAATCTTTTAAGTGAAATCTCCGGATGAAACTTGAGTCACATATATAAACCATTTCCAAATTTCTGACCTACAGATACTATGGAACTACAAATATTGCTATAGTAAGCCTCTTACTTTTGAAGTAATTTCTTAGTCATGGATAACTGTTCAGAACAGGTAATATTTCATTGTATAATCACTTTCATTCTCTTTTTTCACTCTTTTCTTAATTCCTAGGGCCAAGCTTAATAAAGTTTCAATTAAATGAAATAAAATTATATATGTACATTTCTTCATAAATTAAGAGGTAGTTTAAATCTCAAAATGTTAAAGTTATGCATTTTTAAATACTATACCGCCAAAGACTTTATATGTGTCTGATATTCATAGATAGAGATGAATAAAACAATTTTTCCTTGAAAAGTTTGTTTCTGCATGATACAGTCAAGTCAACCGATAGCTCTAACACATTCCACTAATGCTTTTTAATAGATGTGTCAATAAGTACTATAAGTAAGAGAATATATTATACCACAGCATGTTATTTTATGTATTACCAAAGGCATCATAGATGAAAGAATATGTCAGGAAACATGAATAATTCTTACTATTAACTTGTTACTCTAACTCTACCAGATTCTAGAGCTGGGGAAATACCGTTGTATATGGACAGCAAGAAAGAAAATTTTGCATTTGCCTAGGATGAGCAGGTAATAACTGAAATAAATATGGTTGAGAAATTAGATATATTCACTAAATTATAAGATTAAAAACAAAGAGCTAAGCAAGTTCCATGAATTTCAATGTATTTTTTATACTTAAGCAATAGTAAAAGCATTACTTTTTTCAGATGTTTTATGAATATGCCTTTAGAACTATATTAATAGGTAGGAATTGATGCCGATAGTACAAAATGTCATAAATTCCCTGAAAAGAGAATGGAATGGTGAAGTATCATAACCTATATGATGTCACTGATAAAACAGCTCAGATTTATGTCATTTTTGTTTACAAAGCTTAGGCTATGATGAATTCTCCAGCTCCAAAGAGACTTTAAAACTGACTGTAGGATCATTTTGAGGGGATACAGTGATTTTATCATTAATAAATGTGGGTATCATAGGAAGGAAATTCACAGAGGATCTGTGCTTTGTATGGAAGACTAACTGAAATACTTACCATCAGATAATGTGACTGTGACTCATAACAATTCATAGCACTTGATGACAGTAGCTCCATGGGAAAGTTTATCTAATCTTTATGTAATCTAGGCAAAGGACATTGTCAATAGGACAAATGACAACCAACAGATTTGGAGAAGATCTTGACCAATCCTACATCCAATAGGGGGCTATTGTATATCCAATATATACAAAGAATTCAAGAAGTTAGATTCCAGAGAATCAAATAACCCTATTAAAAATGGGGTGCAAAGCTAAACAAAGAATTTTCAACTGAGGAATATAGAATGGCCCAGAAGCATCTAAAGAAATGTTCAACATCCTTAGTCATCAGGGAAATGCAAATCAACACAACCCTGAGATTCCATCTCACACCAGTCAGGATGGCTAGGATCAAAAACTCAGGTAACAGCAGATGCTGGAAAGCATGCAGAGGAAGGAATATTCCTCCATTGTTGGTGGGGTTGCACTGATATAACCATTCTGAAATCAGTCTTGCAGTTCCTCAGAAAATTGGACATAGTATTTATTACCAGAGTACTCATGTATATCACTCCTGGGCATATACCCAAAAGATGTTTAACATATAACAAGGGCACATGCTCCACTATGTTCATAGCAGCCTTATTTGTAATTGGCTGAAGCTACAAAGAATCCATTCAAGAGAGGAATGGATACAGAAAATGTGGTACATTTACACAATGGAGTACTACTCCGCTATTAAAAAAAAAACAAAGAAATCATGAAATTTTTTGGCAAATGATGGAACTAGAAAATATCCTGAATGAGGTAACCCAATCACAAAAGAACACACATTGTATATATTCACTGATAAGTGGAAATTATCCCAAAATCTCATAATAGCCAAGATACAATTCATAGATCACATAAAGCTCAAGAAGAAAGAAGACCATAGTGTGGGTGCTTCAGTCCTTCTTAGAAGGGGGAACAAAATACTCACTAGAGGAAATACAGAGACAAAGTATGGAGCAGAGACTGAAGAAAATGCCATTCAGAAACTTGCTTTCCTGGGAATCTATCCTATATACAGTCACTGTCTTAGTCAGGGTTTCTATTCCTGCACAAAAATCATGACCAAGAAGCAAGTTGGGGAGTAAAGGGTTTATTCAGCTTACACTTCCAGGTTGCTGTTCACCACCGAAGGAAGTCAGGACTGGAACTCAAGCATGTCAGGAAGCAGGAACTGATGCTAAGACAGTCACCAAATACATACACTATTTTGGATGCCAAGAAATGCATGCTGATAGGAGTCTGATATAGTTGTCTCCTGGGAAGCTTTTCCAGAGCCTGACAAATACTGAGGCAGATACTCACAGCCAAATGTCTGACTGAGCATTGGGACCCCAATGCAGGAGTTAGAGGAAGGGCTGAAAGAGCCGAAGTAGCTTGCAACTCCTTGAAAGAACAACTAGTATCAATCAACCATAGACCCCAGAGCTCCCAGGAATTAAATCACCAATCAAGGGGTAGACATGGAGGGACCCATGGCTCCAGCTGCATATGTAGCAGAGCCTTATTTGTCATCAATGGGAGGGGAGGCTCTTGTTCCAGTGAAGGCTGGAGACTCCAGTATAGCAGAATGCGATGGCAGGGAGGCAGGAGTGGGTGGGTGTGTGGTGGAACACCCTCATAGAAGCATGGCAATGGGGATGGGATAGGGGGCTTCCAGGAGTGAAACCTGGAAAGGGGATAACATTTGAAATGTAAATAAATACCCAAAAACAAAACAGAAAGAAGCAAAAAAAAATAAATAAATAAAATAAAAATAAAAGTAAACCGAAGGTAGTTTTGCAGTTTATAGAATAAATTTCTATGCCCTCTTACAAAATTAACTTAGAGATAGTAGATTGACATATAGCTCTCTAGAATATGTATAACAAAATAATTTAAGAATATTTCATGGCCATTTTTATTTTTGAGGTTATAGTAAATAAAATAATATTTTAATGGAAAGGAAATGCAAAATTCTGTAATCCATTAGACTTAGTAAAAATGTGGTTTTCTAGAGTAACATAACCAAACTTTTTTCAGTTAAAATTCTGTCATTTTATATTATAGAAAATGCAACTACATTTTCTTTCAAGAGTCCATCTAAGAATACAGTAAAATGCATTACCTATTACAGCAGAAATCTAAGACTATTTAGTTGACATTTTGTTCTTGTCTCTGTCTAGTAAATGATGCTAGATATAGTTCAACTAGCAAAGATAATAGCTAGCAGAAGTCATGTCAATAATGCCTCTGCATCCACAAACTGAAATAATAGACATCTATTCCTTTATTGTATTTACATTACAGTTTTGACTCCTGGAAAATATCAATTGTCTGGTACATACAATAGGTTCTTGATCAGTAGTTGGTAAATGACTAAAGTCCTATGAGAAGAGAGAATTCCTGAATAGGCAGACTCCAATACTTTATGTCTAGATGCTAAAGATCCTATTGTCACTGGAGATAAGAAGAAATTGAGGGAGAAAATAATGTGGATGAAGAGTACATAAAGATGATAATGAAATATTTTTGCTACTTTTAAATAATGATGGGCATAGATTTACTTACTCATCTAAGCATTGAATGTGCATTGATTACTCAAGTAATTAATTTCCTCCAAAAACTCAGTAGATAATGTATGATAAGTGTCTCTTTTGAAAAAAGAGACAATGATCCTTGAGATTGAATTACCCTTAATAAAAAATTTATCCTTTCTCACTTGCATTATTCCTGTATGTGCCAAACCCATATGGACACTCAATATGTAATAACTCATTATGAATAATCTGAGAAAATCCTCTTTATACCTTCTATTTTCTAAAATGAAAAATAGGCAGGGTTCGTAGAAGGAACAGAGTATGCGTGGAAAAAAAACTTGAGACCACATGTCAGTGAACCTTAGAAATAATTCAAATATCTTTTGTTTGTCTAAAATTGTTTAATCTAGTTTGTGTGTTATTTTGTCAAATATAAAGCCCATAAGTTATTCTTCCTTCATATCTGAATAATTCAGCTCCAAAGATAAATTTCTATCAGGCTTTTTAATCATTGTTTTTTATAAGGCTTCATAAAGTTTTTAAGATGAGGACGTTGATTGCATTTTCAAAACAGGGAACACAATAGACCAAGAAAGTGAATAGAAACAACCAACTCCAGAGCTGCCCAGCACCTCTTTCTGTTTTTTATTCTTACACTAAGCTGTGGTGGAGAGAAACAATGCTGCACCTTGGGAGAATATTTTCCCATTGACTTTAAATCCAAATATAATGCTTCTTACCTGAAAAGTTTTTATAATCCACTAAATCAAACATCACGATAGCAACAGCTGACCATGTGATAATCAGAGCGATGACAAGAAGCCAGGCTGCAGGGGAGCTGAATGTTGTCACAATGTCTTCGGTGACAGACCTCTTCAGCACCTTTCCAGGGGATTTAGGAATACATCCATTTTTGTTGTCTATCACCGTTGTGGTTGTCGATGCATTTCCTAGTTGCGCACCCAGAAAATAAAATACAATTCATAAATTAACTTCAAATATAAGAAACCAAATAACACAGACTCTATGAGTCTAGCAGACTGTTGATGCTAGTTTCTATAGTAGAATACACCCATGCAATGCAGGACAATAGGCCATAGCCCATCACCACATTAGCTGAATTTCACCGTTTTACCCTGACCCCAAAATCCAGGACCTTAAATGAAAAGTGATCTTCATCTCCTGTAAACTTTCCTATTCTCACGATTCGAAGCAGCAGTGAGTTTCTTTTGGGTCTAGATGTATTTTATTAGATTGACCTCCATTTAGACTCTCCTGCAGCTCAGAAAGCAAGCAAAAGAAGCATCACTTATGGAAAGAATAAAAAGTTGTAATGAAGTAGTTCAAATGAATGAAATATTTCTTGATATCCGGAACATATTGTGCAATGTGTCCCCATGGAGATCATTACATTTCAGTAGGTAACTAAGACTATCTTACATTATCACATACAGATGATCAGAACTAGGAGATTTTATATTATCAGTTAAATTACTTATCCTTGATTTTAAGAATTTATAGCTCATGCACAATGCACAAAATATATAAAAAAACAGAGTTATAAGCAGATAAGTCACATGTATCATTTTAAATCTCACCATTTTTTAAAAAACAACTCGTGTTAAAACCTTATTTTTTCTAATCTTCTCCATATGTAAATATGTTTAATTTGCTCGTAGCTAAGAAATATATAATAAGTGGTACAAATATTTCAGTATAAGAAATTCTTTAAATCAGGAACTAAAGTTTGGGCTCTTGAAAGAGATGTGTACAAAGAGATGCTTCTGGTATAATTTTAGTTTATAAGGTATTTTTTAAGTACTAGTTGAATATTTGCATGCAAAGTAAATTTCTGGTTATTGAAGTCTGAATATATTTTTCTTCCATAAAGTGACAATTTATCTTCATAGAAATAAGATAAAAGGCATACATTTCTTTGACCACCCAGAGATAAGAAAAGCCAGCCTATATCAATAGGTAGTAGTTCAAATAGAACGCAGCTACACAAGTAATTTTTAAGATAAAATGGCAAATACAGTCTTAGATTTTCAAAAGACAAAAATGTTAACCAGGGCACCATTGGCAAGATGTTTTAAATAAGACTTCTAAGTAGCTTTTGATAGGTATTAGCAATAATAATGCCAGACTTTCTTTTTCAAAAAATGAAAAGGGCTCTATGGAGATTCATGCTTCAAGTTCATGAACTCAATTTAGTGGAAATGATAGCAAGATGGAATACTACTTTTAAAAATGGATTTCCTGAACTATATTTGAAGTGGTACTCAAAGAAGAAAAAATTAGAAAGAATTCACATCATATCTTCTCATTGATTTTCGTGCTAAATTCCCATCACTCCTAATGGTAGTTCTGAAATGGATGATTGACTGCAGTGCTTTGAAATAAGATTTAAGACCCAAGTGAGGCCACAAGTGGATCACATCTATCGAATAATGATTTTCAGGAGAGTAAATGAATTATGAGTGTTTAGGAGTAGCCTACCTGAAAGTTGATATGTTGCTGATCCCCAGTATTTTGACATCTAGAAAGTTTTCTACTAATCACAAAGAATTGCCTCTATACTCCAGAGGCACTTGAGTGTGTCAAGTAGTTGAGCTGCAGACAACACTGCATCACCTGTGATGTCTTCCAATTGTACATGAAATTTTAACAAGATTTGACTCAAATTTCTAGAGTCATGACCTCATGTTTAGAAAGTAGAAAACTTTAAATGCAACATTTTTTAAATCATTTTATTCAGGGAAGAAAATAGAAAATGCAAAGTCAAGAAAGTATGCAAGTTCACAGTTTAAATAGTAATATCATGTTTTTTAATATCATGGGTTTTTTTTAGAGACTTGATGGAAGTTATGAATCTTAATGTACTTTTTGTACTTAATGACAAGAAAACTATGGCAGAATTTTAAAACCAATGAAAATGGTAAAATGAACACTAATTTACTAATTTCATTGCCCTCTTTAATTTATTTTTACCTTCACACTGCAAAATTTTGCACATATAAATTAATCAAGGCTCAAGTGATATAGAAATACACACTGAGAATTCAACTAGAAAACAACAAATAAATGAAAAGTACTCAGAAGGTGATCTTCCGTTTTCCACAAAGCACACAAAACTGTACCTTTCATTTTCCATTCACATTTGCTACTGAAGTTGCCCAAAGCCAAGAGACAGAAAATTGAGAGGGCATAAAATTGCCTTCCTTGACAAGATAAATGCAAGGAACAGAGTGCGTAATCTGAGACTACATTATGTTTTAGAAGCACTTTAAACATGACAGGATCAGGTTATTGATATTCTGGAAAGAATGAGGGGTAAATGTTACTGGACAGTTTGACACAGGCTTTGCTTCTTGAAACGTTGCTCTTCAGAACTGGACCAGAGACATCAGGCATACTTTTAAATTCTATTCATTTTGATTATTTTGATTGCTATATAGAATCATGTACAAAAGAAGCGGGGATCTGACTGCACAGCCATGCAGCTCTGCATTGTTAAAGTAGAAAAAGGAGCAGCTGTACAATGCTTCTAAAGATGGCTTCACAATCAAACCATGCAGGGCAGTAAAATCAGAAGCCTCAGGCAGAAATTACTTAACCTCACTATCCCTTATTGATCACTCAAAAACACTGCCAACTATACTAGCCCACTTTTATTCCTGTGAAGAACCAATATGAGGCTGGACAAGAATCTCCAGGGAGACAAGCCTAGATTACAGATTGATATCAGTAAAACAACACATTTTATCTAATAAGTATTATGAGTTTTGCATTTCAGCATGGGATGTAGTTTGTGAAATACATTGTATTTCAACATTTGGAGAGCAGTGGAGAGAGATGGTTGTTTATACCATCAGCATCATATGTGTACTACACACACACACACACACACACACACAAATGAATTTTCTATGAGGTTTCTTAAAAAGATGTTTGTGCAAGTACAAAGTTGAAAAGGTTACAAATATCTGTCTTTTAACAATGTAATTGGTATTTGTAGAATGTCTATGTATCATATAGAGAGTCAGGATGAATTTATGCTTTTCTGTAAGTATATAAAAGCTAAAAGATATTAACAGAAAATATATAAAAGCAACCAATAGTGACCTTTGTTAAAATAGTCATATATTCTTATCAATATATGAGAAATTTCTGACCCATCAGAAATCATGTAATTTTTTTAAAGAATGCAAATTCTAGATATTTGAAATATACACGAAATCACTATCCCCTCTCTAAGGATTAAAATAACTTTTGTTAACAATCTGGAACCTGATTCTCTGCCAAATTCAATTAAAGTCTCACATTTACAATAATATCATATTTCTAAAATTTTGGGTGGGTATGATAATTATAATGAAGTTATAGAGGACATTTTGGTTACTTGTCTAGTGAAAATGCAATATGTAGTTATGCTTAAATTTTTTGATACAATATATTTTATCATAGTCTTTGGCTTTCTCCAACTCCTCTAAGATCCTCCAATAGCTTTCCCCCTACCCACCCAACTTCATGGTTTTTTTTTTTTCGCCATTTCTCTCTCTCTCTCTCTCTCTCTCTCTCTCTCTCTCTCTCTCTCTCTCTCTCAAAAACAAAAAATAAAATAAAAGCAATATAACCCTAATCACCTTACATCTACTTCTTCTACTCTTCCAGTGAGTGAATTTTTTTTCTCTAATGTTGAGTCCAGAATGAAGGCCAATTCTTCATCATCTATCATAAGAACAACTTCTAAACAGCTTTGGTCATTCAGATCACCATATTATTCATAACAGTGAGGGGGTTATAACTTCAATAACTCATTTTTCTGTGAAAAAATTGAAAGGAATTATTTTTCTGTTGGCAGATAGTGAGTACAGGCTATTTGTGACTCTCAGGTCCACCACAAAGAATCAGCTACAAGATGGAAAGAGCATCAAGATTCTGTGCCTGAGACGAAAAGATGGACCATCTAGGGACTGCCACACCTGGGGATCAGCATAATCAGCCTCCAAACGCTGACACCATTGCATACACTAGCAAGAGCTTGCTGAAAAGACCCTGAAATAGCTGTCTCTTGTGAGGCTATGCTGGTGCCTGGCAAACACAGAAGTGGATGTTCATAGTCAGCTATTGGATGGATCACAGGGGCCCCAATGGAGGAGCTAGAGAAAGTACCCAAGGAGCTAAAAGGGTCTGCAACCCTATAGGTGGAACAACAATATGAACTACCCAGTACCCCCCCCCCCCCAGCTCATGTCTCTAGCTGCATATGTAGCAGAAGATGGCCTAGTCGGCCATCATTGGGAAGAGAGGCCCCTTGGTCTTGCAAACTTTATATGCCTCAGTACAGGGGAACGGCAGGGCCAAGAAGTGGGAGTGGGTGGGTAGGAGAGTGGGGGGAGGGTATGGGGGACTTTTGGGATAGCATTTGAAATGTAAATGAAGAAAATACCTAATTTTTAAAAAAGACAAAAAAAAAAAAGATTCTGTGCCTGTTATTTCTTCATCTGGTTGCATCATAATAATGGATCACTCAGAACATTCTGAAACCCAGAACTTTTATAAAAATAACTTATGGGTTTAAAAGGAATTAGATTTAGTCAACTCTGGATGACATAATAAGATCCATAGATGCACTACATGTGACTGTTCTGGGGTTAGTGCTCTGATGACATGGTAGGATCACTATAAAGGCTCCATTCCTGACTGACAGCTGGCTGACTTCTTAAGATGTTTCCAAACAGTAGACAAAAAGCAGTACCTCTGAGTGTCTGCTGCTATAAAAACATTAATTGTACTCCAAATTTATCAGACTAATTACTTTTTCTAAACCTAATTTCCTCACAACTATTTAATTTCCTAGACCTAATAATATCAGGTGAAGATTAATACTTTAGCCATTGATTAAATGGGGGAAGAGATAGAATTCCACCTTTGTTTTTCTTTTTAATATTAAAAATACTAAAATATCTTAAGCCTAATAAGCATAGCTATTTGATAGAACTGTATCTTTCATTTTAAAATAACAGAAATCATAGTTGGTACCCTTAACTATATGCCCTGAAGTAGTAACTGACAGTAGCCACTATATATAATGACACACTACAGAATTGGAACTTAATAGGTTGTAGTAGTTATGTGGCTGGATTCATGTCAAGATGTGCTGAGATAATGGCACAAAACTTGTGGAACTGACCAACCAGTGACTGGTCCAACTTGAGGTCCACTCCAATGTTTGACACTGCCGGAGTGGTCAGGAACCAGAGATAGGACAGCCAACAGCTCCAAGCTAGAACTAAACATGACTGTTAAAAAAAGGTCAATGAAATGATTCCTAGTAATATTCTGTGATACTCATAAATTGGTGCTTCCCCCAGTTGTCATGAGAAAAACATCATCCAACAACTGATGGATTCAAATGAACAACTAAACACTAGCCAAACACTTGTTGGAGTGTTGGAAAGAAGAGGGTGATAAAGGATTGTAGGAGCCAGAAGGGTTGAGGATACTCCCACCGACTAAACTAAGCAGGGTTCTAGAGACAGAAGTGACAAACACAGACTCTGTAGGCTCTCAGTTAGGTCCTCTGCATGCACATTATGATTGTGTAACTTGATATTCTTGTAACACTTCAGAAAGTAAAAGCAGAAAGTGTCACTGACTCTTCTGCTTGCACTTGGGATCCTTTTTCTCCTGCTGGTTTGTCTCTTGCAGCCTTAATTTGAGGGTTTGTAACTTGTTAACCCATGTTCTGTATGTATCCCTGGGAGGCCTGATTTCTTTTGGGGGTAGTGGTCATGGAGGAGTTCTGGAGGAGACATGTAAGGGGTGGGAGGTGGCTAGAAGGAATGAAGGGAGAAGATATTGCTGTAGGGATATAATATATGAGGCAAGAAAAAATGAGAGGAGGAAGAAGAAAAACTAGAAATTAACCAATATGACTCATGTTAATCAGGGTCATTTTAGGCAGTTCTATGCTCAGTTCTTGAATCTAGAAGTCTCAGAAAAGAAGATACATTTTTCTATATATGTCAGATGTTTGGGGGTTGATCTATAGAAAATCTTCCAAATTCCCTGAAATTCCATTTCAGAGAAGCAGTAGCAGATTTTTTTTTCTTCTTAGCAACCTCATTTGAATAATATAAATGTATAATCATTTTTGTTGATGAATTAATTTTCTAGTACTTTCTAGAGCCTCAAGTAATGACATTTTATTTCATTTCCAAAGAATACCAAGCTGAAGATTGCAAAGTCATTCGCTCTTTGTATGAGTTTTTTATTCTCATGGGTTTTTTTGTTTTGTTTTGTTTTCTTTTTCTTCCCCAGTTGAATTTGCATAAATGACTTGATTCACAGAGCCCTGACAGTCTACTTACAAGATTATCCATTGTGGTTTAATTGCAAATCCATAGAAACAAACAAACAAACAAACAAAAAGCCTCAAGTAATGACATTTTATTTCATTTCCAAAGAATACCAAGCTGAAGATTGCAAAGTCATTCGCTCTTTGTATGAGTTTTTTATTCTCATGGGTTTTTTGTTTTGTTTTGTTTTGTTTTCTTTTTCTTTTCTTTTTTTTTTTTTTTCTGAAAGACATTTTTTATGGAAACACAGTCTTCCTTAAGAATTAAGCATCCCCTACTGTGTTAGTCCAGTAAATTCATGTGACATTAAAATTTAACAACAGGTGTTGTTTAGATCCAGTGCTAGGATGTTACCTCCTGTCAAAGCTTGTAAAAACATTCACATCCTTTTTATTAGTGAAAATGAGGCTTTCTAAAACTTCTGTTTCAAACAACGGTTGCAGGAAAATGGTTAGTGAGGTCTATGCATTGCCATGATTAACTTTTAGAAACATAAGGAAATGTAAAAACTATATGTAGCCTACTCCTTTTGTAGGTGACAACATAACACCAAATCTTCTTTATCTAATGCAGTCAAAAAATGCATAGCCATTTACTTATTTACTTTTTATTATCTACTTATTTTTTATTACATATTTTCTTCATTTACATTTCAACTGTCATCCCTTTTCTTCCTTTCCCCTCTGAAAGTCCCCTATCCCATCCCCCCTACCCCTGCTCACCATCTCACCCACTCCCACTTCCCTGTCCTGGCATTCCCCTACACTGGAACATAGAGCCTTCACAGGATCAAGTGCCTCTCCTCCCATTGAAGTCCAACAAGGCCACCCTCTGCTCCAGTGGTTGGCTGAGAGCATCCATGTCTGTATTTGCTGGGAACTGGTAGAACCTCTGAGGACACAGATATGTCAGGCTCCTCTCAGAAAGCATTATTGGCATCCATGATAAAGTCTGGGTTTGGTAACTGTATATGGGATGGATCCAAATTTAGAGCACTCTCTGGATGCCCTCTCCTTCAGTCTTTGGTCCACATTTTGTCTCTGTAATTCCTTCCTTGGGTATGTTTTCCCCTTCTAAGAAGGACCAAAGTATTTATGCTTTGGTGTTCCTTCTTCTTGAACTTCATTTGGTCTGTGATTTGTTTCCTGGGTATTCTGAGATTCTGGACTAATATCCACTTATCAATGAGTGTATACCATGTGTGTTCTTTTGTGATTGGGTTACCTTACTCAGGATGATATTTTCTACTTACATCTATTTGCCCAATAATTTCATGAATTCTTTGTTTTTAATAGCTGAGTATTATTCCACATTGTCTGTATCCATTCCTCTGTTGAGGGTCATCTGGGTTCTTTCCTGCTTCAGGCTATTATAAATAAGGCTGCTATGAAAATAGTGGAATATGTGTCCTTATTACATGTTGGAGCATTTTCTAGATATATGCCCAGGAGTGGTACAGCTGAGTCTTCAGGTAGTATTATGTCCAGTTTTCTGAGGAACCACCAAACTGATTTCCAAAGTGGTTGTACCAGCTTGCAATCCCACCAGCAATGGAGGAGTGTTCCTCTTTCTCCACATCCTCATCAGCATCTGCTTTTACCTGTTTTTGATCTTAGCTATTCTGACTTGTGTGAGGTGGAATCTCAGAGTTGTTTTGATTTGCATTTCCCTGAAAACCAAGGATGTTGAACATTTCTTTATGTGCTTCTCAGCCACTGGGTATTCCACAGTTGAGAATTCATTGTTTAGCTTTGTATATAGAGTTATTTATATAGAGTTATTTGGTTCTTTAGAGTCTAACTTCTTGAGTTCTTTGTATATATATTGGATATTAGCCCTCTATCAGATGTAAGATTGGTAAAGATCTTTTCTTTATCTGTTGGTGGCTGTTTTGTCCTATGGACAGTGTCATTTGCCTTATAGAATCTTTGCAACTTTCTGGGGTTCCATTTGTCAATTCTTGATATTAGAGCATAAGCTACTGGTGTTATGTTCAAGAAATTTTCCCCTGTGACAATGAGTTCAAGGCTCTTCACTACTTTCTCTTCTATTAACTTCAGTGTATTGGTTTTATGTGGAGGTCCTTGATCCACTTGGACCTGAACTTTGTAGAAGAAGATAATAGTGGATTCTTCTACATGCTGACTGCCAGTTGAACCAGCACCATTTGTTGAAAATGCTATCTTCTTCCACTGGATGGCTTTACCTCCCTTTTAAAAGATCAAGAGACCATATGTGTGTGTGGGTTCATTTCTGGGTCTTCAATTTTATTTCACTGATATACTTGCCTGTCACTGTACAAATACAGTGCAGTTTTTATCACTATTCCTCTGTAGTACAGCTTGAGGTCAAGCATGGTTATTTTATCAAATGTTCCTTTATTTTTGAGAAGAGTTTTCATTATCCTGGATTTTTTGTTATTCCAGATGATTTTGCAAATTGCACTTTCTAACTCTATGAAGAATTGAGTTGGAATTTTGATGGTGATTGCCTTGAATCTGTACATTGTTTTTGGCCAGATGACCAATTTTTGCCGTATTAATCCTGCCAATCTATGAGTATGGGAGATCTTTCCATCTTCTGAGATCTTTGATTTCTTTCTTAAGAGACTTGAAGTTCTTGCCATACATATATTTCACTTGCTTAGTTAGAGTCAAACCAAGGTATTTTATATTATTTGTGACTATTGTGAAGGGTATTGTTTCCCTAATTTCTTCTTCGTCTGTTTACCCTTTGAGTAGAGGAAGGCCACTGTTTTGTTTGAGTTAATTTTATATTCAGCTATGTTGCTGAAGTTGTTTATCAGTTTCTTTTACTGTTGTGTCAATATTTTCTATGGTATCTTCTGAACCTGATATTCTTTTTTCTATCTATTATATTCTGTTGGTGATGCTTGCAACCATGACTCATGATCTCTTTTCTATGTTTTTCTATCTCCAGAGTTGTCTCTCTTTGTGATTTTTTTATTGTTTCTACTTCCATTTTTAGATCCTTGATTGTTTTGTTCAACTCCTTCATCTGTTTGGTTGTATTTTCTTGGAATTTTTTAAGGGGATTTTTTTGTGTTTCCTCTTTAAAAGCTTCTACCTCTTTAACTCTGTTCTGTATTTCTTTATGGAAGTTATTTAGATCCTTCTTAAAGTCCTCTATCAGCATCATGAGATGTGATTGTAAATCCAAATCTTGCTTTTTCAGTGTGTTAGGTTATCCAGGGCTTGCTATAGTGGGATAACTGGATTCTGATAATGCCACGTAGCCTTCATTTTTGTTGGTAAGGTTTTTGTGCTTGCCTTTCACTATCTGGTTATCTCTGGTGTTAGTTGGTCTTGCTGTCTCTGGCTGGAGCTTGTCCCTCTTGTGGGCCTGTAAGCCTGTGTCAGCACTTCTGAGAGACCAGCTCTCTTCTGGAGGAACCTGTGTACAGTGGGCTATGGAATAGCCTTAACTCCCAGGTGCAGATGATGACTGGCCATGCTTTCTACTTATAAACAACAACAACAACAAAATCCCTATTTTGTCAGAAAAACACGAAATTTAAAGTTGCAATTTATTCATATTACATACATGTGAGAAAAGAGGATAGAGTGCATAACCCTAAACAATGAGATGACAAATTTTATTCTCTTTGGGGTTTTTTTGCAAAACAATTACAGTAAATCTTTTTCATACATCTTTAACTATATATAATATAAACTTTATTGTCAACAGCATAAATAATACATTCTATACTTAATCTACAACTATTGGGATTGAAAACAGAACCATAGGATTTTAACTCTCCAGTGAAGTAGAATTTAATACTTTTGAAGCTAATATGCTTATTATTGAACACAATTGTAATAGCAGATTAGCAGTTTAGTTAAACTGGAACCAAAATCAACATCAAATTATCTGAAAAGTATACAGTATACCTAAACATGTAGCCTAAATTTTGATCCCCTGCCCAGATACAAAAAAAAATAAATAAATTATGAATTGAAGAGTTTCTGGTGTGAGAGAGAGAGAGAAAGAGATAGAGAAAGAGAGAGAGAAATAGAGAGAGAGAGAGAGAGAGAGAGAGAGAGAGAGAGAGAGAGAGAAAGTTAGTTATAATCACTTCATCTACAGAGAAAAGAACACAGTTTCTTGTGCCTATCCAAGAATTTCTAATTAAGTTTGAAGCTCCTTTTTGCATTTCTGAAAAAAAAAAAACAGGAAGATGTTCATGCCCATATTTCAATAAAGCAAACAATTGAGTAGAAATATTCTCTGCTTTTTTCAATGAGCTCCTATAGCTGGAAGCAGGATGCTCAAATGGCACACATATGGGTAGTTTATTCAGCTCTGATGTAGCAGGAAACTGAAACACTGTTTAAAAGAGTTTCTAAAGTCTCCTCACTATTTGATCTTTGAAAGTGCTGAATATTGCTTAGCCTCCAACATTGCTATCCTCTGTTTTTCCAAGTAGATGGCTCATAAATTCTATGTCAAGAAAATATGTAACTCCTTCTCAATTAAAAATAGACTTTTCCTAGAGCAATTATAGCTGTTAACATACAACATTTTAAATGAAAGCAATAATTCCAATGAGAAGTGATTGATTTTTTTCTTTTTTTGATCTGTCCAGCCCCTACATTCTTCATAGAATTTCAGCTTTGTATCAGCAGATTAATGGTTGATTTATTGAATAATCTGGGGAAACTATATATTTGCATATCAATGGAGTGAAAAGTAGGCACATGTTTTTTATAAATTTAGAAAACATTTTTTTTTAATAAGTAGACCAGAAATACAAATTCTCTCATTGCTAGAAACTAGGAGAAAGATATGTTTTCTAGAGTCAATCCTGGTCAACTCTTGTCATTGTCACAGATTACATGGAACATTGACATCTTATATCATTTCACATATCTCTGAATAGGTTTTCCTGAAGAAAAAAGAATCGTAACCTCACACTGCTGACATTTAAATTAGTCAGAGTGGCTATTTC
This sequence comes from Mus musculus, assembly GCF_000001635.26. Classification (NCBI taxonomy): domain Eukaryota; kingdom Metazoa; phylum Chordata; class Mammalia; order Rodentia; family Muridae; genus Mus; species Mus musculus. The sequence continues at coordinate 33,127,690 of NC_000076.6, read as the reverse complement.
TATGAGGTGTGCAGTTTTATAAGCCTTATTTGATTAGGCTTCCTCAAGCATTGCAACTGCAGTAGTATCACCAAGCCATAGCTGACTACACATAAACAAGCTTTAGAAATCCAGTTGCCTTAGAGATTTTGCCTGAAGAAAGTATCAAGCAGTTTTCCTCTGGATAATACAGGTCTAGGGTTATGGTCTGCAAAATGTTTGGCAACCAGAGTCTGTTACTAGTTTGTATGTGTGTGTGTGTGTGTGTGTGTGTGTGTGTGTGTGTGTGTGTGTGTGTGTGTGTATGTGTGTCTGACATATGAACATCTGGAGTGGGAAGAGTTAAGAATATTTCCTCTTTTATTTTGTAACAAAATATAAACATATTACCGACATTTGTATATGAAATCAACTGGTTTACTTTTAGAGAAGCCTCTTTAAACCTAGAATCCATTTTTCTCCAAATCTCACTGTTGATTAATTAGACCTTCTTTAACATAATTTATGGATCACAGAAGTAGTCAGATCATGAAAAATATGCTTTGTTTGGGTATTTTTCATGAAGAGATCATAATGGTTCATATCCTAGCCTCGAAAATGATCATAATTACATCACTTTAAGTCCATGCACCATTCCTGGACTGGGGAAATTGTTAAACCCAAACAGAACAGACTGAATGATGTCATACAACATGCCTTCACTGAACATATGCAGAATTCTGGGATTTAAAATCAACCTACAAATGGAGTTTTTCCTAGCAGTTTTGCTCTAAGAATTTCTTTTTAGGAAACTATTGTATTTAGTAATATTTATCTTATTTTCACATGACTGCCTCTACAAGACCCTATCTTGAAATAAGTTCCCACCCCAGGCTCCATTACAATAATAACAAAACCTTGACTAAAGCTTGGAGATGGGCCCTCTGAAAATGCATGAAATGAAATCCATTATTCTCACCGTTTATAATAGAGAAATCCTTTAGTGCTGAAATCTGAATTCAGGTACAAGACTCATTTTGGCATGGAATCAATAGATTATAAAACTAATGCCTTGCATTTTGAGATTCTGTGCTCTAGCAAGACTGAATCTAAACAATGTACAAACCAAAGAATAATATAAGGAATTACAGACATGATGTGTTAGTCAATCCTGTCACTCATTTCTGCCAGCTGTGTATACAAGCAATTCAAAATCTCCAAGTCCTGAAATCTTCTATTCCTATATGGGCAGTCTGAAGCCTGAAACCAAAAGGAGTTCACTGATCATTAATCTCCCCTCTTCTTCCAGTTCAGGATTTAGTTTTATTGAAAAACAACCATTACCACAGTAGTAAACACTATGTTTGGCTTACGTCTATAATTGCAGGCTAAAGTAGTAGAGATAAACACCAGACACTTAGGCTACATGATTTCTCAGTCTCAAAATATTGACTATTTGGGGCTTTACAAAAACAGTTTGCCAGTCCCTGTACTTGAGTCTAGAGAAGAAACTGACACAGTAGTGATAACTGAAAATTATGTAAGTGGCTTTCAAATTGGCAAATGGTAATTTAACTTGGCATTTATGACTGTTAATCAGACACAGGACAGGCACATGGCAGAGTGAAGTAAATGTGTTCAGATGGGACAAAGCTAAATTTATGTTGGATTTTTGATCCTTTGTAACAGGATGTTCTTTGTTCCCTGAAGTTTATCTATAAAACCAAGGCAACAAAACCACCACATACCTTAGGGAAATCAACTATTTAGGGGTTTGTCATGCACTATAGACATCAGCTCCCTTTGTATCTACTACAAACCTGATCCATTTTGATTTAGTAATTGATGGTGGTAATAAAAATTCATCCATACAAACATAGCTGTTTCAAAATGTCACTCTAAGGGAAAATTTCCTTTTGCTCTATCCATTCATTAATTTGCTGTGTACATAGAATTCAGAAATGCTGAGATTAAGCCACTTTTTCATTCCAATGATAATTGGGGTTACATAGGAGACTATAAGCTCTGGAGGCCTGAAGGTTTATTTCTTTACACAAGACTTTACATTGTAAAGTACACAACCAATGCTCAGCTCATTCACAACTACCATTAAAATAAAGCTAGTAAATGTAAATTATTTAGAACTGAATTCTCAAAACTATGTTTGGAATGTCTAATGGGAAAATATGTATTTTTATTCATAAAACTCATAGTGGTTTAATGCATTTACAACCAATTACAAAAAGCTATCTCATGAATTCCTTCCACGATTTAGTGCTATTCTTCATAATAAACAGGCATTAGGTCCCAAAGGGGTTCTTTTTTTAAGGTGTTTATTCAGAACACAGACATATTTCCCTATTTTAATTAAAGAATGTTATGAAGATTGGTTATGATCTCAGAATGCCTATCAAAATCTTTTCAATGATATGAAGCTGAATTGTCATACAAAAAATATTGTAGAACACCTCATGCCTTTACACAGTTTTGAATATTGTCTACATAAAGAATAATAGACAGAAGCAAGCCCTGGGTAATTCAAATCTCAGCTCTTTCAGGAGACATTGGGTATAGCCTCTGGGAGGAATTCAGTGTCTGTTTCACATATTTTCAGGGAATCGCTTTTCACTGAACTTAGGTATGCCATATTTTGCTAAAATTGCCTGGGAAAGTAAGAGCTATCTTCTGGGAGTTGTACCTAGGCTATATAAATGACTGTAAGCTCTGTGCCTGTATACACACACACACACACACACACACACACACACACACACGTTGTCTAACACCACAATGATTTTTTTGTGTTCTTAGTTCCATGTTGCCTTTCTGAGAACACTGCTTGTATGTGACTCCATAGGACCAGATGATTATAGGAACTCAAGGTATTAGCCTATAAAAAACAACAGTCTCTGAACAATAAGATCTCCAATAGGAACCAGGAATTACATATATGGAAATATGGAGAAAACATCTAATATTTAGACATCAGAAGGCAATATTCATAGTGTTTGGAAATGCTTAGAAGCACAAGAATGAATCTGTTTTCCAGTTTTTGGGTTCTCCACTTAAGCTCTAGAAAGTAAGATTCTTAATTCAGCACAATTGAAGTTATACAAGGTATTGTACTTATGGTTCTTCCTAAAAATTTAAAAGGACTATAACAATCCATTAATTATATTGAATTTAGTTAACTAGTTGAAGTCTATTGGAAAGTTTCAAGTATAGAAATATTTTTTTAATTTTAAAAAATGGGTTGAATTCATTTAACTCATTCTTGTCTCGTACTCTCTGTGAGACACACAGAACAATTTATTTATATTAATGAACAAGCCTTTGCAAAAGATCTGTGAGACTTAATGTAATCAAATTTAAATATTAAAGACACTATAATTTTCATAGTAATTTTAATTAAAATTAGGTGTTAAATGTTTTATATTTTCCTAGCCATGCAGGCAAAAAACAATTTCATAATTTTAGATAATAAAATTTCTACCACTAGGGCTGGAAAAATGGCTCAGTGGTTAAGAACCCTGACTGATGTTCCAGAGGTCCTGAGTTCAATTCCCAGAAATCACATGGTGGCTCACAGCTATCTGTAATGGGATCCTATGCCCTCTTCTGGAGTGTCTGAAGACAGCTACTGTGTACTTATTAAAATAAATAAATCTTAAAACACAAAACAAAACAAAACTTTTTTCTACCAGTGGAAAATTAAGTAATATGGCCCACAGTTAACCAATGATGAAAAATAATCTCAAATATCTATGAATACTATCTAAAGACCCATTCCTGCTTGCAAAAAATTACTGTAGAGAGAATCTTTATGTACTGTGTAGAAGCATCACCTGTCAATAAAAAGCTGTTGGCGTCTGAGCTGAGGCATGATTAGAAATTGAAACATTCAGCAGAGAGAGAGAGAGAGAGAGAGAGAGAGAGAGAGAGAGAGAGAGAGAGAGAGAGGAGAATTTTGAGAGTCCAAGGTGAGAGATTTGTTACCCAGACACTGAGAAATAAGCACTCCAAGACTAAAGGAGAGGTAACTACCAAATCATGTTGCTGAACTCAGATTCGAGTAAATGGGTTATATAAGTTATGAGCTAGTCAGGAAATGAGCCAAACCTTATGGCCCAGACATTTGTCCATAAATAATTAAGTCTTAAAACTATTACTCTGGGGACAAAAAGGTTGTGTAGAAAAGCCCGAGGCTACAGATTACACACTCAGAAAGGCAGTGATAGTTAAGTCTGTCTTCCCTGGTTGAGGGATGGAGCCACCCATCCATCTCCAAAATTTTAACCCAGAATTGCTCCTGTCTAAATGAAATACAGGGACAAAGAGTGGAGCAGCTACTAAAAGGAAAGACCATCCAGAGACAACCCCACCCAAGGATCCATCCTACATGCAGACACCAAACTCAGACATTATTGCAGATGCCAAGAAGTGCTTGCTGACAGGAGCCTGATACAGCTATCTCCTGAGAGGCTCTGACAGATCCTGACCTATACAGATGGCTCACAGCCAACCATCAGACCAGGGACCTCAATGGAGGAGATAGGGGAAGGACTGAAGGAGCTGAAGAGACCTTATCTGGCATCAATATGAAGAGAGGCTCTTGGTCCTGTGAAGGCTTGAGGCCCAAGAGAAGAGGAATGCTAGGGAAGTGAGGCAGGAGTGGCTCAGTGGGTGGGAAATAACCCTTATAGAAGCAGGGCAAGTGGGGATGGGATAGGGGTTTTACAGAGGAGAAACCAGGAAGGGGGATAACATTTGAAATGTAAATAAAATAAAACAAAATAAGTATCTAAAAGACAAGTGTTTCCAGTTGAACAGCTCTTTAAGTTTTCCAGCTCTGCTGACACTGTAGGTTATCATTTATCAAAGGAACACCAAATAAAGGAATATAAGTGCATGATAAAGAAAGTCTGAGTTGCATGAAAATCACTTGCAGTGAATTTCTTTCCCTGCAGCTTTGGTAAGTCAGGCTTTGGAAGGGTCACCTTTCAGAATGAATTTCATATCCACATGACTGTGGACTGACAGGTACAGAACAGCATAAAACTGCAGAATGGTGTCAAAGGCAAGACAACCTCATATTGGTGTTACTCACTATTAACAATGACATCATACTACTACTACTCTAGCCAACCTAAACTTGATGTTATTATTCAATTTGGATTTGCAAAATTATAGAAAAGCTCTAAATTAATTTTGATTCTGGAGGGGCTATTTAATCTGAAATCACTTCTTATTTAAATATCAGATATTTAAGACTCTGGTATTTATCATTATAATGCTAATGTATAGCAAATGAATAGCTCAAGAAGCTGTTGAAATCTAATCACAACCTTATTACTATTCTTTTGAACTCAGTCTGTATGGTAAACTAATATAATCAGCACAAAAGAAGTTAGGAAGGCATTATGGGAAGAAGGCTTTTATGTTTCTGTCCAAAGTTGTTTTTATGAATTGTAAACAAAAGTAGAGCTAAGACCACAGGCACACAGTTGAAAGCAGAAAGGAAGAACCTGATTTATTACCTCGGATGTCACTAGAAAAAATGCAAACTCTTGGCTTTATCTTTCCAGGATAACTCATTGTGTATGATTCAATTTTAAGACCATGAATAATAGAGTGGGTTATACTCCTCTCTTCCCAGTGTTTCCCATCTTGTGCACCTGTCTTCTCTGCATTGATGACTTTAATAACTTTCTTACCAAGACCCGGGCCACCTTGGGTATGAAATCATCTGACGGTCCCATGGACCCCAGAGCACTCTCCATGCCTCATACTCCCTAGCACACCTCGGATCTTAGGATCACTGGTGAGTCAAATGGAGCTTCTGTTCAAAAACAACCATGAGGGGCCTGTGCCAGCAGGAGCAGGGACACAGGAAACCCACCAGACCTTGCTCAGTTCCTTCCATTCAGCACCAGCCCCCAGGCCACCATGGTCATGAACTCTGCTGAGAGTCCTATGGTCCCCAGAGGAATGTCCACACCACAGGCACCCTAGCATGCCCAGAATCCTAGGATCACTGGGGAATGGAATGCAACATCTGTCCCAAAACAATCATGAGGGGCCTGTGACAGCAAAAACAGGGATAAATGAGCCTCGCCTGACCAGTTGTGTGGGTTCCTTCTGGTCAGTGCTGGTCTACTCTGGTTTTGAACACAGCAGAGAGCACCATGATCCCCAGAGGAGGTACCACTTCCAGGTGCTGTAACATGCCCAGGATGTTAGGATTCCAGGATCCCAGCATCCCAGGAGCTTAGTCACACCAGAATTTCAGGGTCTCAGAGGAAGCTTGACTGCCAAGAACTCTGACACACCCAGAATCCCAGGTTCACAGTATCCCAAAATCACAGGAACACAGAGAAAGTTGGACTCCGAGAATTTCTGAATCAGCCAGGATTACAGGAAGGACAAGATTCAATTAGATATATTGAGGGCAGTGAGATTTGAGATAATCAGATGGTATGAGGCAAGCAAAAGAACAGAAGCAACAGAAAACAAGGTTACTTGGCATCATCAGAACAAAACTCTCCCAACCATAGCAAGTCCTGGATACACCATCACACCAGAAAAGCAAGATATGGATCTAAAGTCGATCCTCCTGATGATGATGGAAGACTATGGGAAGGAAATAAATTAACTCCCTTAAAGAAATACAGGAGAACAAATTCAATCAGGTGGAAAAAATTGAACAAGACCATACAGAATCTAAAAATGGAAGTACAAACAATAAAGAAATCACAAAGGGAGACTACTCTGGAAATAGAAAACCAGGAAATAAGTCAGGAGCCATTGATACAATCATAACCAACAGAATACAAGAGATAGAAGAGAGAATCTCAGGTGCAGAAGATACCATAGAAAACATTGACCCAACAATCAAAGAAAATGCAAAACACAAAAAGGTCCTAACCCAAAGTATTCAGGAAATCCAAAACACAATGAGAAGACCAAACCTAAGGATAATAGGTATAGATGAGAAGGAAGATTTCGAACTTAAAGGGCCAGTAAATATCTTCAACAAAATTATGGAAGAAAATTTCCCCAACCTAAAGAAAGAGATGCTCATGAACATACAAGAAGCCTACAGAACTCCAAATAGGTTGGACCAGAAAAGAAATTCCTCCCATCACATAATAATCAAAACACCAAATGCACAAAACAAAGAATATTAAAAGCAGTAAGGGAAAAAGGTCAAGGCAAACCTATCAGAATTACACCTGACTTCTCCCCAGAAACTATGAAAGCCAGAAGATCCTGGGCAGATGTCCTAGAAACCTTAGGAGAAAACAAATGCCAGCTCAGGCTACTATATCCAATAAAACTCTCAATTATCATAGGTGGAGAAAACAAAGTATTCCATGACAAAACCAAATTTATACAATATCTTTCCATGAATCCAGCCATTCAAAGGACAATAAAGGGAAAATTTCAACACATAGAGGGAAACTAAGCTAAAGAAAAAGCAAGGAAGTAATCTTTCAACAAACCTGAAGAAGATAGCCACATAAACAGAATTCTAACTCTAACAACAAAAATAACAGGAAGCAGCAACAGCTATTCCTTAATATCTCTTAATATCAATGGTCTCAATTGACATAGACTAACATACTGGTTATGTAAACAGGACCCAAATTTTTGCTGCATATAGGAAACTCACCTCAAGGACAAAGACAGGCACTATTTTAGAGTAAAATGCTGGAAACCAATTTTCCAAGCAAATGGTCCCAAGAAATAAATTGGAGTATCAAATATCAAATAAAATTGACTTTCAACCTAAAGTTCTCAAAAAAGATAAAGAGGGACATTCTTACTCATCAAAGGTAAAATTTACCAAGATGAACTTTCAATTTTGAACATCTATGCTCCAAATGCAAGGGTATCCACATTCATTAAAGAAACTTTGCTAAAACTCAAAGCACACACTATACCTCACACAATAATAGTGGGAGACTTCAACATCCCACTCTCATCAATGGGCAAATCCTTGAAGCAGAAACTAAACAGAGACAAAGTGAAACTTATAGAAGTTATGATCAAATGCATTTAACAGGTATCTATAGAACATTTCATCCTAAAACAAAAGGATATATTTTCTTCTCAGCACCTCAGGGTATGTTCTCCAATATTGACCATATAATCAGTCACAAAACAGGCACTAGCAGATACAAAAATATTGAAATAATCCCATGTACCCTATCATTTCCCACGGACTAAGTTTGATCTTCAATAACAACATAAATAATAAAAAACCCACATAAACGTGGAAGCTGACCGACAATCTATCCAATAATAACTTCGTCAAGGAAGAAATAAAGAAATTAAAGACTTTTTAGAGTTTAATGAAAATGAAGCCAAAACATTCCCAAACTTATGGGACACAATGAAAGCAGTCCTAAGAGGAAAACTCATACAGAGGAGTGCCTTCAAAAACATACTGGAGAGAGCATACACTAGCAGCTTGAAAGCACACCTAAAAGCACTAGAACAAAAGGAAGCAAATTCACCCAAGAGGAGTAGACTGCAGGAAATAATCAAACTCAAGACTGAAATCTACCAAGTGGAAACAAAAACAACTATACAAAGAATCAACCAAACTAGGAGCTGGTTCTTTGAGAAAATCAACAAGGTAGATAAATCCCTAGCCAGACTAACCAGTGGTTACAGGTACAGTATCTTAATTAACAAAATCAGAAATGAGAAGGGAGACATAACAACAGAATCTGACGAAATAAAAAAACATGAGAGATCCTACTACAAAAGTCTATACTCTACAAAACTGGAAAACCTGGATAAAATGCAAAATTTTCTAGACAGATGCCAGGTGCAAAGTTATATTACGATTAGATTAACTATCTACACACTCCAATATCTCCTGAAGAAATAGAAGCAGTCATTAATAGTCTCACAACCAAAAAAAAAAGCCCAGGACCAGATGGGTTTAGTGCAGAGTTCTATCAGACCTTCAAAGAAGACCTAAGTCCAATACTCCTCAAACTATTCCACAAAATAGAAACAGAAGGTACTTTACCCAACTTGTTCTATAAACCACAATTACTCTGATATCTAAAAACACATAAAGACCCAACAAAGAAAGAGAACTTCAGACCAATTTCCCTTATGAATATCGATGCAAAAATACTCAATAAAATTCTTTCAAGGCAAATCCAAGAAAACATCAAAATGATCATCCATCATAATCAAGTAGGCTTCATCTCAGGGATTCAGGGATGTTTCAATATATGGAAATACACCAATTTAATTCATTATATAACAAACTCAAAGACAAAAACAACATGATCATCTCGTTAGATGCTGAGAAAGCATTCAACAAAATCCAACACCCCTTCATGATCAAAGTCTTTGAAAGTTCAGGAATTTAAAGACCACACCTAAATATAATAAAAGCAATATACAGCAAACCAGTAGCCAACATCAAAGTAAATGGTGAGAGACTTGAAATAATCCCACTAAAATCAGGAACTAGAAAAGGCTGCCCACCCTCTCCCTACATATTCAATATAGTAATTGAAGTCCTAGCCAGAGCAATGAGACAACAACAGGACATCAAGGGAATACAAATTGGAAAGGAAGAAGATAAAATATCACTATTTGCCGATGATAAGTTAGTATATATAAGTGATCCTAAAACTTCCTCCAGAGAACTCCTCAACCTGATAAACAGCTTCAGTGAAGTAGCTGGATATAAAATTAACTCAAACCTATCCATGGCCTTTCTCTCTTCACAAAGGATAAACAGGTTGAGAAAGAAATTAGGAAATAAAACCCTTCAAAATAGTCACAAATAACATACAATACCTTAAAGGTCTGTATGATAAGAACTTCAAGTATTTGAAGAAAGAAATCGAAGGTCTCACTCAGAAGATGAAAAGTTCTCTCATGCTCATGGATTGGCAGGATTAATATAGTAAAAATGCCTATCTTGCCAATAGCAATCTACAGATTCACACAATCCCCATCAAAATTCCAACTCAATTCTTCACAGAGTTAGAAAGGGCAGTTTGCAAATTCATCTGGAATAACAAAAACCTAGGATAGCAAAAAATCTTCTCAAGGATAAAAGAACCTCTGGTGGAATCACCAAGCCTGACCTCAAGCTATATGTATTACAGAGCAATTGTAAAAACTTTATGGTAATGGTACAGCGGCAGACAGGTAGATCAATGGAACAAAATTGAATACCAAGAAATGAATCCACACAACTATGGTCACTTGATCTTTGACAAAGGAGCTATAACCATCCAGTGAAAAAAAAAGATAGCATTTTCAACAAATGGTGCTGGTTCAGCTTGGGGTGAGCATGTAGAAGAATACGAATTGATCCATTCTTATCTCCTTGTACAAAGCTCAAGTCTAAGTGGATCAAAGAACTCCACATAAAACCAGACACACTGAAACTTATAGAGGAGAAAGTGGGGAAGAGCCTTGAAGATATGGGCACAGGGGAAAGATTCCTGAACAGAACAGCAATGGCTTGTGCTAAAAGATCAAGAATCGACAAATGGGACCTCATAAAATTGCAAAGCTTTTGTAAGGCAAAGGACATTGTCAATAACCCAAAAGGGCACCAAAAGATTGTGAAAAGTTCTTTACCAATCCTAAACCTGACAGGGGCTATTATCCAATATATATAAGAGCTCAAGAAGTTGGACTCCAGAAAACGAAATAACCCTATTTAAAATGGGGTACAGTGCTAAAAAAAAGAATTCTCAACTGATGAATACCGAATGGCTGAGAAGCACCTAAAAAATGTTCATCATCCTTAATCATCAGGGAAATGCAAATCAAAACAACCCTGAGATTCCACCTCACACCATTCAGAATGGCAAAGATCAAAAATTCAGGTGACAGCAGATGCGGGTGAGGATGTGGTGAAAGAGAAACACTCCTCCTCCATTGCTGGTGGGACTGCCAGCTGGAATAACCACTCTGGAAATCAGTTTGGCTGTTCCTCAGAAATTTAGACATAGTTCTACCGGCAGATCCAGCAACAAGACTCCTGGGCATATACCCAGAAGATGCTCCAACATGTAATAAGGACACATGCTCCACTATATTCATAGCAACCTTATTTATAATAGCCAGAAGCTGGAAAGAACCCAGATGTCCCTCAGCAGAGGGATGGATACAGAAAATATGGTATAGTTACACAATGGAGTACTACTCAGCTATTTTTTTAATTATTATTTTTATTAGGTATTTTCATTTACATTTCCAATGCTATCCCAAAAGTCCCCCATAACCTCCCCACTCCTATTCCCCTACCCACCCACTCCCACTTCTTGGCCCTGGCGTTCCCCTGTACTGAGGCTGAAATTCTTTGACAAGTGAATGGATCTGGAGGATATCTTTTTTTTTTTTTTTTTGGTTTTGGTTTTTGGTTTTTGGAGACAGGGTTTCTCTGTGTAGCCCTGGCTGTCCTGGAACTCACTCTGTAGGCCAAGCTGGCCTTGAACTCAGAATCCACCTGCCTCTGCCTCCCAAGGGCTGAAATTTAAGGCGTGTGCAACCACTTCCTGGCCTTGGAGGATATCATCCTGAGTGAGGTAACCCAATCCTAAAAGAACACACATGATATGCACTCACTGATAAGCGGATATTAGCTCCGAAGCTCAGAATCCTTCTTAGAAGGGGGAACAAAATACCCATGGAAGGAGTTACAGAGACAAAGTTCGGAGAAGTGACTTAAGGAACGACATTCAGAGAGTGCCCCACTTGGGGATCCATCCCATAAACAACACCCTAACCCAGACATTATGGCAGATGCCAACAAGAGTCTGCTGACAGGAGCCTGATATAGCTGTCTCCTGCGAGGCTCTGCAAGTGCCTGGCAAATGCTGAAATGGATGCTCTCAATCATCCACTGGACAGAGCACAAGTTCCCCAATGAAGGACCTAGAAAAAGTAACCAAGGAGCTGAAGGGGTCTGAAGCCTCATAGGAGGAACATCAATATGAACTAACCAGTACCCTCAGAGCTCATCGGAACTAAACCACCGATGAAAGAAAACACATGGTAGAACTTGTGGCTCTAGTTGTATTTGTAGCAGAGGATGGCCTAGTTGGCCATCAATGGGAGGAGAGGACCTTGGTCATATGAAGGTTCTATGCCTCAGTATAGGGGAATGCCAGGACTGGGAATGGTACTGGTGGGTTGGGGAGCAGGGGGAAGGGTGGGTAGGGGATAATGGGTTTCAGAGGGGAAACTAGGAAAGGGGATAACATTTGAAATGTAAATAAAGAAAATATGTAATTAAAAAATAACTTTCCTACCATCTTTTAATGCACCTAGAAATAATTCATTCATTTATTCATTTTTTTGTTTCAGTACATCCCTTTTCATTAATGCATTTATTCATATGTACACGTATTATCAAATCCATAAATCGAGCACTGATCATGTTCCGGGCATGTTCCTATGTCATGAGATTGAACAGATGGGCCTGTATTCTGATCTCCCTTGTTTTTCAAAATAGATTTGAGGATTCTTGAAACCTCTAGGGTGACCTTAATCATTTTTAATAGATATTAAACCTTTTGCTAAAGTTGTAACTAGGAACTTTCCTGAATATTTGCTTGCCTTGAAACATTTTACGAAGTGAAGTTGGATTATCTGGAAATCTTTCCTGGGAAAACTAATCAACTTCTTTTTCAAAAGTTTTAAGTCTCCTTTTTATTTTTTATTTTATGTTTATTTTACTATCATTGAGTAAATATTTTCATTTTCAATTCTTGTGGCACAAACAGAAGCATGACTTTCTTATCTCCATGGAAGAATAAACAACAAAATGCTTGCCAAGGTGCACTCCTAGGAATTAGAAAATTGAACTCTGTGGTCCTTCAGTGTGATAAAATTGAACGTTACCAACTTTTTTTCTTGTTTTTGTTTTGTTTTGTTTTGTTTTGTTTTCTGCTCCTTTTGGGGGACAGGATTTCTCTTTGCAGCCCTAGTTGTCCTGGAACTAGCTGTGTACACCATGCTGGAACTGAACTCAGAGATGCACATTCCTCTATCTTCTGACTGCTGGGATTAAAGACATGGGCCACCACTGCCCAGCTACTTAATTTTCTTTTTTTTTTTAATTTTATTTTAATTAGGTATTTTCTTCGTTTACATTTCCAATGCTATCCCGAAAGTCCCCCATACGCTCCCCCGCAACTCCCCTACCCACCCACTCCCACTTCTTGGCCCTGGGGTTCCCCTGTACTGAGGCATATAAAGTTTGCAAGAGCAATGGGCCCTTTCCTCCCAGTGATGGCCGAATAGGCCAACTTCTGCTACCTATGCAGCTAGAGACATGAGCTTGGGGGTGGGGGTGGGGGGGTACTGGTTAGTTCATATTGTTGTTCCACCTATAGGGTTGCAGACCCCTTTAGCTCCTTGGGTACTTTCTCTAGCTCCTCCATTGGGGGCCCTGTGATCCATCCAATAGCTGAGTGTGGGCATCCACTTTTGTGTTTGCTAGGCCCCAGCATAGTCTCACAAGAGACAGCTATATCAGGATCCTTTCAGCAAAATCTTGCTAGTGTATGCAATGGTGTCAGCGTTTGGAGGCTAATTATGGGATGGATCCCCGGGTATGGCAGTCTCCAGATGGTCCATCCTTTCCTCTCAGCTCCAAACTTTGTCTCTGTAACTCATTCCATGGGTGTTTTGTTCCCAATTCTAAGAAGGGGCAAAGTGTCCACACTTTGGTCTTCGTTCTTCTTCTGTTTCATGTGTTTTGCAAATTGTATCTTATATCTTGGGTATTCTAAGTTTCTGGGCTAATATCCACTTATTCGTGAGTACATATCATGTGAGTTCTTTTGTGATTGTGTTACCTCACTCAGGATGATGCCCTCTAGGTCCAACCATTTGCCTAGGAATTTCATAAATTCATTCTTTTTAATAGCTGAGTAGTACTTCATTGTGTAAATGTACTATATTTTCTGTATCGATTCCTCTGTTGAGGGGCATCTGGGTTCTTTCCAGCTTCTGGCTATTATAAATAAGGCTGCTATGAACATAGTAGAGCATGTGTCCTGCTTACCAGTTGGAACATCTTCTGGATATATGCCCAGGAGAGGTATTGCTAGATCCTCTGATAGTACTATGTCCAATATTCTGAGGAACCACCAAACTGATTTCCAGAGTGGTTGTACAAGCTTGCAATCCCACCAACAATAGAGGAGTGTTCTTCTTTCTCCACATCCTCTCCAGCATCTGCTGTCACCTGAATTTTTGATCTTAGCCATTCTGACTGGTGTGAGGTGGAATCTCAGGGTTGTTTTGATTTGCATTTCCCTGATGATTAAGGATGGTGAACATTTTTTTCAGGTGTTTCTCAGCCATTCATTATTCCTCAGGTGAGAATTCTTTGTTTAGCTCTGAGCCCCATTTTTCAATGGGGTTATTTCATTTTTCTGGAGTCCACCTTCTTGAGTTCTTTATATATATTGGATATTAGTCCCCTATCTGATTTAGGATAGGTAAAGAACCTTTCCCAATCTGTTGGTGGTCTTTTTGTCTTATTGACAGTGTCTTTTGCCTTACAGAAGCTTTGCAATTTTATGAGGTCCTATTTGTCGATTATTAAATTCTGAAAAACATTTTACTTTAATGTTATAATCCATAAATGCATATACATCAATTTATCATAACTTCTAGCACACCTTTGACCAAGTGTCAATTCTTATTGAATGCAATGAGGCTTTGCCTTCATTGTTTTTATTTTTCTATTTACTTTGCTTATAGTGTCATGTATTATTTCCTCCATTTATGTTTGTGTAAGTAAATGTTCATCCTTTTAAGAGATTCTCTATCTTTAGTTCTAGGACATTGCTTTGTACTGGGCAGTATACATATAATATACATACCACTTTTTCAGTCAATGTTTATAATTTTAATTTAATGAATTTACAAATAAGATATCACACAGCTGGATAAGGTAAACATGCAAACACAAGTCCAGTTCTAAGCTCTCTGCATCACAGTGAATTTCTATGCAGTAAGACAGACACTTTTGAAGACATGGCCTTTGCTCATAATTAATGACATTGTTGTGAACTTACTTGTTATCCACTATAAAATAAGAAAAACTGTGACATGGTTGAAACTAGAAAAATAATTAGTCCTCTTCCTTCTTTTCACAATTCATATTTCCCTTTATCAATAACTCTTTCTTTCTTTCTTTCCTTCTTTCTTTCTTTCTTTCTTTCCTTCTTTCTTTCTTTCTTTCCTCCTTCCTTTCTTTTCTTTCTTTCTTTTTTTTTTTTTTTTTTCCGTTTTCAAGACAGGGTTTCTCTGTATAGCCCTGGATGTCCTGCAACTCACTCTGTAGACCAGGCTGGCCTTGAACTCAGAAATCCACCTGCCTCTGCCTCCCAAGTGCTGGGATTAAACCCACTCTTTCTTTCTTTTCTTTTTTTTTTTTTTCATTATGTATTTTCTTCATTTACATTTCCAATGCTATTCCAAAAGTCCCCCCATCCCATAATCAGTCTCCAAACGCTGATACCATTGCATACAATGGCAAGATTTTGCTGAAAGGATCCTGATATAGCTGTCTCTTGTGAGACTATGCCGGGGCCTAGCAAACACAGAAGTGGATGCTCACAGTCAGCTATTGGATGGAACACAAGGCCCCCAATGGAGGAGCTTAAGAAAGAAACCCATTCTTTCTTACCATCTTATTTTACCTGTTGTCCTGTAGGCTCCTTGCTAAATGCAATCCTGCAACTACATTTACAGGTATTTACATGCATAAATGTATATATTATAAGAAAGGATCTTATATGAAAAAGATAACGTTATTTGTCTTTTATTCAGTCACTATTTTAATGCTTAATTTTTTTATTTAGTTCTTTAGTTAACCTATAATTTACTGTCGTGTGTTAAATATTGAGGATTTTTTATTTTTCTTTTATGTTCATTATGAATTCAATGGATACTTATTAAATATTAGTTTATCCTAATATACATTAAAGAATCAATTCAATTTTGTGGTATACTAAGAAAATAATAAATTAGTATTTCATAATATCACTTGCAAAATCTATCTTTGATTAGCTGTGGAAATTTATAACTTTTCTCTTCTCTTCTCTTCTCTTCTCTTCTCTTCTCTTCTCTTCTCTTCTCTTCTCTTCTTTTAAATTTCTTTTCTTTTCTTTTCTTTCCTTTTCTTTTCTTTTCTTTTCTTTTCTTTCCTTCCTTCCTTCTCCTTCCTTCCTTCCTTCCTTCCTTCCTTCCTTCCTTCCTTCCTTCCTCTCTCTCTCTCTCTCTCTCTCTCTCTCTCTCTCTCTTTCTTTCTTTCTTTCTTTCTTTCTTTCTTTCTTTCTTTCTTTCTTTCTTTCTGTGTAGGGGATTGAACCTCATACTTGCCAGGCATTCTTTAACACTGAGTGTACTGGCTGGTTTTGAGTGTCAACTTGACACAGCTGGAGTTATCACAGAGAAAGTAGCTTCAGTTGAGAAAATGACTCCATGAGATCCAACTGTAAGGCATTTTCTCAATTAGTGATCAAGGGGGAAAGGCCCCTTGTGGGTGGGACCATCTCTGGGCTGGTAGTCTTGGTTCTATAAGAGAGCAGACTGAGCAAGCCAGGGGAAGCAAGCCAGTAAAAAACATCCCTCCATGGCTCTGCATCAATCAGTTCCTGCTTTCTGATCTGTTTGAGTTCCAGTCCTGACTTCCTGGGTGATGAACAGCAGTACAGAAGTGTAAGCCAAATAAACCCTTTCCTCCCCAACTTGCTTCTTGGTCATGATGTTTGTGCAGTAATAGAAACCCTGACTAAGACACTGAGATATTCTGAATCCCTAAAATTTATATTTCTTTAAACTAATAAAGTTTATAATTTTTAATAAATCACAGATTAAACTTACTATCAATTTTGTTTGTAATATTTTTTCAAGATTTTTATTATTTTCTTCATTTATATTTCAAATGCTATCCCAAAAGTCCCCTATACCCTCGCCCCGTCCTGCTTTCCTACACACCCACTCCCACTTCTTGGCCCTGGTGTTCCCCTATACTGGGCCATATAAAGTTTGCAAGACCAAGGGGCCTCTCTTGGTCCAACTAGGCCATCTTTTGCTTCATATGGAGCTAGAAACACAAGCTTTGGGGGGTACTGGTTAGCTCATATTGTTGTTCCACGTATAGGGTTGCAGACCCCTTCAGCTCCTTGGGTACTTTCTCTAGCTCAAAATCAAATATATATAATTTATCTTTATGTTGCACACAATCATTTTCCATGAATCCTACACATACCACAGAGTAAACATAACTGCATTATATTATTCTTGAAGTCCTGGTACTTCTAGGGACAACAGCTTCTTCAGCTTCTGTTGTTACCTGAAATGAAAGTGTCTTAGAGGGTCTCTTACCAAAGATTTGAAAATGTGAAATTTTTTTCAGAAATGACATTATGTTACTCTTTAAAATGAACTGAATTTGCTCACAGTACTGTTGATTTATGAGGATTGAATTATTGATTCCTTTTTATACATTGTTTTGTAATGTATAATGTATCTCTCCATCTGTTGAGATGTAGTCTTTAAACATTTTAAATATTCCAGTTAGTAAATATGAAGTAAACATTGCTTACCTACTAAGAAGGATTTACTATAGGGGCAATATTGCTGTGTGGATACAAGGTAAAATAGGTTCTAAAATGTTGAAATTTGCTTATGCAGAAACTTTGAAGGAACTTAAAGACTAATAATTTTAAAACTACGGTCATATACGTATGCACATTTTCTGTATATAGAAATTATGTTACTAACAATACTTCTGAGCCTCAAGTTGTATAAACTATGCTTACAGCTCTTTGCTCTGCTGTATGAATGTATGATAGAGGCTCCTATAGAGCTGGCAATCTCTGAATTGTGTCTGAGTCTACAAACATGTTGAAGGTCTTGTTTCAGCAAGACTTTTTAAAACAGATGTGTTCATATAAAATACGGCAAGTTATAAAATAATACTTATTTTATATGTTCTATTATCTTAATTTCCATTTATAAATTGTGGAGATTTGAATTACGAGACATTTGAATGTTCTTTTTTGACTACTGTAAAGTTATCCCATGGTTTTACAGCATCCTGTTAAATGTATAAGTTCATTAGTAATACATTCAGGCTTGTGTTTTTGTTCTTTAATTTTTGAAATTAAAATATACTTACAAAATTTCTTCCTTTTCTTTCCTCTCTCAAACCCTTTATTGTTCTGTTTCAAAATCATGGCTTCTTTTTTCACTCATTGTTGCTGCTGCTGTTGTTGTTGTTGTTGTGTGTCTGTGTATAAGTCTGTATAATGTTACTTGCAACTCACAGGTATCTTTTTGAAGCTGATCTTCTGGTATTAGATTACTAATTGATCGCTTTTTTTACTAGATTTTTTTTTTTTTTTTACATTTCTAATGTTATCCCCTTTCCTAGTTTCCCCTCTGAAAATCCCCTATCCCCTTCCCCCTTCCCCTGCTTCCCAACCCACCCACTCCCATTACTGGTCCTGGCCTTCCCTTATACTGGAGTATAGAGCCTTCATAGGACCAAGGGCCTCTCCTTCCATTGATAACCAACTAGACCATCCTCTGCTACATATATAGCTAGAGCCACAAGTTCTGCCAAATGTTTTCTTTGATTGGTGGTATAGTTCCAAGGAGCTTGGGAGTACTGGTTAGTTCATATTGATGTTCCTCCTATGGAGCTTCAGACTCCTTCAGCTCCCTGGATATTTCTCTTTTGTTCTAGAGCTTTTAGGTATGCTGTCAAGCTGCCAGTGAGTGCTCTCTCTAGTTTTTTTTTGGTGGCACTCAGAGCTATAATTGATCTCTTTTCAATATTCCTTAGTTTTCAGGCCTATACTTTAAATTAGTTTTGGGGCTAGACAGATTATTCAGTGGTTAAGAGCACTAGTTGCTCTTGAAGACCACCTTGCATCATTTCTAGCATACGCACAGAAGCTCACAACTATCTCTAACTCATCTGACACCCACTTTTAGTCTTTGCAAGCACCAGACATGCATGCTGTGCAAAATCACATGTAGGAAAACACTCATACACATAAAGACTTACTACAAAATGTAATGAGCAATGAAGAATAACTTTTATTAACTGAATGTGAAGATAGTGAAATTGATAAAGTGAAATTGATAGCTAAATATAATACTAAAATATGCAGAGTTTCAGCACTTATGAATTTAAAACAAAGACAGTAGCAATTATCCATATAAATTTTGTAAGGACTAAATGAGACAATAACTGGCAAGTTAATTGAAACAGTATTTATTCTCAGAATACTCTTGTTATTATCATTTTGGATTGCCAGACATTTAATTAGTATGAGGTCTAGGTCACTCCTCTTCAAAAAAAAAAAAATCAAAATAAATTTTAAAGCATTAAAAATTCATTTTCACTTTGGAAAAATATCCTCTTAATAGTTTGCATCATGAGTCAAAAGGAGACTTACATAGGAAAATATTGAGGCTGCTAAAATGTACACACTATTTAAGTTATTAGCACTACATAGCAGTGAGTGACATTTACTGGATGAGGATCACTTTGTATTTGTCCACTAGACCATAAGATAGCATTGGCATGTGTCCAACTACTTCCTGAACTTTTTCCCATCTATTTTTCACAAAGGACTAATGCCCAATGATGCATGTGCAGCAATCCATCTTTCTTAACACAACTTACTCACCAGGAAGTACACAAACATGATTTTTGAAACACACAATTTTGAACAAGTTTGGTTAACATCAGAAGAATCACAAGGGCAGCAAGCTTGGGGGAAATATAAAAAACGGGATCATTTCTTTCCCAGGAGGTGGAAAAGAATATCATTCTAGCCAAGTCAGGGTTCATTTTGCAGAGTCTTACTTCTCATTTAAGAAATAACAAAAAAGTCACACTCAATCCTGAAACCTATCTATGACTACCACAGCAATTCAAGCATATTGCTAGAAGCTAAAAAGTTAATGTGTGAGGTCCTTATGATGAAAGAGAATGAAGGGCTCCTTTTGTAGAACTGATAAAATTGTAATTTCAAACAGTGAAAATGACCAATAATCAGTGTATGGAAGTCCTTCATGTGTACCACAGAAAAAACCCTCAAAGGCATTTTTTTTATAGATGTGTTACATTATCAAACTTCATAAAGAGGAAAGAAAGAGAATTATTTATGTAGATGCATATGCACTTCTTACATGTATATAAGTACAATGCATATACAATGTGAATGAATGTATGTGTTACTCTTCACCAGGCACTGTACTATGTGCTTTCCAACTCCTCTTACTTTTAACCCACAGTATTTCCTATAATTTGTAAGGTCATGTCACATATGATGAAATTGCGAAGCATAGAGGATATGTAACTTTTCAAGAGCATGAAATATATGAAAACCAACAGGAAAAAGTACGTTCACTCGTTTTCCCCTTTAACTGGAATAATTTTCTAATATCATCCCATTTAGGTTTGAATATGAAATGTTTCCCAGTGGCTCATGTGTTTGAATACTTAGATTAAAGTTGGCATTACTAATCTGGAATGTTGAGAACTTTGGGGGTATGAAACCTCATCAAGAATAAAAGGCTGAGAGATGGCCTTTGGGAACTCATAGCCATCCCCTCCTCTACTCAACAGAAAACACTAGAGAAGACGGATTGGCCAGTTACCTTTTTTGTATTGCCACAGCTGCAACCCATTTCTGCCACCATAAATTCTACTACTGTATGCTACAAACTCTCAAATATTGACAAAAATATGTATTTCTTCCCTTGACTCCGTTTTGTCAGTGGTTCTGTGATGAGAAAGGCAATCGTTATACTGCTTACGTGCTATCATGACACATATGCATAAATTTCCTTATATCAAGTTAATAAATCTGATTCAACATGAAAATTCCACTCTTCCCATTCTCTGTATTTATTATATACATATACACACATACATGTATGTATATATGCATGTATGTATGTGTACATATACATAATTTATTTCTACGTTCATTTATTAACACACATACAAACACACACACACACACACACACACACACACACATAACCAACTAGACAAAATATCCCTAAAGGTGCAAGAGAGCCCTAAAATGTTGTAGCAACTGACAGGTGTCTAATTATACTTAAGGGCCATTTAGCAGGAGAAAAATCATTCATGTTACTGGAAACCTAGGCAATTACACAGGATTAGTGAGGTCATAGATCTGAGAAAAGAGCCTTCTAGTACCACTTTATCAAACCTGCATAGCTTCTCATGTTATACACACTGACTCTTATACCCACAGACAAGTCTAGGACCCAGCTACACAAAGATATTTCTCTTCCCAACAAATGCTGTTAAAAACCTAATCAAAATGTGAAGAACAATTAACTGTGAGATGCAAAAAATAGATAAATCCACAAATCCTGTAATAATATCAGGGAAGAGGAAGCAGAAAGACTGTAGATGTCAGAGCAACAGGAAATCTGCTGTCTGCTGTGAGAATGATGTGTCTTCTAAAACCAACAGTGAACCCATTCAACCATTCAACTGCAAATATTTAGCTAACTAAACAAGGCCTGAAATATAACATCACTAAAAGGTATGCTAATATGAAAGGGGGAAATATCATTAGTGTTCAACCATGGAAAAGACCCTGACTTGGTTATCCAATACTAAAAGATCAGATCTCAAATCAAGTGCCTGCTACACTGAATGGACTCAGCACTTGTTATATAATAAATGTATTTAACAATAACAGTTAAAGAGGCAAGGAATTTGAAAGGGACTGAAGTTAGGCATGGGAGGAGATGAAGGAATGAAAGGAAGTGGAATGATGTGATATAATTATATTTTGACTTTAAATCTTGATTAAAAACAAGAACTCAGAATAACTACAACACTTGATAAAAGAAAGGAGGAGAGAAGGAAGGAAGGAGTACTTATTGATTATGGATGGGAAAAAAAAAACAAGAAAGTTTCCAAACACTTGGGAAGAATTCCACGTTAGAAATCCTCTGCTTAGAATGAATGCCCACTTGCCATTGTGCAGCACTGCTTATGAGGCCTTAGGAGAGCTCCAGGATCTATTCACTCTGATCCCACATATATCTATTTGCTCTGGATAAGTAAGTTCCCGATGTGCTCTGGACATTGTTAGCTATTTCTATTAAAAGGGCAAGGAAATTTCCTTGCTCTATTGTCTGGAGCCCAAACCATCAAATGACAGATACAGTCAACTATATAACAATACAGAGAAACACTTTGACCTGACAATGAAGATTGGAATCACCTCCAAAGAACTACTTCTAAACAGGTTCACATCCTCCTTTGTCCTATTAACCAGCTTCCTCCCCTACCTCTGATCAGTGGGCCATAGGGAGGCTAAAGCATTAAGAATCCTTATTAAAGTAGGTTTTTAACAATCTAAGACTATAATACCTATACTCTGTCTCAGTGGAAAAAAAATCTCCTGTTATATGTATACTACTGTAAGTTAATAAACTACCTATAATGCAGCCACATAACAATAGAAAGACAGTACAACACATTCTAAGCTAAACACTAGCCTCGCAAAGACTCTGTTTACAACAGATGTAGGTGTATGCACTTAGAACTGAAAGGAAGAGTTAATTTACTGAACGGTTTAGAACAGCTGAAACATAATGCAATAGGATTAAATGTGAATGAAAAATGAAAATTAAACATATGTAAGAGGTTTCACAATAGATTACAAACTCTATAAGTGAAACTGCTAGTGATTTTAGAATAACCAAGACAATTAAACTAAACTAGGTAGAACAACAACAACAACAACAACAAAAAGATACGATAGCCAGAGATATGGACCACGAGAACAGTGAAACCACTAGATGCTACTCAGCTTCATACAGGGTAACCTGAAAATCTTTAGTAATGGGCAAAGAAAAAAATCAGATAATTTTTCATTATTCATTACATATAGGTGGACTGGCTATTTAAACAAAACTTGCAAAAATATGATTTTTTTCCAGCTCCAAGTGTTTAGTCAGCATTAAACAAAGCAATTAATGTTTATATTCACGATATGTGTTTCAGCGAGTGCTAGTAATTTAGGTATATACTGTATGAACTGTTATTATAAGGACATTTCAAGAAGATATAAGATAATATTGGTAAGTTACTTTGAAAATATAAAGGCCTGCAATTTTAAACTCTGCCTTTCTGACCTTATACAGTTTTACCTATGAAATATTCTTTAGGTACAGAGATAACATTTAGTCAGCAACATAGTACAAGTCAGATAAGTAGTACACACCTATCACATGGCATGGATAGACAGAAGCAACAAGAGTTAAAAAGCCATCCCCAGCTGCATAGCAAGTTCAAAGCCAGCCTGAGTTAAGTCATCCTATTTCAAAAAACAAAAGTGTCCACAAGTACAAAACTAAGCATGATGCTCTTTTTGGTCAAAACCTGCACCTTATCTGTTATAAAACCTTGCAATAATATAGACAACCTCAAAATATTAAATTATTTGAAATTTGCAGATAAGAGGATAATATGACTGAAAACTTAAAGGAAAATATAGCTGGTAAAAACTTTTTTTTTCTTTTTCTTTTTCTTTTTAAAGATTTAATTTGCTTTATTTATATCATTATAGCTGTTTTCATGCACACCAGAAGAGGGCCTTGTATCCCATGCCAGACGATTGTGAGCCACCATGTGGTTGCTGGGAATTGAACTCAGGACCTCTGGAAGAACAACCATTGCTCTTAACCACTGAGCCATCTCTTCACCACCCCTGCTCCTTTTTTCTTTTTCTATTTCTTTTTATTTTTCCTTTCCTTTTTCTTTTTGCTCTTTTCTTTTTCATTTTGGCTTTCTCTATTTTTTTTTAAGAACATTAGAATGATTAAAAAGTCAATGTGTTCTGGGTCACTACAAAAAAAATTGCCTCCTACACTTTTCATGTTCAAAAATAATGCAGGAAATTATGTTGAACATTAACCGGAGAGAGTTAGCTGAAAACATCTTAAACACAAATAGTTTTCTAAACAAAGTGTTAAAGTATCTTTAGATTGAAATATTTAGCCACGAGGAAGATAGTCATTTTTGACACCTCTTATAGTTTAAGAATAGGAACAAGGAAAAAAAGAGACAAAAGTGCTTTCTACATATGCAATTTATAATACTCAATAACTTTTGTATTTTAACATAAAATTGCTTGAAATGAACTTGACCCTATTCCAATTCTACTTTCCTATGGTTTCACTTATAAAGTTAGGTAATTTCCTTCTGAAAAAAAAATACAGAAATAAAATATTTGGGGGTTGCAGAGATGGCTCAGTGGTTAAGAGCATTGACTGCACTTCCAGAGGTCCTGAGCTCAATTCCCAGCAACTACATGGTAGTTCACAAACATCTGTAATGGGATCTGATGCCCTCTTCTGGTGTGTCTGAAGACAGCTGCAGTGTATTCATAGAAAATAAATAAATAAATAAATAAATAAATAAATAAATAAATAAATAAATGTTTTTAAATGAAATAAAATATTTAAATATAATATAATGGTAAAATGAGATATGTTGGATTTCATGAAAAATGGAACAATGTGTGATTAACAGTCTAAAATAAGTACAAAAAGTAAATCTGCCATTCTTTGTGTACCCATTCTTTGTGCCATAGTTTAGGTCATATGGTAACTCAATATCTATATTCAAAAATACACTTGTGATTTCAATATTATACCAGACTTTCTATAAACAAACTCACATGTAAGTTTACACTATAAGCAGATTTTTCCAATGCAAAGTACCTTAAAGATTCAATAATTACTTGGTGAATAAATATATTTAAGGATATATTAAAAAGTATTTATAGTTCTCAACTGTCAGTCATGCAAAATTTATCATCAGTCTTGAAAACTGAGTATTGTAGTTTTCCATTTTACTTAGTCATCAACATTATTAATAAATTAATAATTCTATTTTGATAAATACTCATTTACTTAGCACTGGTTTGAAACTGGCAGGTATCTCTGGAGAGCTGCTGGCCACAACACTCAGTGAAACAGGTAGGTGATGGTCATCTCCCCTCATCCTCCAATTCCAATTCCCCTGTTTTATGCCCACCTTTAGAACAGACTAGCTGTTTAGGCCTTTCCTTCCTTTCTGCTTCTACTCTCAGGAATTAAGCAGATTTTCCCCTCCAGCCTTCCTTCCTTATCCCATCCTTTGTCTTGGCCTCCAATATATCAGACATGCTCTCCCTGCAAACCCACTGCCCATTCTAACCCACTACAATTTCCCAGGCTGATACCCAGAGCTGTATGTAGCAGATCACCTGCAGGGACCTGTCTTCCTCTCTTCTTCCATTTTCTTGGGAATCCACACATTCTCAAGGCAGGCCCAGCTTTCATTCCTCCTCGGACCTTCTCACTCCTTTTAACTCATTTAGCCCATCCTCATTCTGTCTTGTATGACCCTAGTACCTAGAAACCAGTTCTATGAGGACCTCAACTGGCAATACATGGTAGAACTCAGAAACACTCCTTATCAGAAAACCCAAACCAGTTCATGCTCCTAATATCAAGAAAGAACAACAGAAACTAAGGAACAGAACACCCACCCAAAAAAAATCCAAGATCATATATCAACACATAGCATACAATTAGCCCCAGTCCAGATGCCTGGAAGAATGTTAATTAATTAATTAATTAATTACCTAATTAATTAATTTAAAAAAACAGAAACAATAACACCCAGCCACAATGTCTCCATTAGAGACCAGCAACCTTTCTACAGTAGGTCTTAAAAATTATAATATACCTGAATCACAATACAAGGACCTCAAAATAGTTTTCTGAATATGTTCAGGAACTAGAAAGAGGATATGAGTAAAACCATTAATGATATCTAGGAAAACACACACAAAATTAGTGAATAAAATGAAGAAAACAGTTCAGCATATGATAGTAAAGAAGAAATCATACAGAAAACTCAGAGAGAACATGGGAGATAAAACATTTAGAAAGTCAAACAAAAAACATTATAGGTAAACCTAAACTATAGGCTATAAGAAATAGATAATGAAGAAATGGATAGATGAGCCTAAGAAAAATGTTCAATCTTAAAAAATACTGAGGTGCAAAACAGCCAGAAAATCTAGAAAACAATGCAAAGACCAAATCTGAGAGTAATAGGGAAAGAAGAAGGAGAGTAATAGTATTCTAGAGTAAAAGCATTACTACAAGCTTCAAAGTTAAAAATACTACTGTACTTTAAATGAGATGTTTTCAAAATTGTGTTTCATGTATGCTGGCCAAGGAATATTTTCAGTATTACTATCTCTTGTAAGATATTGAAATACATTTAAAAATAAATAATAATAATGAACTGGGCATTGTAGTGCACCCAACCTTATCTCAACACTTGGTCAGCAGGGGCAGAATGATTGAAGTGAATTACAGGAAAACTTTGTCTATGTAAATTCTTCCAACAGCAACAACAACAACAACAACAAAAAGAAAGAAAGAAAGAAAGAAAGAAAGAAAGAAAGAAAGAAAGAAAGAAAGAAAATAGCTGGGCGATGGTGGCACACACCTTTAATCCCAGTACTCTGGAGGCAGAGGCAGGCAGATTTCGGAGTTCGAGGCCAGCCTGGTCTACAAAGTGAGTTCCAGGACAGCCAGGGCTGCACAGAGAAATCCTATCTGGAAAACAAAAACAAACAAACAAACAATAAAAAAAAGAAAGAAAATTGAAAATTGAAAATTATATCAAATATTTTCTCTTCATGCATTCTACATACTGTTTAATAAAGAAACTCAATATTTTAAAAAATTATTTATTTTTGCATTTTGTTTTTTAAGCCAACAATATGTGTGACTCACATAATCATTTTGCTAAGTGGATTTTATGAATATATATTGTGTGTATATGATTTTTCATCATGTGTACTTCTGCTCTATTCCTTATGGTTTTGAATTCTGTATTAGCTTTCAATATTCATTATCAAAATTCTAAGCATTCTGTCACAAACTTCTGAAGTTTTCAGATAAACTTAGCAGAATTTTGGCTTTCTTTCAAATTTAACTTTATTTGTATTTAACTACAACTTTTTTCTAACTTTTATTACATCAACAACTATACTTTACCATGTGTCCCAGATACTAATTGGAAAGTGTTTAAGCTATGCTTAAAGTTGAAAATCTGTAGGAAGTTCATATGAGAATAGTTTGGAAATTCTACAGGAAAGAATGTCTCCTACTTTGAATATAAAAGACAGGCATATTTATTTTGGGTTGAACAGCAAACAGAGTGATCACACATCCCTCACCAACCTCCAACAGATCACATTTTGCTGACATGTCTGTGGGTTCCATGAAATTCATCTCTGACCTGATTTTTTTTTTAACTACAGCAGAGTCAGATTTCAATTAATAGGCTGTCCTCAAAAGGAAAATGTTCATAGCTTCCTGCTATGTAGAAGCTGCAGGAGATGAAGAATACCTACTTGAAAGAAGTACAAAATGTCCTGGAATGAGAACTAAGAGCCTTTTAGGGAAGTATAATTTATAATCTAGGTTGGGTGAACAGTGTATATTACATATTGTGTGTCTCATTGTAGAACAGGCTTCAGTTTGCAGTTAAGAAATATTCATTAAATCAAATGAATTCATGCTAACTTTCTGGAAATTTTAAAAAGAATAATAAGTATGCACAAGCTACAACCTGCCCTTTTAAAGTATTCAAATATCTGTAGGTGGAACTCATATACACATTCATGAACTTGCACACATACACACCTTAAAGCAACTCTTTCCACTAATTATTACCAACCATTGTAAGTTACTGAGTAATCCTATATCTTACAAGAAAATGAAACATACATTTCTGCAGAACCATCCTGATTAATGAAGACTATCATTAGCTACCCAGTGATGAGCCCTGTGACCATGAAAAAGGGACTCCTTTTTTTGTGTCAGCTTTCTCAGCATCCTGTCTAAACTAAGCCAGATACACATGCTACATATTTTCACTTACATATAGAATTCAAAACAACTGAACACATATAAGGGAAGAAAGGAATGGCAATAAGAGAGGCTTGTGGACTAAAGGAAGGTGATGGGCAGAAGCTCCCAAATCTCCTGGGGACACCAGGAACTGTTCTTTTCTTTTAAGGTCTACTTAACAGCATCAGGAAGATAGTTAATAATAATAAAGTATTGCATACTTCAAGATTTTTGAGAGTAAGTGGAATTATTTATATAAATATTTTAAACTATTTGATGTGATGGGCAATTCTATAAACTTGATTTAATCACATAATTTTATACTAGTCTATATTAAATATTTTTCTTGTTTACATTTAAATTTTGTAACATTATATATTACATTATATTTAATTGAAAATTATTGACACAAGAATAAAAATATATATTCATTAAAAAATTATAGAAGGAAAATTGGCCCTTCTGGTTTCCATTTGTGCCTGGGAGCTGACTCTGTGCCCCAGCCCTCTGTACCCCAATCTCACCCTGAGAAAACTGGTACCCCAGGAGTATTGACACACCCAAGATCACAAGTGAGACCACAACTACCACCCCAAGACCTGGCCTAGGTGGGACCTTCCTGGGGCCCAGTGGACTTAGGAATCTCAGAGCAGACAGGGACACTATCCTTCAGGTTTCTCTCTGTGATCAGCAGCTGACCCTGGACTATATCTCACACTAATCCTATCAAGAGAAAGCTTGACCACCAAGAATGGTGACACCCAGGCTCACAGGAATGTCAAGTTCCAGTGGAAGACAGCAAGGCCAGCTAACACCAGAGATAACCAGATGTTGAGAGGCAAGCACAAGAACATAGCAACAAAAACCAATGCTACTTGGCATTATCAAAACCAAGTTCTCCCACCACAGCAAGCCCTGGATGCCCCAACAAACCTAAAAATAAATCAAGATTCTGATCAAAACTTATGTCTTATGAAGACTATAGAAGACTTTCAGGAGGACATAAAAAATTCCCTTAAAGAAATACAGAAGAACACAGGTAAACAGATTGAAGGTGTTAAAGAGCAAAAAACAAAAATCCCTTAAAAAAAAAATACAGGAAAACACAACTACACAGGCAAAGGAATGGAACAAAACTATCTAAGATCTAAAAATGGAAATAGAAAAATAAAGAAATCAGAAAGGGAGACAACCTTGGAGCTAGAAAACCTAGGAAAGAAATCAGGAGTCATAGATGCAAGCATCACCAAGAGAATACAAGACATAGAAGAGAGAATCTCAGGTGCAGAAGATACCATAGAAAACATTGACACAGCAGTCAAATAAAATGTAAAATGCAAAAGTACAAAAAGGTCCTAACCCAAAACATCCAGGAAGTCCTGGACACAAGGAGAAGATAGGGATAATAGGTATAAAAGAGAGTGAAGATTCCCAACTTAAAGGGCAAGTAAATATCTTCAACAAAATTATAGAAGAAAACTTCCATAACCTAAAGAGAGAGATGACCATAAACATATAAGAAGCCTACAGAATGCTTAATAGATTGGACCAGAAAAGACATTGCTCCTGACACATAATAATCAAAACTCCAACTATACTGAACACAGGAAGAATATTTAAAGTGGTCAGGGAAAAATGTCAAGTAACATAAAAGTCTGACCTATCAGAATTACACCAGGCTTCTCAACAGAGACTCTAAAAGACAGAAGATGCTGGGCAGATGTCATACAGGCCCAAAGAGAACAAAAATGGAAGCCCAGGCTACTATACACAGCAAAACTCTCAATTACCATAAATGGAGAAACCAAGATATTCCATGACAAAACAAAATTTAAACAATATCTTTCCACAAATTCTGTGCTTTGAAGGATACTACATGGAAAACTCAAACACAGGAAGGATACTAAACCCAAGAAAAAAGCAAAAATTAATCCTCTTACAATAAAACCAAGAAAGCCACACTAACATAATTTCACTTCTAACAACAAAAATAAAAGGAAGCAACAATCCTTAGTCCCTAATATCTCTTAACATCAATGGACTAAATTCCCCAATAAAACAACCTAGATTACCAGACTTAATATATAACAAGGACTGAGCATTTTTCTGCATACAGAAAACTTACCTCAATGACAAAGGAAGACACTACCCCATAGTAAAAGGCTGAAAAAACCATTTCCAAGCAAATGGTCCCAAGACACAAGCAGAAGAAGCCATTCAAATATCAAATAAAATCGACTTTAAATCAAAAGTTATCAAAAAAAATGTGAGGAATATACTTGAATTCTTAGCCAGAGCAATTAGATGAGAGAGAGAGAGAGAGAGAGAGAGAGAGAGAGAGAGAGAGAGATCACAGGGATACAAATTGGATCAGAAGAAGTCAACATATCACTATTTGCAGATAATAGGATAGTATACATACATACATGACCTGAAAAATTCCACCAGAGACCTCTCAAACTGATAAACAACTTCAGTGAAGAAGCTTAACTCAAACAAATCAGTGGTCTTTCTCTACACAGAGGATAAACAGCCTGAAAAAGAAATTAGGGAAACAACAGCCTTCACATTATTCACAAATAATATAAAATACCTTGGTGTGACTCTAACTAAGGAAGTGAAAGATCTGTATGATAAAAACTTAAAGTCTCTGAAGAAAGAATCCAGAGAATATCTCAGAAGATGGAAGATTTCTCATGCTCATGGTTTGGCAGGATTAATATAGTAAAAAAGGCCATCTTGCCAAAAGCAATCTACAGATTCAATGCAATCCCCATCAAAATTCCAACTCAATTCTTCACAGAGCTAGAAAGAACAATTTGCAAATTCATCTGGGATAACAAAAACTATTCTCAACAATAAAAGAATTTCTGGTGGAATCACTGTCCCTGACCTCAAGCTATACTACAGAGCAATTGGGATAAAAAACGGCATGGTAGAGGGACAGTGACAGACAAGGAGATCAATGGAATAGAACTGAAGACCAAGAAATGAACTCACATACTGGAATAGAACTGAAGACCCAGAAATGAACTCACATACCTTTGGTCACTTGATCTTTGACAAAGGAGCTAAAAATATCCAGGGGAAAAAAGACAGCATTTTCAACAAATGGTGCTGGCTCAACTTGCTGTTAGCACAGAGAAGAATGTGAATCAATCCATTCTTATCTCCTTGTACAAAGCTCAAGTCCTAGTGGATCAAGGACCTCCACATAAAACCAGAAACACTGAAACTTATACAGGAGAAAATGGGCACAGGGGAAAAATTTCTGAAAGTAATACCAATGGTTTGTGCTGTAAGACCAAGAATTGACAAATGGGTCCTCATAAAACTACAAAGCTTCTGTAAGGCAAAGGACACTGTCAATAAGACAAAAAGACCCCCAACAGTTTGGGAAATGATCTTGAACAATCCTAAATCTGATAGAGGGCTAATATCCAACATATACAAAGAATTAAAAAAGTTAGACTCCAGAGAACCAAGTAACCCTATTAAAAAATGGAGTACAGAGCACAAAGAATTCTCAGCTGAGGAATACTGAATGGCTGAGAAGCACCTAAAAATGTTCAACATCCTTAGTCATCAGGGAAATGCAAGCAAAAAAACCTTGAGATTTCACCTCACATCAGTCAGAATGGCTAATATCAAAGACTCAGGTGAGAGCTCCATTGCTCGCAGAATTGCAATCTGGTACAACCACTCTGGAAATCAGTCTGGTGGTTCATCAAAAAACTGGACATAGTACTACCGGAGGATCCAGCAATACCACTCCTGGCCATATACCCAGAAAATGCTCCAACATGTAATAAAGACAGATGCTTCACTATGTTCATAGCAGCCTTATTTATAATATCCAGAAGCTGGAATGGACCCAGATATCCCTCAACTAGACTAGGAAAATGTGTTACATTTACACAATGGAGTACTACTCAGCTATTAAAAACAATGAATTTATAAAATACACAAATGGATGGATCTGGAGGATAACATCCTGAGTGAGGCAACCCAATCACAAAAAAACACATATGATATGCACTCACTGATAAGTGAATATTAGTCAAGAAGCTCGAAATACCCAAGATACAATTTGCAAAAACACATGAAACTCAGAAGGAAGACCAAAGTGTGGATACCTCGTTCCTTCTTAGTAGGGGGAACAAAACACCCATAGAAGTAGTTACAGAGACAAAGTGTGGAGCAGAGTCGGAAGGAATAACCATCAAGAGACTGCCCCACTTGCAGATCCATCCCATATAAAATCACCAAACCCAGACATTTTTGTGGATGCCAACAAGAGCTTGCTGACAGGAGCCTTACATAGCTCCGTCCTGAGAGGCTCTGTCAGTGCCTGACAAAATACAGAAGTGGATGATCACAGACATCCATTGGACTGAGCACAGGGTCCCCATTGCAGGAGCTAGAGGAAGTACCCAAGGTGCTGTAGAGGTTTGCAGCCCCATAGGAGGAACAACAATATGAACTAACCGGTACCCCTAGAGCTCCCTGAGACTAAACAACCTAAGTTGATACTGACTGTTGGTTGAATGCTCTGTAGGGTACATGGTCCAAAATTCTGGTGTTTTCACATAGGCATCTTTAGAAGTTATTTGACCTTGTAAAGGTATTATTTCAGAAGCAAATGCTCTAGGAAAGCAATACGTAGACATGCTTACATTTTTACATTCTTTAGAGTATAGCCTTGGAATAAATTTTACTCTAATTTGCTTTTCAAAGTTGTGACACAGATCTTCCCAAATTTCTGAAGAAGGAAAGTATATCGTTCAATATAGAAGAGAAAAATGCCATTTTGTGAGAGATGAGAAAATGAAGTGGAAAATTTTGCTGCAGCCATTTTTGAAAAATATGTCATATACAGATGTCCAAATATGATTTTATAGAAGTTTAAACTAGACTAGGAAAAATTTTAATTGAGAGTAAATAATGCAAAAATATAATCTAAACGTTACATAGTCTAAAATAGTACTCTGGGACAGAAAAGGAAGTGTTGATTTGAGAAATCTAATCAGATTCCGTGTGCATGTATTGAACTCTTGGGTTTGTGTTCCTTCCTCTTCTCCAAAAGAAAAGTTCTAAGCTTTTTGTTTATATTTTCTCATATTGGTCATCTTCAGAGTCTCACTGTTCATGGAAAAAGAATTATTACTGTAGGTAGTAATAAATCCATTGTGAAATTTTCTATCAATGTCATAGGTGAATTTTAACCCTTTTACTATGAGCAAGATTTGAATTCTCACTGAAAATATCACTACTTTTCTTTATCTATAGGAATTTCTTCCAGAAGTACATACCCAGCTACCCCATATATAGCAAAATTGATGAAGGATGGGCCCTCATATGACTGGACATAATGTTTGCATTCAGCATGCAAGCATTCATATAATTCATTAATCTAAAAGTTGCTTATAATACCTAATGAAATGTAAATACTATGTGTATTGTTGTCCTATTTTAAAGTCAGTGATGAGAAGACAAAAAAATCTGTGTATATTCAAGATCTTTGTAGTTATTATTGTAATATCTTCCAATTATGTTTGGCCTTACCCATGTAAATCTGATTCATAGGCGAATAAATTTACTTTATACTAGTCTCTAGCTCCATTGTTTCTGCTTATTCTGCTCTCCTGGGGGTTATGCTTTTTGACTCTCTAATCAAGAAGATTATATATTACTTATAATTTTCTAGTGTTGTTCTAACCATAAGTTATACATGCATTATAACAATTGCATCTCAATTGAACACCTACCCACCCTCAAAGCTCTTATACTTCAAAACATCACTTTTTTTCACTTTAATATTTTTCTTTAGTTTTAAAAACAATGAAAATTATTACTATCTCATTTATTCCTCCCTTTCTCAGGCAGTTGAACATTTTGCCTCAAAAAGACATCCTTTAACATAGACACAGGATTGTCCATTTGAAAGTTAAAGCTAACAAAATGACCAGAGAAAGGGTTATATGAAGCTTCTGATGTTGGCAACTAGGAGAAGAGAGGGGGTGGAAACTGAGTAACTGTTGTCTGGCTGTGAATGAGGGTCACATTGTATTTGAAGGTCACATTGTAATAAGTAGCTCTGAATTCTAGTTAAATTAGTGGGTAGATCAAGAGAAAGCAATAAAATATGGAAGTGGTGGGCTACAGTCATCAACCAGGAATGGTGGCATATGCAGAAACCAAGAACATGAGAGATTTTATCCTTAGAAAGCTGTGTTTCAACTGCAGCTGGAAGGGCCTGAGAGTAGGGCTTGTTTCCTTACTGTTGGTGGCCCAGCTTTAAGCACAATGCTAGTCAGCAATTAACAAGGTTACTATTAAATGTTGAATGATCTGAATCTAGTCTTATGCCTTCTATATGGCAATGGTTGAGTTGCTGCATAAAAAGCCTCTGTGAGGAGTCATTACTATAAAGATTAATTCTTCATCTCTGAGATGTTGTTTACATTATATTGTTCTCTCCATGTTCCTCCAAACATCCATTTTTGAATATACAGTAGGAATAAGTTAGTTTTTTTTTTCTGACACTTCATTGGGGCATTACTAGTAGATAGGACCAAAATCATCCTTTCCCAGTGTTTTTCAATGAGATCTTAATGATAATATATAGGCTTGATTTAAGTATGCAAAGTGACAATTTCTTCCCTCTACTGAATGCACTCCTTTATCATTGGACAAATCACCATGAAAGAAATAAATTAATGAAATAATCATGGCAAACCAAATGAATAAAAGAAAAGAGAAGAAAAAGAAAAGAAAAGAAAAGAAAAGAAAAGAAAAGGAAGGGAAGAGAAGAGAAGAGAAGAGAAGAGAAGAGAAGAGAAGAGAAGAGAAGAAAAGAAAAGAAAAGAAAAGAAAAGAAAAGAAAATAATGGGAATATCAGCATTGTTCATTAAAATGGCTACCTCCACCTAAAAAGAAAGTTTAATGGATGGATTGTGAATTTTATAAGCAAGAAAAAGACACTAACTATAACTGCACACAAAGTGCATGACTCTTAATACCAGCATTGAGTTAAGAGAGGGTTAAGGAAACAGAACCTGGATTCATAAGTGGCTCCGAGGTAAGAGGCAATGTGTGGTCAGACACCTAAAAATAAATTTTCAGACATGCTAGACATAGTGTCTTGACAGAGCTACTGGCAATGTGCCTGTCCACCTCAACACTGCTTAATGAATAATATATTTGATTAATTTAAAGGTTTGTGCCTATACCATTCACAAATGTTTTAAAATAGGGATTTTAATATTTTCACCATACAGAAAGGATAAATAATGATATATGCATGTGTGTATATGTGTTAATTGACTTAAATAAGTTATACATGTATTTAGATACTTCCTTGTATACCATTAATATGATTATTGTTTGCTGTACATAATTTTAAAACACATCTAGTTTAAATGAAGAAATAAAGCTATACTGACTAATACTTCTGAACTTACAACAAGTGCTTTTTTACCTATATTTTTATAGAGCTATAACTGAAAGAAATAAATTATTTTTTTTTTATTTTACAATGAAGATTTAACACACTATGTAGCCAAAGCCCACAGAAAAATAATTTCCCATGTCATTCTCTAAGAAAGCACTGCAGTTACTGAGAAGAGGCTAAGAGGCAAAGAAAGAACAAAGTCAAAAGGAATACTCTGCCTAGTTTCTAGGCGTCACAAGACTTGTTAGTCTATGTACACGGATCTAATGTGCAGAAGTGCTAGAAGTGTGTATATATGTATCCTATCTGCATTTGGTCATTTTATAGGATTGACAGTGTGTGGAGCTGAGACTAGAAGTGAGAAAATACTTTGGCAGCACCCAAGAAAGCAGATGTTTCCATAGTTTGACAGCAATATAATAATAATATTTGGGTAATTAGTAACTTTAGGCAGACTAAAAAAGTTCTTTTGAACTAAGTGATACCTGCTAAGGATGCTTAACAACACTATTTGTCAAAGGTTGTCAGCCTTTTGTTTTTCAAAAGCACTGAGCTGAATTATATGGGGCTAGCAATCCAAGCCCCCAGTGTTCTGTAATTCGTCTACATAGTCAGCAGCAGCTCTCCCAAGCATTTGAAATGGTAACTCTCTCATAACCTACATCTCCTTATGTGGTCCTTATGTGGATGGTCCCAATGAAGTATAAAAGAGGATGTTAGTCACTGAAGACTTCACAGAAGCCATACATGTAGAAACTCCATGATTATTACCATAAATCATTGTTTCTCCCTGGGTTTCACAATAGGCATGTAATGGTTTCTATCCAGCACTCAGGAGTGATGTGAAACCAAAAAAAAAAAAAAAAAAAAAAAAAAGCTATATTTCTTCAAAGTTTTCTTTGGACCAATAACAACTGTGACAGGTCAAGACGTTCTAACGATAAATCTACTGACGTATGTATGTACCAACAATCACAACAAATTCTTTTACCCTTAAGTGTCAGTGCATTTTGATCTCTAACACAGTGTTACCTAATGCTTGATTTAACTGAGTTTCTCTATGCTTTTACTGCACATTTCTTAATGTGGTTATATTTCAAAGATAAAGGAGACTGTGGTCAAAAAAAGGTAATTGTCCCTCAACTGTGTTGGTTAGCTTCTGTAAAACTATAGCAGGAAATCCTGCAGTCTTCTTTCTCTGTTTATCAAGCACAGCTGTTTCCTCCTATGCTTCTTTTCAAATTATGTTATCACCTCCCAAGTCATTAGCTCAAGGGCACAGAAAGTAAGCCATCACCTTTCACTGCTTTTTTTTTTCCTCTAGGGCAAAATGTGCCATTTCCTTTAGCTTGTGAATCTTGTTGCCTGTGTTTCTTTACAGGTAACATTTTTGTTTGCTGTTCACCACTATAAAGTTTTCAATAACAAATGAAAGAAGATAAATCATTTATATTTTAGAAAAATTTTATTCTATCCAATTGCCTAATCTTTAAAATAGATGTCTGTATTTGTATAATGGCTTTGATGTTGCTAATATTATATCTTTATAACATTTCTAACATTCTAATCCTTTGAAATGACTTTAAAGCAATCTTTTGCATCAACATGGGGGAGGAATTAAGGTTGGCGTTTTTTATAGTTGAATAGTTTGATTCAAGTTTCCTTAAAGCTATGAGCAACTATTCTTATTTCCATTATATGTTCTTCTTTTAGATATTTTAAAACAGTGATTCTTAATTTGTGGATTGTCAATTCCTTCGGGTTGAAAGATGCTTTCACAGGCATCAGAAAACACAGACATTACATTGTATTTATAACAATAGTAAAATTACGATTATGAAGTAGCAACAAAATAATTTATGGTTGGGGGTTACTTGAACATGAATTGTATTAAAGGCTTGCATCATTAGGAATGTTGTAAACCACTGTTTAAAAGAACTTTTATGAAGTCAAATTCATGGTGAAGTTTCTGATCGGGTACTCATTATCCTAAACCTGTGACAGAATGTCCTATGACAAATGTTTTTACTTCAGTTGCCAACGAAAATGCATCTCCTCTAGCTGTCCATAAAATTCATGACCAAGATTCAATGAAAAGTATCAACTCAGCAGTAAGTGAATTATCCTAAAATGTCAAAGATCTGTAGATGGAATTATTTATCTTCTATTTTCAATTAAGAACATCAAGTTTTAATCATAACTTTTCTCTTTTTTTGGCAGTCACTGATCCTTGTCCATGAACTTTGGTTTTATATTGCTTTTTGGATTCTTCTGACCATCAGGAAGGAGAACAATTGAGTTATATAGCTGTATATATTGATTCTCAAGATTGGCAGTTAACCAAACTGTAGTCACTTACCGTTGATGTAGTGTGCTCTTATTTTCCCAGCCAATTATGTGTGTTAAAGAAAAGTTCTGGTCAAAAGTATTAGCCCTAATGATGATGCCAACACACTACTTTGTATTTGAATCTTCAATCCAGATTATATCATGAGTTTTACCTCAAACAAAATGTTCTCTCACTGACAAGATGTGTGGGACCATGAAAGGCAGTCTGTTTTCTAGTCGAGCTAGGTTAAACCCCAGAGACCCAGCAGATTAATCTGCAAGGGACAGAAGGAAGTTTGACACATGTTCCTAGACACTAGGCTCCTGACAGGAGGACCCAGCTCCAAAATTCTGTGGCCATCAGTCACATAGGCAATGTCCGAAGCTCCTGGTATTCTGTCTGACTCTCCCCCCACAGTTATCTGGCAACAACAGCCATGTAGGCACAGCCCATTATAAAAAGGGCTGTTCGCCCCCTCCTCCCTCTCTTACTCTCTTACTCCTGGTTCCCCCTTGCTCTTCTCTACTTCTCTACTCTCACCTTCTCTATGTCTTTCTACAATAAACACTTTAAAACCATGGACTGTCTCATTGGGATCCACTGTGCTGGAGCAATGGCCTAACCTCCCGCCAGAGGCCTCTCTCTGATCCCAGATGTGGGATCACAAACCAAGCAAGACAAGGACTCTCCTCCCTGAGGGACCCAGCCAGAGCTCTCTCCTCCTGCTCTTTTCTTTGACCCTAGGCAAAAGTGCACTTCCCCACCTCCTGAGCAGAGTCCTGGCTTCTCACAGCCAGATGCCCGCACGCTGGGGTGGCATGGGGAACTCCCAGTCAAACTTTGCTGAGCCCTGGGCCGAACGTGGGACACCACTTTTGACCCACAAAGATGGATTTATTTTATTTTAAAAGGCAGTAATAAAGATTTTCTGGGACGCCTTGTCAAAAATACATTGTCTGTCAACGTCTTTATATTAGTAAGTCTTCAACATTAGTAAAGTGCAGATCTTCCACTTTGTTTAAATTTTCTCCACTTAGCATTAACAAATGTCAGAAAAGGGGGAGGGAGAAGGTTACTAGGAGGAAGCACCACATACAAAACTATTCAAGATGGGTCTAGCCTCATGCTTCTGAACAAATGTAGTTTTATCTTGCAAAGTGTGGATTGCTGGATGCATATTGTCATTCTCCACATGAATGAAAAGATTATAGCCTAACCTGCAACAGATAATGAGCACATTGTGATGTGGGCTGTGCAGTTTGTGAGGAAATAGTTCATTTACATACCAAAGCATTGAGCAAGATCATAAATTCTGTGTCTCTGGCATACTGACTTCAGGCAGAGAGGTGTGGAGCTGTTTGATCTTTACAGAGAACAGCTCAGATCCTGGGGACAGGACTGCATCCATCATGTGCTTACAAAGAAACTCAGCTTCCTTTGAATATGGAAATTACTATCTTTCTGGACTAGCAACTACACCTATCTCTGCTTAACCCACTTGGGGCAATGCAACTTTTCCTATCAGAAGCTGAATGTCAATTATATCAGCCAAAGCAGGCAGCAGAGCAAAATTACCTTAACTTTGATAGATCCTCCTAGAACTTTAAGTCAGGGAGCCAATTTCAAAATTCTCATTGATTTGTGATGTCAGATGCCAGAAAAAGAATTTTCTCTCGAGTGTGCTTTAAAACTGTGTTATGTCTAACATATGCATTTTTTGTTCATTTGTCCCCAAAGGATTTCTCTTTATTGAAAGGGAAAAAAGAAATAATAGTGTTATAATATTCTCACTAAGCTCCAAATAAGCAGAACTAAGTTCAACATTAAAATTTTAACTGAAAAATGATAACCACCTGTGAATTCTCCTTTCAAATTGATATCACTAACCCACATGTCAACATAGACCAGTGGTTCTCAACCTGTGGGTTGTGACCCTGAGAGGGGTCATCTATCAGATATCCTGTATATACTACATTACAATTCCTAACAGTAGCAAAATTACAGTTAAAAAGTAGAAATGAAAATTTTATGGCTGAGGGTCATCACAACATAAAGACACTGTACTAAAGGGTCTCAGCATTAGGAAGGTTGAAAACCACTGCCATAGACTATGTTAAACATAGCCCCAGCCTGACCATTCTGCTCTACTTGTAGGAACAATACACATGGGTATGTATGCGACCTACCCCATGCCTAGTTAAACCACCCAAAACAAACTGTAACTTCCAAAC
Source organism: Mus musculus (assembly GCF_000001635.26). Lineage (NCBI taxonomy): Eukaryota > Metazoa > Chordata > Mammalia > Rodentia > Muridae > Mus > Mus musculus. The sequence continues at coordinate 33,087,704 of NC_000076.6, read as the reverse complement.
TGACTTCCTGGTATCTAGCTCTGTATAAATAGATGTCCCTCATCCTCTCTCACTGAGTTCAGTCTTTATACCCTTAGAAAGATTTGAGCTCCTCCCTGTTCCAATAAAGCAGTTTCAGCCAACTGAACTAAGTCAGTCTGCCTTACTGCATCAGTTACCTTCTTACAAAAGGAAGTAAACTTTTATTAAAAGTTATATTACTAAACACATTAACTCTTCATCTAAATTCCTTATTTTTGAAATAATTATATATTCACAGAATTAGAACAATGAGATTAATTTTTTCTGCATATATTCTGTCTTAACACACTGACATTCACATTTTGCCTAAGGAGTACTGTTTGGAACTACAAATAGCATCTACATCAATAAAATTTATCCTGCATCTCCAAATAATAATAGTTTAAAATCATATCCTGATGTGGTCATCTCACTTGGCACAGAAAAGCATTTCCTTAAGTTTCAGCAAGCAGCTAGTTCGTCAAATAATCAATACTCCCACCACAAGCTTTTTTTTTTTTAAGATTGCCTCATTCATATTATGCTAGTGCCACACAATCTAAGAATTGATTGGCCCTTGTTTCAATGCCATTTTCTCCTTAGTATCTCTTTCTATTGGCTTGTACTATGGTGGTTCATATAATATCAATTATGAACTTTCCTAATCTGTCTATTTATCTACTTATTGAAGCTGATTTATTTTCTTTCTTTTCTGTTTTTCTTCTTTCCAATTATCTGTTTTTAAATCCCTCTCTTCCAGGGAGAGTAGGCAGTGGACTGTAAACAGATGAATAAAAATAATAAATAAATAAATATTAAATTAAATTAAAAATAAAAGTAGTAAAAATTTATAAAAGGCTCAAATCTAGCTATTGTTTCATCTGTCAGTTGTTTGGGTTTGTCAACCATTTGTTTTGAGGCTTTGATATTTCTTTCTTTCTTTTGCCTTCAAGTACAGGATGAGAGAAATAAGAAATTTAACATCTCATTACACAACTTGAGAGGAAACCTTTACCTAAATACTGAATCTTCAGTGCCCAATTGAAAATTCATATGGTCTACACAAGAGGGCAGCTAACATTGGTACTTGCCTGTGAATCTCTGGGTTTCTCCAAAGTGAAGAGAGTCCTATTTAAAGACTCTGATCTGATCTGAGCACTGGTTCGTTCGGCTCTGGTCTGAGCCTAATCTCAGCTACTCAATATACCTAGTGTAGACACCCAAGAGCCACCCAATATCAAACTAACTCTGAGTCTCACACAATGAGAAGGCAGATTCAACTTCACTGTTTTCAGACATGAATTGAAGTTGTATCAGTCCTTGCATAGTTCTTAATCTTCCTAAACCTTAGCTTCAAACTTTATAAATAGCAATAAAACTGTTTCACATCGATGTTGAGAGGGTTAAGTGGGCATTTAAGAAGTCTGATATCTTAAGACTCCAGACAATAAATTGACTCAGTATTATCACTACCATCTTTATCATGGCTAGAATAAAAGTTGTTGTTTCCATAAAGTCCTTTGGGGTTCAACTTTGATTTCTGTTTTACCTAGTGCCTATGCCTGGAACACATTTGACATGGAACATGGTTTTCTTTTTTTTCATTGAATGAATTATCCAAGTTGAAGTATCAATAGAAAAATATATGTGAAAGAGTCAGTAAGTTTGGTAGTTGTGGCATGTATTAGAAGTAAATAAGCCAAGGTGTCAACCTGTGAACTTCCAAAATTAGCAATGGCCAAAGACTTAGAGTTATTATGATACCAGGCATCCAATGAATCACCCTTGTTCTTCCTTGGTCTAAATCTTCAAAATGTTTGCTTTTCATATTCAGTGAGTAAAAGATGAGATAGATAAATGCTATGAGGCTACTCCTGCAGTGTTTATACTTCAGGGATTTGCACAAAAGTGGTGGTAAGTGAAATACAGCAGAAGAAAGAAAAGACAACTGAAGGCTGAAAGAACAATGAGAAACAAGACCTTTACAAAACATCTCTTTAATGAAAGGCAAACAAGAAAGAATGAAGAAAGGTTGTTATAGATGAGAAACAAAGAGTGGGAATCACAAGGTAAAGAAAAAGTGTCAAATCCTTTGGAAAACTGAGGAGACTGACTATGGTAATAACCACAGATAACACAAATTCATTGAGCTGGCAATCTAAGTTTCTCCTGACAAATAAACAGATCATTGCAAAGAAGGAATAAGTACAACACTCATGATCACATGGTAGAGACCCTACCTACTCCGAAGACCAGACTATGGGAAATGATGATTATCCAGAAAATTATATGCTGTGCTCACGTAGTCAACTCAGATTTTCTCAGTTGCTGTTTTATGGGCCCTACCACAGAGGCTTCACAACATCTTCAACTCCCTATGGGTACAAATAATTCTATTTCAAAACAACAGTCCTTTAATAAAACGTGCTATGGATCAAGTGCAAATGCATGTAGGACATGCACTGTAATCAAGGAGCACGATTGGCCAGCAATGTCTGAAATTAGTGGCAGCCTAGGTTCCAAGCACAGGCTGACAGGAATGCCCAGAGGTTTCTTAATACCTTGTACAGGAATAAGCAGAACACTTTTATAGACAGATCTTTTCAAGGCCAACATAAGGGCGACATGACACAGAATGTCCAAAGTATAGAAAAAAAAATTATAATATTATTTACATTCAGTTAGCAAATTCTGAACTAAAACTGGCAAACAGTAAATTTTATATCCTCTAATGGAAAAGAGAAAACACAGGCTGGCTTCAAGGAGCTGATACCCAATCTTGACTACAATTTGGTAATGGGAAGTCATGGAATATCTGAGTAACAGGGTTTTTTGTGTGTGAAATAGACATCAAATTGCTACTTAGTGGAATGGTGTGAGGTCTCACAAACGAAATGTGCATAAGTTTCTAAACAAAATACCTAATAAATGGAAATCTCTCAGTAATATTGTTATTAATTTGTGGTGACAGGCTATCTCTGTAACTAATACAAGCAAGGCATTTTTTTTCCTCACAGATATTGCCTAAATCTTCAGGGAAAATTATTTTCTTTACATAGATTTCTACCCACACAAAAGATAAAACAAATAGATTTCTATTTTACAGTCTCGTTAAAAACAAAATGACATTTAACTTGGAAACTGTCAAAAGTACCACCTGCCTTATGTACTTATTGCTGTCAGAGAGAATGTTAAGCGTATCTTCCATAGTTTTACCTCAACTAAAGCCAGACTGTATTATTTTTAAAGAATTACTTCATTAGTAAGACGGGTGTGAGTGTTTGTAGATTTATTATAAGTGTATAAATAGAAAATATGTTAATATAAATATAAAACACACTACTTATAGAGAAACAAGAAATGAGTTTACAAAATAACTAGATTTCTAAGAGTTAAATGCTTTATTTTTAAAAGTTAGACTTCTCTGACTTTCTGAAATTTCTAACTTTGTCTTTGAGCATTTGTCAATGGTAAAATGACTATGATTCTTCAGGGCACTTCTATCTGCGATGCATATAAGCAAGCTGTGCACCCTAGCTGGAAAGAGAAGACATTTAAGAATTCAAATTTTAAATACTATAAAGAAAAGATGCTCCAGATCATATTTCTAAACTGACACATCACACATAATATTCTGATTTTTTTCCATCTCCATCCTCACATGTCTTATAATTTTTGTCTTAAATTTTTTGCCACCATGTCCTCAGCTATTTATAGAGGTGAGGTGATAACGGAGAGGGTAGTGGGGCCTCTAGCATAGCAGAAAATACTTTCCACACGTAAAATTCCCGATAAATCTCCCCTTGCTCCCTCAAACACACAAATCTGGCAACCGCTCAGCTTCCAATTTCATTTTGCAGATCCTGTGTAGACTCACAGAACTAATTAACTAGAAGCCAGCTGAAGCCTATAGCGTCCCTGAGGCTGTTGATTTACATAATGTCCCCAGGCAACAGTACCTTCAGCAGTGATCTCAGTCATGGTGGGTGCAGAAATCAAGCAGGTGAAGAGTTCCAGTCAAGTGGCACTTTGCAGAATAAGGTAGGATTAGAGAACTCTGGTAGAGGGGTATGACAAGGGCTCTTCCTTTTCCTGGATTTTCTGGCTGATTTTTGTTGTCTTGTTGAACTTTGCCTCTTCTCTGCAGAGTTCTCCCCCTGGAAACAACCTAAGCCCTTTCCAAGCAGTACTTGTGGCTCAGCTAAAAGTATCAGCTTCAAACAAAAATAGCCTCATCTGCCTTGGACTCTTCAGCACTTTTTTTTTTTTTTTTGGCACTCTGGAGGAACACACACACACACACACACACACACACCAACTCTCAAGCCCTAAAGATACAGGCAAATATAAGTAAGTAAATAAATAAAAGCAAATAAATAAAAGAGGAAAACAAAGCCAGAGTATCTAGAAAGTGCTGTCTAAGCCCCCGCAGTGTCTCTGATATAATTACAGATTGGGGATTGGTGTCAGAAAACATAAAATAAAGAGTTGAAAGTAATCTTACCCTAGATAGCTCAGATTTATTCTTAGTGCCTCTAATACTCAGAACATTCCTCTCTCCCTTATTTGGCTAGGGGAGGATCATGTAATGTCTACCACAGGCAGAGGGGAGGGCAGTTGTTAGTAATTTTTCTGTGTTGGTTTGTTGTTGTCCCAAATCCTCTAGTCAAGTGCACTTATATAGGGCTACACTCAGAACTGAAATTTGTAACTCCTGGCCATTCTTTTAAGCTAGTCATGTTGTAAAAAATTAATATTTTTAAATATTAGTCAATAAGAAGCATGTAATGTGACAATAAAAATCAATCTCTGAGAAGTATGCCGTCTCAGGGTTTTATTCCAACACCTTATTAAAAACAAAATATCTGAATTCATTTCAGCAGTGAAAGAAAGAGAAGGTGAAATAAAGTTTAGAAATCCACTGTTCACATTTTAGAAATGGATTTCACCATTTCCCTTTCCGAACTTGAAAGAAAGGAAGAAAAAAAAATCCTAGCAGCAGCTAACAATTAGCTAAATTGCCTGATTAGCATTTCACCTTCCCACTTCTAGACAGGTGTTAATGAGAAGAGAAATATTCAGTAGTTGGTGGTTGGAAGGGGAAGGAGAATCAAAGGGCATTGATGATCATAAACTTTAACCAATCTGAGAATTATCAAGGGCTGGCTTTCCTTATCTTTTATTTTCATCTCACATTCAACTTAATAAAAGCTTGCAGTTTTGTCTCTTTGCCTTAACTCACTGCCATTGGCTGACAGAATCTCTTGAATCTGTAGGCAATTCTTAGTTTACAAAGCACAGCTCTATCTTCTGTTTTAAAATGAGGCTCAGAAGAATGATGTGACAGCTATTTGCATAGACAATGACATCCTACATGTCACCAGCTGTCTTCATTGGCTGCCTCAATTTCATGGCACAACAGAAATTGCATAGAAATCAGCTGAATAAACAAGTCAGAACTCTTAGTTCAGACGGGAGGAAAAGATTCCAGGTAGACTCTTAATGTTATACAGAGCCCACAACTAGCAGCTGGGACTGGACTGAGATGATTAACATTGATTACAGTGCTCATACATTACCTGAGAGCTAATGTCCTCTTGCAGGCAGTACTGATTCCAAATTAAAGGAATCACTGCAAATAAAGACCATCCAAAAGGCAAAATGATGCCTTTGGAATACTGGGTTAATCTAGAAGTGTTCCCTGAAAGCAGAGTTCACCTCACTGTGGTTCTCTCCTGTGGTTATTTGATAACAATAGCTCCCAAAGGCTATGTATTTGAATGCTTTGCTCCTAGTTGATGGAACTATTTGGGATGTATTTGAATGTGTGGCCTTGTGGGAGGAGGCATGTCACCATGGACAGGCTCTCAAAAGACCACCTGTTCCCAGATAGCTCTTTTTCCCTCTCTCTTTCTGCCACATGGTGTAATCTCAATAGCTAATTCCTCAGCTACTGATCTCACAAAACACTAATCTACTCACTGTTCCCCACCATGATAGTCATAGACTCTATTCATTCCTTAGAACCATAAGCAAGCCCTCAATTAAAGATTTTTCATATATTGTCTTAATCATGATACCTCCTCAGAACAGTAGAAACATAGCTATGATACCCCAAATAATATGTCCATTTGTTACCAACACAATGCTATAGTTTCTAAAAAGCATAACACTTCATGATCCTTGGCCATAGTTAACTGAAGAAATAATTTTGCTATACAACCTACAAACACTTTCAAGAGCAAAGACCTTAATAAAATTTGAAAAGGGGAAAAAAAACTAGTTTCAAACTCTAATTTAATGTTAGGTAAAAATAAGATGAGGATGCTGTTTTAAGTGATTGATGCTACACTCAGGCTCTCACAATTAATTTCATTCTGTAATGTTAAAATGAAAAGAAAAAAGCAAAACAAAACAAAATCCCTCAAAGTTATTGTAGCTAAACAATGTAGGATAATAGTCTCTTACTTCCATCTGTAAGAAGAACCAATGATTTGATGGGCAATTGAAATTAGAGCATTTCTTATTTTGGAAAGTTATTGGAATTCGTTCAACTTTGAAAGCTGGTTTATGAGGCATGTCTTACATCTGACAAGATGTTTGGATCCAACTTCCTAACACTTCCAAATAAGTAGGTCCCAGCTTTCAGAGAATTCAATGAACATAGTATGACACACAAGGAATTAACTTCTCTTATTTTAAAAGTACTGGTCTTGAACAGATGTCACTCATCTGTTGAACTCTTCCAGTGTGATGCAGGAGGTACAGTTCCTTCCTCAGTATGACATCTATTCATCTCACAGTGGCCATTTCCATCTACCAACTATTGCATAGAATAGTGTTTATGAGAGTAGGGCATTAATAACTGACCTTTTCTACATACTCATTGATGAATTAAAATAGAGGTGTTCTCAACTAAGTGATACATTTAGCTTAACATGCCTCTTCTCTCTGATCAAACAAATCATTAGCTACTGTGATTTTTCACTTACTATTCTATATACTCACAGAGGTGAGTAGCAGAGTCACCCCTTAAAGTGATCTTTTCAAACTAGTTGCTTGGTCTCTTACTATCATAAGCTAACAGCCAATAATAACACATAATGTGCATTAGCCTCATTAGATTTTTCTCATCCATCTTGAATTTCAAATTGTAAAAAGACACAGAAAGTAATGCCAGAAGTTGTGTTGACTTCTGGCTTCCAACTCTAAACTAGACTAACATTTTCAGACATGATTTTAAAATCTTAATTGTCAAATTCTTTTTATAGAATGATAAGAAGAATCAAAACTAAAAACAATAGCAACTGATATTTTTAAAGTAAAGTGGAAATGTAAAGTTTTAAAGTTATTCTCTAAGCCCTCTATTTTTATTGTACTCACAGTTAAGGTGTGAGCATCAATGGTTGTATGTCGGTGGTTATATACACATGTATGTGTGATTAATGAAAATAATGTAATATTTTAAAAAGTTTTTGAATAAAATACAACTAGACACCCCAAAAATATTAGGATAATCAACTAAGAACGCTTCCCTTGAATCTTCTAAGAATAATTGGCATATGTATCTTTTTCTATAAACCCAAGTTTTCATGTTGAACAGGAGCCATGCATAAATAACTGAACTGTATGGTTTTTATTGAAAATAAATTCTTTTATACAGTACATTCCCACCACAGTTTCACCTCCTTTCACTCCTCCTAGCTCTTCCCAACCTCCTTTCTTCAACAGATTCATTCCCTACCCATCTCCCTTTAGAAAAGAAGAGACCTCCAAGAGACACCAACCAACCATGATAAAACACAATAAAATAAGTCAAAGCAAAACTTCTTTATACCTGGGCTGGACAAGAAAATTAAACAAGAAGAAAAGAGCTCCACGAGCAGGCAAAAGACTGTTCCAAAAAAAAAAAATATTTATTCTGATTTTCCTTTTCCAGGCCCAGCTCCCAAAATGATGATGCTGAGACTATTTATTAATAAGTGCTAGACCAAAAACTTTGGCTCATTTTAACTATTATATGCCCAACATCTTGTTTGTTACCTCTCTTCAGTCCAGGCTCACTTCATTCTGTATGCCTCCTTAGCATCTCCCTCAGTGTCTCTGTTTTTTCTATCCTGAGTTCTGTTATCTGCTGGCTTATGTCTGTCTCCTCCAAGCTTCTGAGTGAATCTCTTCTATACTCACTATTTGCTAGACTTCTCTCTTCCTGCCAGTGTTGTACCTCTTATTTCTTGCCTCAGTTCATTGTCCATTGCCTTTCTTAATGACAGATGTTGCTTTTAAGAGATTCTCTTTACATCTGCCCCCACAGTTAGGAGTCTCATAAAAATACCAAACAAATATGTTACAATGTATACAAAGAGAACCTGGTCCAGACCTGTGCAGGCTCCATGTTGCTTCAGTCTCTGTGAGCCCATATGCAGGCTGCTTATTTGATTGATTGAGACATGTTCTTCTGGTGTCCTGAATTCCATCTAATAGCACAATCTCTCCTCCTCTTCAATGAAATTTCCAGAGTTCTGAGGAGAGGGACCAAATAAAGACCACCAATTTATACTGTCCCTGGCTGGTGGGTTTCTACACCTGCTCCCATCTGGTGCTAGAGGAAGCCTTTCTGATAAAGACTATACAAGGCACTTATCTATGAATATAGCAGAATATCATTAGAATCACTTCATTAATTTTTTTTTAATACCAGTAGTATTTGGTTTTACCCCATGTCTATCTAGTCTCCAGTCCCTGGTCATTCAGTCAGTGTTAGGTATGGGCTCCCTCTCATGGAGTAGGCTTCAAGTTAAATCAGACATTGGTAGGCTACTCCTACAAGTTCTGTATCTATGTCTACAAGACAGATTTTAGGTTAAAGCTTTTGTTGGTATCCACATTTCTCTTTACGTAGCTTGCAGAATGCCTTTCTCAAACCAAAAACACTGGAGCTTAGGGTTTAAAGTTCAACCTTTACACACTGTATGCATGTTGTTATTGGAGAACCATGGTATGTCCTACCAGGAGCCTGGGTTCTTTGGGGGATTCCACAGGATTAACTCAGACAATAACTCAATTGAATGTAACCCAGTACCAGCACAGGGAAACTTGCCTGGCTTTAAGAGACAGCAAGTTCAGATTCTATATTCTTATTACTAGGAGTTCTCCCTAGGGTGACCCTCATAGACTCCAGGAACTTTCATTACATTAGGTCTCCACACTGTCCCCCAATTGCTGCTGTCTTTTTCATCATTTTCCCCTCCATCCCATCTCACTATGCCTGATCCCTCCTGCTTCCATCTCTACCAGCTCCCAGTCTACCAGTAATATCTATTTTATTTCCCTTTCTCTGGAGAAATCCATGGTTTCTTACCTGCTAAAGACTTTCTTTTTACCTAACCTGCCTGAGTCTAAAAATTGTGCTTGATTATCATTACTTAATGGCTAACATCCACTTATAAGTGAATACATAGTATATATTTTTTTTCCTAGTATCCATTTGTCTTCAAATTTCGGGACTTCTTTCTCTTTCTTTCTTTCTTTCTTTCTTTCTTTCTTTCTTTCTTTCTTTCTTTCTTTCTTTCTTTCTTTCTTTCTTTCTTCCTTTCTTTCTTTTTCCCAACAGCTGAGTTGCCAAGTCCTGCAAGGTCCTTGGCAGTTAGCGCCTGAACCTGGTTCAACCTCTACTTGGAGTAAGAGGTGTTTGGGAGCAGTGGAAGGATTCTGCTTGAGACACCTCTCTAGATAGCTCATCTAGACAGCTTAGCTCTAGTAAACCAAATTCTAGTCCCTTATTTTCATATCAATTTAGCCATGTACCCCAGGTTCCCTTTTGGTCATTCCATGAATCAGCATTTTATTGCCTTAGTCACTTGATTCTTAAAAAAAGACAAGAACTTTTTTTTTTTTTTTTAACATAGCAAATGAACTCTGAGACCTGCCTGACTTTGTAATCACAAACAATAAGCTTTGCTGAGTGGAATTCTAATCTGAGACCACTACTACCACCATGCCTAGACCTAAACTCTGTCTCAGTCTGACCTTGAACTCAGAAATCTGCCTGCCTTTGTAAACCCAAACAATAAGTTTAGCTGGGTGGTATCCTGTCCTGAGATCACTACTTCCTCATTTCCTAGTACCCCTTTATTATTTGAACCATGAGCTTTGGTTTTTTGTTTTGTTTTTTTAAAACTATTCCTTTCCTTTTATCAACTCATTAGTGCAGCTGTCTCTGTTCTTTCAGGTTCATGAAGCCCCTCATACAATTCATATTGCCTCCTTATGTTTTGCATAGTTGAGAAATCCTGCTGATATTTTCTTGAACTCGGGCTTTTATAGTTCTTTACCCACAGTCTTATGGGCTGCCCTGAAGGTTTCAATGTTCACCGCTTTGCTAAAGAACACCAGACACACTCTCCTGTCCTGGACTTGTGTTGTTTCAAATTATCATGAAATCATTAAGCTTGGCAGGGAGAACATTCCCAGATAAATTTGGCAGAGAGATTATTTCCTGAAGGAGAGACATGAAATTATATATATATATATATATATATATGTATGTATGTATATACCAACAAGCATTATGCCTAGCAACCATCAGTTTTGCTGGTTCTGCTCCATTGTCAGGAACTATGTCATGCCATCCCTTCTGCAGTCATGTAGGACTTGGCACTGACTAATGCTCCTTTATGTAAATGTACCATATATTTTAAATCCATTCTTTTCTTGGGGGACATATAGTTTGTTTCCATTTTCTGGGTATTATGAATAATACTATAGTAAACATCGTTAAGCAAGTGATTTTATGGTAGGATAGAGTATCCTTTTGATATTTGCCTAAGGAAGGATAACCAAGTCTAGCATTAAGGTTGGTTCCCAATTTTCTGAAGCATCACTGTATTGATTTCGATAGTGGCTATATGAGTTTGCACTCCCATCAGCAATGAAGGAGTGTTTCAATTGCTACACATCCTCCTCACCATGAGCTGTTATTTGTATTATTGATCTTGACCATTTTGACAGTTGTTAAGATGGAATCTCAGAGTAGTTTTGATTTGCATTTTCCTGATGAACATGTATTTAAGTGTTTCACAGACATTTGAAATTCCTCAGTTGAGAATTTTCTGTTTTCATCTATATCACAATTTAATTGGACTATTTGAGTTGAGATTTTTAAAAAAAAATTGGATATTAATCCTCTGTTAGATGTGGAGTTGGTAAAAATCTTTCCCTTATTATGTAGGCTGCTACTTTTTTCAATTGACAGTGTGAACTTTGCATTTTCATGAAGTCCTATTCATTATTTTTTTATTATTATTATCATAGGGCAGGCATTATTAGTGTTCTGCTCAGGAAGTTTTCTCCTGTGCCAGTGTATTTCAGGCTATTCTCCATGTCATTCAAGTTCAGTGTATTTGGTTTTCTTGAGATCTTTGATTCACTTGGTTTGTATAGGGAGATAGATATGGTTCTATTTGCATTCCTCTACATGCAGACATCCAGTTAGAGCAGCACCATTTTTGGAAGATACTTTCTTTATTCAGTGTGTATATCTGGCTTCTTTATCATTAGTTAAGATCCAAAAGGTGTGTGGTTTTTATCTGGGTCTTTGATTCCATTGATCAATATGTCCACTTTTATGACAATACCATGTAGTTTTTATCATATGAGCTCTGTGATAGAACTTGAAATCATGGATGGTGATACATCCCAATTATTTTTATTGTTCAGGATGGATTCAGTTATCCTGGGTTTTTTTTTTGTTTGTTTGTTTGTTTTTATCCATATGAAATTGAAAATTATCTTGCCAAAGTCTGTAAACAATTGTGTGGGGAATTTGATGGGGATTGCATTGAACCTGTTAAGTTCTTTTGGTAGGACAGCCATTTTCATTATATTAACCTCAGAGAATTATGCACATGGGAGATCTTTCCATATTCTGAAGTTTGTTTGTTTGTTTGTTTGTTTGTTTTTTAATTTCTTTCTTCAGAGACTTAAAGTTCTTGTCATACAGGTCTTTCACCTACTTGGGTAGAGTTAGTCCCAAGATATTTTATATCTTTGTAGATATTGTAAGGGGTGTTATTTCCTTGATTTCTTTCTCAATCCATTTGTCATTTGTATTTAGGTGGGCTACCATTTTCTTTGAGTTAATAACCTTGTATGCAGCCACTTCTCTGCAAGTATTTATCAGCTGTAGGAGTTTCCTGATAGAAATGTAGGACCACGTTTGTGTACAAAATGAATAAAGAAATAAAAAAAAAACATAATTGTTCCTAGGTATAGTAGAGGAGAAAATTTATTATGAAAAAAAGGAAGAACAGAGTCAGAGGCAAGGGAATCTGGGAGAGTACAAAATGAACATGACCAGACTAAGCCAGACCATGTGAAGAGTGGGGGAGAAAAGAGAAAGACTGGTAGAAATGAGATACAGAGTATACAAAATGACCAGGTACCACAATGGTTGTATACGGAAGGGCAACTGGTTGGTGGGCAAGGAGAGCCCAGTCTCTCCAGTATCTCTGCTGAAGAATTTTAGGGTAAGGGTGGGGTATGGCAGTCAAATGACAATGTAAAAGGCAGGGATTAAGGGATGTTGGCAGCCAGATCTGCTTTGATATGTGAAATAAGCAACTCAGTCTTTTGTGTCAAGTTTGGGACCTAACATAGAGTATCTGTAAACAAACATGCTTTGACTTCTTTCTATCCAATTTGTACCTCCTTGATTTCCTTCAGTTGTCATACTGCTCTAGCTAAAACTTCAAGTAGGATATTGCATAGGTATGGAGATAGTAGACAAGTTTGTGTTGTGTGTGATTTTAGTGGAATTGCTTTAAGATTATCTCCATTTAAATTGATGTTGTCTATAGGCTTGCTGTAAATTGTCTTTATTATGTTTTCGAGTGTTCCTTGTATCCCTAATTTCTTCAGGACTTTGATAATAATCAGATGTTGATTTCGTCATAGGCCCTTTCTGTATATAATTAAATGATCACATGGGGTTTTTTTGAGGGGGGGTTCCTTCAGTTTTTTTTTTAATATGGTAAATTATATTCACTGATTTTTGTATATTGAACTATCTCTGGTAGGAAGCCTATTTGATCATGGTGGATGTTCTTTTTGAGGGTTTCTTGGATTCAGTTTACAAGTATTTTTTGCCTGCATTAAACCAAACAATTTTTTTTTAACTTTTTACTTATACTTTGTGAATTTCACATCGTGTATCTCAAACATACTCATCCCCCATCCCTTTATCTGCCCTTGCAACCTCTACCCCCCCCCCCAACAAAAAAAAATAAAAATAAAACAGAAACAAAGCATCTATTGTGAAAGCTGCACTGTGTCCCACAATATATACCCTTTTACACAAAGAGTTTTACTTCTGCTTCACTGTTAATACTGGATCCTCACAGGAACTACTCTTGGACATAATGTTGTTGGCCTGTGTCATGAGATCCTATAGCTTTGAATCTGCCGGTCAGGCACCATTATGTGCTCCAGAAGTTCATAAATGGAGTTAATGTTGGAGTGAGACAACTCATAACCCTGAATCTGTGCCTGGCTGGTAACTGATCTTTCCCATGCCATAACACACCATGGCAGATAGGGGCAGGAACCAAACAAGAGCAGGGGGTTGGGAGGGGAGGAAAAAAGGAAAGGAAAGGAAAGGAAAGGAAAGGAAAGGAAAGGAAAGGAAAGGAAAGGAAAGGAAAGGAAAGGAAAGGAAAGGAAAGGAAAGGAAAGGAAAGGAAAGGAGAAGAGAGAGTGAACTTTTCCCTCTTGGCCTCAGTTGAAGAAATTGAAGTGTCTTACCAGAAAGAGGTGACAGGAAGAAAAACAGGCAGACACCAACTATATTTGGTAAGAACACATTTGGCCTTTTAAGTCTCCTTAAAGAAACTAGGAACATTAGAAATGATCTCAAGAACGTAAATTGTATCTGACTTAATTTGATTTTAAAATCTTATCACATGAACTAGAAATTCCTTTGAGGTTTCCAGTTGATATTCCTTGTCTTCAGAATCACAAGAGGGAAAAAGATTAATGCAATGATTAGTTCTTTAATATTTCTCAACTTGAGCATTTCTGTTCACATCATTTTAAATTGGTTTGTGTTCTACTGGTATTATGGAAACTTTTTCTGCCTTCATTTTCTGAGTTTCTTTCTTTAATCATAGGTTAAAGGCCATCCCATATACTTAATTTGCCATAAGGTTATTTCAGAAGCTGTGTAATGCAGATCACTCTTCAGTTTGGAAGGCATTCCTGAGCAATTATAAACTTTCCCCTCTTTGATTCTGACTCATAAAGAGTTTGGTCTCTGATATCAGGTTCCTTCCCTCACACACATTTGACATTGTCAAACATTCCCTTGCAAACTTGCCTAGTCAGTCCAGCATCCATCGGGCTAGCAGAGGCGGGGGAGGGATTACTGTTCCTGGCATCTTTCCTCCTCTGCTGCTATCCCTGTTGGGATCTTCAGTGTCCTGAACTGAGAGGCCCCATGGAGACCATAAATTCATCTAGCTGCTTTCGATTCTACAGCCTTTTATATGTGACTTTCATTGTGAATCTTTGGTTGCTGCTCAAATGTAATTTATGCCTTTTCATTTCTTTATAAAAGCATAAATACCATTCTTACGAAAAATAAAATATCTGGTGACTAATTTTAGATACAAATTTATTTTTTTTCTTTTAGATACATTGAACAGAGATTTCTGGTTCCTAATATTGAAAGAAAATTACAATGTCATCCTGTTCTTTGCATTTTGATGTTTGACTTTATCAACAGTTGCTTTGTTTTGTCTGGTTTATTGTTGCTAAACACCAGCTAGATTCCCCAACCTTGTGTGCCTACCTATCAATAAGGGAATATACCTATTAGTCACAAGGAACAAAAGAGAGATAATGGTGGTAGGAGTATGAAGACAAAGGCTCACATCAGATACTGCAAATACCAAACAGAGATAGTGAACCAGAAATTGCTTGAATCTATACATCTTAAAGCCTTCTTTGTATGGTGTGAGCCAGGCTAGATTTCAGTGCTAACAAGACAAGGAAGACAAGAGCTTTAACTGCAAACAGCTCATTCTATTAAAATAATGAAAAATAAAACCAAGAGTCACACCACAAACCAAGGAACATAGTGTAAATGTGGGCATTGAGAGCAGAAATGTGGTTTTAAAAGAACAGAAAATAAACTAAAGGAAATAATTGAGTTGGATCTTTATGTGTACAACTTGATAATATAAGAGGTGGTTGAAGACAAATCATCCAAGTAGTTCAAATATCTCAGGAGGAAAAAAAAATGAACTTTAATTCAATAGGACTTGACCAAAAGTGATCATAATAACCACAAAAAGAAACTGAAGAAAGATACAAAGATTGTAGCAGTTTGAATGAGATGTGTCCAGTCTCAGACATTTGGTATTTGGTCCCATGTAGAATGAATTGTTTGGAGCTTTGGAAGAAACTTAGTCTATGGAAGTAGGCTTTGAGAGTATATAGACTCAAGCCATTTTTGGTTCACTATCTCTGTTTGGTATCTGCAGCATAAGATATAAGCCCTCATGTCTCTGCTCAGCCTTCTCGGACTATAATCTTCTGGAGCTAGAAGCCTTAGTCATGATATTTTATCACTGTTGGTATCAGGAACTGATGTGGACGATTGTTTCTGAACCCAGTGGCATTACACATAGACGGCAGGGACAGAACATCTGTTGTCATGGCAGCCGCCATACAGTCCCATAATTTACTTGGCTCACTTCCCACCTTTACCTGAGAGTGGCTATGTCACAACCCAAATATAAGGCAGACCCTTCTAGATCCCTCTTTCTCTGTGTTTACTTTTTGTCTTCATCACTACCTTTGCCCTCTTCCCTGACAATAAACCCCACATAGAGCTATATTCACCTGGTGTGATCTGTCGGGACATTAGTTGGGATTCTAAGAATTCTAACACAACTTTGGTGCTGAAACCCGGGAATCGCTACCCAGGAGTGCTGCAGAAACTGGCCATGACAGATCAACTGTGACTGTGTCACTTGGACTGCTGCTGCTGCTGCCACTGCCACCACTGCCTGCCGTCACCACCCGCACCTTGTGGATTTCAACTGCAGCTGCAGATCACTGACACCTGCCGCTGCAAGACTCAGGCTGCTACCGTGTGATCTATGTCAGTGTGATCCACCACGTAGAGCTAGCCACTGTCACCTGGGTTACACATTCGGATGGACCCACACCAACCATAGAGTTCCACGTTTCCTGCATCCAAATTTCAAAAACCCTCAAACATACAGTGGTATATTGTAAGTGGTAAGGTGTTTCTTCCAGTCGTTGGGAAGAACCCTAAATGCCCAGGTAGGTCCTGGACAGCCTTTTTTGGGGCTAAGGGGTTGGCATTTCATAACAATGGTCCTTATGATCAGCCTTCTAGCTGACGTACAAGATAGGACTTTGACCCTTGGGTGACTTCCCTTCTCAGAAAGCAGTTTATAAACCTCTTGCAACCATTCAGAGATTCCTAGATGTAAGTTGAAATGCTTTCTATTGAATCTGGGATTCTGCCATAGCCTCTAGATGTTCACATGAAGACCTGGCTATTGAGCCTGGCTGTATACTTGTAACTCATTACTGAACTCTTTTCAGGACACCAGTACAAATAGTTCAATAACATCCCCATCACCCAATGTGTGCTACATTGTCTTCGAATGTATCCCCAGACCCCCACTGGGTTGTCTCCTAGAAAAATCTCAAATCTTCATGGTTAATGTCTGACTTAAGGGCATTAAAACTAGTACATCTCTACAATAAGGTCTAGATTCAGTACCCATTAGACAATGGCTCCAAGAGGCCACTTAATGGCACACTAGATCCAATTATTTTAAGGGATCCCTGTACATACGGCCAGCAGTCTAGCAAATGGATGGAGGTTTCCTATGCTCAAGCATTTATCTATCATTGCTCCAAGCAATCTATGTGTTCTTTTTGTTCCCAACTCAGCTTCTCTTAGCCATGAAAGCTACACTGCCTACACCAGATGATGCTATAATAATCGTCCCAGCTAACAAACTGTCTTCTTTCCACTGCAGACCTGTTTCCATGCCTCCAAAAATCCAAACTGCTGCCTCAGTTTCTCCACACCAGGATACCTCACAGCCTAATATCTTGATCCCTGAAGACCTCTCCCTTCATCTTGTGCCAGCTGCAGGTCGCTCAATTTCCCTGTATTGGCACCGAACTTCACCCTTCCTATCACTTGCTCTGAGGCCACAGCCAAACCCCAAGTCCTTTTCTCCAGGGACACCTGACCCAGCATCGGTCCTTCCTCTAAGGGAAGTTGCTTGATTCGATGGCCTTGTCAGAGTACATGTTCCTTTCTTGTTGAGTGACCTTTCTCAAATAGAAAGCAGATTGAGTTTCTATACCTCTAACTCCTCCATCTTTATTAAAGAGTTCCAGTACATTACTCAGTCTTACAACTTGACTTTCCATGATGTACATATGATCATTGCTAATAATTTACTTCCTGACAAAACACAGGCAAGTTTGGGAACAGGCAAGTACATTTTGAAAAACTCCAAGAGATCATCCAGGACAAACAGGAAAGCCCATTTCAATTTTTAGAATGGCTCACAAAGGCTTTATTGCAATGCACTAATCTGGACCCTGAAAATCCAAAAGGCAAGCAACTTCTGATGACCTACCTTTTTCCACAGAGCTAACCCAGACATAAAGCTAAACTTAAGTGGTTGGAAAAAGGGCTACTAACTCCATAGGCAGAAATTTTGGTACTGGCATTCAAGGTATAGAATGAGAGAGATGAGAAAGTCTGCAAACAGAAAATGCCATGCGCTGGCAAAGGTTGTCTGACCAGCCCCAGCCACTGCCATGGACTCCTGGTTTTCTAAGGCTCAGAGACCACCAGGCCCCTGCTATAGATGTGGTAAACAAGGGAGAGGGCTTGAAATACACACCACAAGCCAAATGGGCCATGTCCTACTTGCCATCAGGAGGGTCTTTGGTCTGATTGCCCTCACATCACACAGAACATAGAGGTATTACTCCCAGGTAACCTTCAAGCTAATCTCCTAGGCTTGGCTATGGACAACTGCAGAGGCCAAGCTCTCTAGAGCTGATCACAGCCTTCATTAGCAGAGAGCCCCAAGTAGCCATCATAGTATGTGGGTGGGCCATCTCCTTCCTCTTGTATACTGGGGCCACTTACTTGGTCCTGATGGAGTTTTGGGGATCTACTTCCCCTTCTTGTTTTCCTATCGTTAGGGTACCTTACCTTCCTCACCAGAACCCACCAATTAGGTGCATTTTTAGGGGTGTACCCTCCACCCATTCCTTTTTGGTAGTGCTGACATGTCCTGTCCCCTTATTGGGAAAGGATCTTTTAGCTAAGCTTGGAGCCTCTATTTCCTTTGCTCCTTCCATTCACCTAAACCCAAGCTTGTCAGCAGTTTCTATGCTCCTTTTTCTAGCCAGTCAGCCTACTGACACTAACATGTTTCCTTTATGAGCTTCTTATGTGGGCCCCTGACTTTGGGACATCCAGAACCCCTCTGTTGCTAAACATCATTCTCCTGTTGTCATCCACTTACTGGACTCTACCAGGTGCATCATCCAAGCTCAATAACACCCCCCTCCAGAGCCTCAGGGGACTTAAGCCATTTCTAAATTCTTAAGGAAAAAACACCTTCACCCCACCTCTTCCCCATTTAACACCCCTAAACCAGCAATTAAGAAACCTAATGGAACCTATCAGCTGGTTCAAGACCTCAGATGCATTAATTCTGCACTGGTTCTCCTACATCCTGTTGTGGCTAATCCTTATACACTTCTTTTCACTATCCCCTCATGGACTTCTCGTTTCTTAGTCCTAGATCTCAAGGATGTATTTTTCTCTATCCCCCTAGACACACAGTCACAGAACATATTTGCCTTTACCTGGAGAGATCCTGACACCCACTTCTCTACCCAACTTACCTGAACTTTTTTTTACCTCAAGGACTCTGGGACAGCCCACATCTATTTGGCCAAACCCTGGCTTCTGACTTACTGTCTCTATCTCTCCTTAAATTTAAGGTTGTGCATTGCATAAATGGCATCCTTCTCTGCAGCCCTTCTCTAGATATTAGCCAATCTGATACCTCTGCTCTTCTAAATTCCCCTTTCACTAGGGACTACAGGTTTCACCTTCTAAAGTCCAACTGTGAACTCCTCAGGTCACTCTCTCCTCCCAGACTTTCTACTTTCCCCATTCCTTTGTCACCTTTGTTTTCTCCTATGAAACTTTGCTGACCACCATCTACTGTGGCCACACACTGTCTCCTGTCCACTGCCTGGCAACATTGGAGACCAAGCCCTTCTATCCCCTATAGACCATCTACCTTCACCCCTCTCTCCCAAATGGCAGGGCATTTTTAAGGTTATTCTCATGAGCCCTAGAGCTGCTAAACTTGAAGGACTCTCTCATTGAGTCCACTCTTGCGCATGCCCGACTGGCCAGGAAGAACGACGCTGCAACAGGATCCTTCCGCACACGTTTATTGGGAGAGCTTGATTGCAGAGGTGAAGTGACCCCAAGCCCAGAACTGGTGCTGCTTATATAGGCCTAGGAGAGGCGTTCTCTCTCATCTGATTGGTTAACTTGTCTCTTATCTGATTGGTTAACTTGTCTCTTATCTGATTGGCTAACTTTGGTCAATTTTCAAAACCTCATCTTGGCAAAAGAACCTTTACTACCTATGTATGTGTGGTGGCCAGCAGTAGCCAACTGCCACTCTGCAACTGCCACTCTGTAACTGCCACTCTGTAACTGCCACTCTGCAACTGCTTCCCACAGTCCACCTTTCTCACCTCAAACCTTTTATCCCTCCACCTAAAAATGACTCTTCTTCCTACATGTCGACCCAAACAGAATCCTGCTCTGTTAAGCTCCACAGGACATTGAAACCACCCACCTTGCCACTATTCCCAGAACATGAGACTTCAATATGGCAGCCAAGCTCAACCTCACTGGATTAGAAATGCCTTTCTCGTTGTTCCCCTGTTGATCTTTTCCATCCAGATTAACCCTTACATTTAGAGATTTGAAGTATTAAAAAAAAAAAAAAAAAAAAAACCTCAGATAACAAAGAGTCCTTCTAAATAGGATCAGAAATCTGCTTTATAACTAGATGCCAGGAACCGATCCAAGTTGCTGTCATCTCTGTATCTGTTATCACATCTAAATATTATGATCTCTTTACTTGCTTTCTCTTTGGTCAGACAAAAGATGATTATAAAAAAATGGCCAGATGAATATAGGGGATGGCCATATTGGTACTGAATCACAGACCAATTATTTCTTCTATCAACACCACAAGACATTCTTTTCTATATACAAGACCCATGGGATCCCAGGTGAGAGACAGGAATTGTTGGTAAGCTCTACCATAAAAATCATCCTAGGTCCTATAAGAAGCTGGGTTGTACCAAGTAAGTACTATCCATATCCAGAAAAACTGTGTCTCAATTGCCCAACCTCTAGATATTGGAAAAGCAGGGGAAGTGATGAAACACTCCTCTGAGGTCCTTACCTCTTTGACATCATCCCTCATGAATGGCACTAACTTGTCATCTAGCCTTTTGTTTCAGACCTTGACTTCAGCATACCAAGTCCTTAATGTCACCAGACCTGTTCATTTTGAAGATTGCTGGCTGTGTGTACCCCCTGAAACTAACTCACAATTGCAAATTACAGCCTCTATGGTGATACTGCCATGTAACCTTACCTCACCCTTTATCAGCTGCCCTAACTCTGCTGTTGCTATGACTCCATACCTTTCCTCTATCCCTCTTTTTGGCATGACAAATGGTTTTAAGACTTGCAGGACACATTCTGTAGGAATGCTTAGCTCCCTAGACTGCAATAGAACCACAACTCTTGATAACTCATCTCTGCCACAATGCCCTGCAGTCCAAAACATGTCAATTCTTTGTGGCACTAAGGTATATCATAGCCTACTTTCTGGCCAGGAGTTTGCAGGTTGGTACTCCTTTTCCCTGATCTAGGAGTAATCCAGGGAAACAAGCCCTGCCAATCCCAGTTGTAGATATGATAGCTGCCCAACATAAGAGGACAGTTTAGGCTGTGCCACTCTTGGTCACTGTAGGAATATCCATGAGTGCTGGTACTGGAATTGCAGGGATAATGATTTCCATGAGCAAATATAATAAACTCACTTTGGAGCTTGACTGTTTTTCAAAAAAATGTCTGAAACCATGCTTACTATCCAGAAACAGATTGATTCTTTGGCGGCTGTGGTGCTTCAGGACAGACAGGGGCTAGATATCCTGACAGCTAAAGAAGATAGTCTTTGCCTGTTTCTCCAAGAAGAATGCTGTTTCTGTGTCAACCAATGCAGGATTGTGAGAAATAAAATACAGGAGCTACAATCAGACATATAGAATTTCATGCAACGTGAGACCTCCAGTTCTGGAGATTTTGAAAACCCTATATGGATGAGGATACTTCATTTTATAATGCCTTTCCTAGTCATCTTCCTGGTGTTATTATTCACTCCCTGCCTCATTAATCTTGTTTCTACAGTCCTTCTACAACAAATACAAAAACTTACCAACCAAACAACTAAACAGTTTCTGTTACAGGATTACCAGCCTCTTTCCACAGAGGAGCCTGATAGGAACATTTACTGAGTGGATGCCAATGGTGAAAGTCAGCTACATCCCAAAATTGAGGATGCCCCTAGACCACAGGAAGCAGTTAAAGAGACAGGATACCTCTACTCCCTTTTCACCATTGGCTTCCCTCTCCTCTTTAATTCCCTTCTCTTTATTATAAGAAAAAGGAAGGTATGTTGGTATCAGGAACTGCTGTGGCAGATTGTCTGCAAACCCAGTGACATCATACATAGGTAACAGAGACTTGTGCATCTGTTGCCATGGCAACTACCATACATTCCCAGGATCTAGTTGGCTCATTTCCCACCTTTCCCTGTGAGCATCTACATCACAACCCAAATAAAAAGCAGATTCTACTGAGCCCCCTGTGTCCCCCTTTGTTTCCGTAGTCACCTTTGCCCTCTTCCCCCACAATAAACCCCATGTGGAACTGTATTGGCCTGATATGGTCTGTCCCAATATGAGCTGTGATTCAAACACCACAATCATGGTAATAGAAAAGTAACTAACATTACATATTGGTTATATTGTGGTGTTTGGATTTAGCTCAGATTTTGTATTAAATTGCATTAAAGTATTTTAGGCTGTAATAAGAAATTACATTCACTATTTTTTTGAAAACTACTGCAGATAAAACATCAAAGTAGGTATTACAATCACATGATACACTTTCAATGGAACATTAGAAATGGAAGCCAGATTGTAGGACACCAGGCAATTGAGACATATAATGTAGGATGAACATAAACTATTATTTACAGAGCTGTATTGAAAAACAAAGGAATGAACTGAATAGAATTAGAGGTTGGTGTGGCTATAGAAATGGCTCAGTGGCTCAGCAGCAGCACTAAGACCTAAGGGGGTTGGAATCTTGAGTTCAAGCACTTTGCAAGGGAATAGGCATATCGCCAAAGCTCTCTAGTGAGGCTAGGGAATGATGTTTAGATTCAATGAAAGACTGTACCACAAACATTAAGGTAGAAAGGGACACTGTTAAACTTTAGCATTCACATGTACAGCCAAGGCATGCACAACTGCATGCTTGGGCCTATGCATGTGCTGAGCTCCCCAACACACACTCACTCCCACATACAAGAGATACATGACAAATTTAAAACTAAATCAGATAATCTTCATATGATTACCTTTGGAGGAAGAAACGAATGAAGGGATGAGAGAAGAGATTAGTAATACAGGAGAGTAGAAGACTGAAGTAAATACTTAAAAAACTAATAAAGTTTTTGGTACAAGAGTTAATATAAAGAATAAAGAGATGGAAGCTTCTTACTAAAACTGGCAGAAAAGTTAGGAATAAATAGGGAAATGGTTTGGATGTCAAGAAGAAGATTCAAAGAAGTCATTCTTCATGCCATTATTTTCTCTGTAGCAAAATCAACTGATGAGAAGGGTTAAGGTGGGTGTGACATCTTATAGAAAACTATAGAAAACTGCAGAAGAAGAACAAACCATCATAAAGATTGCAGGGTGCAGCAAGAGAACAGCTGGGTATCCAAATCGTAAGTGTGCAACAACAAAGTGTGTAGTGTTAATTGACACAACAAAAGTAGCAAGACCAAAGGGCCTCCAAATTTATTTCTGAAGTAAAACAACTTCTGTCCTTTCCATGCTGACACACCGGGGAGCTACCTCATCTTAGTGGTCAGCCATTCTATACAAGATCATGTAGAGATCTATATTCCCACAATCTTTATGTGGCAGCAGAAACTCCAGTCAGGCAGAAACTGGGGAGGCCTAGAACTGGCATGGACTGAATTTCTGATATTGTCAGAGTTAGAACTTAATTTTTGTCAGATCTTATTTCAGGACATGTAGAGTTTTGACATGGCAGTGACATCACATTCAAATCCCATTCTTAGGACTGTTTGGGTCTTACACGCATTCCCGACTGGCCAGGAAAGACGCAACAAACCGGAAGCTTCTGCGGCAAAGCTTTATTGCTTACATCTTCAGGAGCCAGAGAGCAAGAGAGCAAGAGAGAGAATGGCGAAACCCCATCCCTTTTAAGGAGAATTATCCTCCGCCTAGGACGTGTCACTCCCTGATTGGCTGCAGCCCATCGGCCGAGTTGTCGTCACGGGGAAGGCAGAGCACATGGGGTGGAGAACTACCCTTGGCACATGCACAGATTATTTGTTTACCACTTAGAACACAGGATGTCAGCGCCATCTTGTAATGGCGAATGTGAGGGCGGCTCCCCACATTTGGGAATTATTGCATATCTATGTCAACAAGTTCTATATAAGATCTGGAGAGGTGGTAGGATATTGAAATCTTGATCTAGATGCAGCCTTCAAAAACATAATTTCACAAAGTTCAACAGAGGCAATGATAAAGAATATGCAGGACCAGGATGAGAGTTTTGGAGAAAATATGTGTTGTTCACTGGAAGGTATGCCTAATGATCTCAGTGCATATTTATAGATTGATCATTTTCACATTCCTAATGTGAATTAGCTTTAACATCTTAGCGCATGAAAAGCTGTTGCATTCCATGAATGATTATGTAAATGTAAAGCAAAAACATATCTCCTTCATTCTTAATATTTTCCATGACTTGGTACCTAGGCATTTGCAGTTCAGTTTTACAAGCTAATTTAGCCTATCTTTATTCATATCTCCTTTTTCTTCTTTTTTTTGGAGGAGAGGAGATTATGAACCCCTGAGGGCATGCCTAAACAGTATTTCATCAGTTCAAATTAAAGATGCATTTTGTAGTCTTTGAGAATATGTACAGATGTTAAATGTTCAAATACTCATGAAAATCACATTTCACCCCAGAGCCAAGTTTCTTTGGCTATTTGTAATTCAATTGAAGTTGGAATTTTTCCATTTTCAATATTATGATGAATTTTAGTATTATTGAATGTTGTCAATCTTCCTTAACCTCTTAATGTGTGTTCAATATTATTTCAAATAGTTCACCTTAATCGTCTTAAATCAACCCTCTTGTTCTTTGTATTTAAATTTTTGGTTAGTAAAATAAGTCCGTTTATCTTTTTTTCTCTCTCTCTCTCCATACCCTTTTATTTAGCTGGAGTTATTTTCTGTCATGTGTGCCCCAAGAGTGTTGACCAAACTACGTGAAAGTGAATGACTGCAGGATTTGCACTGGGGAAGAAGCATGTGTTTTGTCAACTTTACATCCCACACAGAAATTGTAGGATCTAAGCTTAGAATAGAATTTCAAACTAATATAAGGTGATACTGTATGCTGGGAATAAATTGGAGTTGTGAGAGACACCGGGGATATAAATCTATAAATCTATGCTGTTATATTACATGGTCAGAAAGTAAAAGAGATGGTTGGGTATGTTACATACAAATCAAAGGCTCTCTACTGTAATTTTGAAATTGAATATAAAAACTCTCTGTTTAAATGCAAATAGCCTTTCAAATATAAATCTGGTTTGTATCCCCCCCCCCCCCCCCAAGCTCTTTTTCCTAGGTTCTGAGCTCTTGCAGATTCCGTTTAGTTTTAAGGATGCTCTGCCTCATAAGTCAGGACAGTTGGAAATCCCCCTCCTTAGCCCACCTTCAGTGACAGGGGCCACATCATCACCAACTGCCAATATTTGACACATTTTTCACCATCGCATTGTGCTGCTTATTCTCTCTATGCACATGTGCTACATCCCTTAATAAAAGCCAGGGCCTCCACAGAACCCCCCCCTTTTTTTTACCTTCCACTCTCCCCCAAAGGCAGCCTCTTTATATTCTTCCCACACCATCCCCAGGAAACCTTTCATGTGAGATATATTACATGGTGTGTTTTTTTGCGGCATACCTTGGCCCCAACCTGACAAGGTACTCTGTAGCCCCAGAAACCCTAACACTGCCAAATCCCCCTGTACTTACAAACACTACAACCTGTCCCAATTGTCCCTTAGAATGTTACCCAGTACATTAATCTTAAGAAATCTCACTGAAATGGCAAACAGGTGTATGATCAATGCCAAATCCTAAGGATGTCAACATTAAGGTGGGGCTGCTGGATGTCTGTGCCTGAAGAGTTCTGCATTCTAATCTACAGAGACAATCAAGTCCAACAGCTTTCTATTTCACTGAAACTGAAAATCAGTGGTTGCTTCAGATAGCAAATTAGAAGGATCTATAATTTTGTTTTTGCTGTGGAAGTGTTGTGAACGACAGACATATTTGACTTAGGCACTGATTACATTTACATTTCACTGGATTAATCCACAAGCATCAGGCTTTTTTTTTTTTTTTTTTTTTATTCAAGCTAAAAGCTTATAAGGAAGGGAATGTAAAAGAAAAAGATTATCAAAAAAGTAAATTACAAACCACCTATCTATGCACAGATTGGCAGATATTTCAATATGGGTAGAATTGTTTAGGATACATACTTTTATGATTTTTTTAAACTATCACTGGAAAAGCAGAAGGTAATTTTGCATTTCAGAAGTGACAACTAAAGCTTAGACAAGCTGAATAACTTCCTCTAGTTTCAGGGATTACTGAGAAACCCATGTTAAGGAATCAATCAACTGCTTTTAACTTCCTATGATTCTTTCTCCTGCAATTTAGTTCTTCAGGATTTGAACAAAAACACTGTTTGTCATGAATTTGAATCTATTTTGTATACTAAAAACACGTGGATGGTTTTAAACCAGGAATGTGAAATAGATATATAGTACTATCTTTATTTTTCTATGTATTTAACTCTTTTCTATGTATTTGTTTTATTCATTCCCACTTTTGAAAAACATTTGTCATGACAAACTTTGGGCCTGGCTGTAGATAGTCCCACTTTCACTCACATAAAACAATATTACATCCCCAGATGAAAGCATTTGTCTTTTCTCAACATTTGAACAGAAAACTTACAAAGATGAGCTTATTGTTCAATTTACACACTAAATAATTCTTCTGAAGACCCATTATTCTGATGACAATTGGGGCAAGTTGTAGTGCCTGTAAGGACAGGAGAGTTTGGCAAGAGAATGGACCATTGATTGCCTTTGGATCAAAGCCATAATTTTATGGCCAGGCAAGACTCAGTGCAACAATTGGCAGATTCTAGAAGCCTGCTACATGGGTAGGGAGGTAGGGAGGCTGGGGCGGGATCCCAGCTGCCTAGGGTAGAGATTGTTATCACCAGATGATGATGAAAGAGGAAATCAATCCAATAAAACAGATTAGTTCTCTTCATTTCAGATGTGTCCAAATGTATAGCACCATGATGAATACTTTTTCCCAGGAGCACATTCATGTATATCTGGAGGGTCTTTACTCACTAACATAATTATCCCCCATACAAGCTAAAAGGCATTCACCTTCTTCCTAAAGCAACTAAGCACAAAGTCAAGTCAGTTGATCCTTCTCCACATATTGGACAAAGCTCTTTATCTGGTATAGATACTATTTAATTTTTCATAATTCTAAACCTAAAGTAAGGTGTTAAATTATTTACATAATCTTTCATATTTGAATGTATCACTATAAAAGGAAAGTCATATCTTTAGTATGATGAATGAAACGTAGTGGTGTTACAACTGCAGTCCCAGCGTTTCATTGGTGTAGGCCAATATTGGGGGAAGGTTCTGTCTACTATCTATTCAGATGCTGATTTCTACGCCAAGACATCTAGTTGTGGTGCTGGAC
Source organism: Mus musculus (assembly GCF_000001635.26). NCBI lineage: Eukaryota > Metazoa > Chordata > Mammalia > Rodentia > Muridae > Mus > Mus musculus. The sequence goes on along the minus strand of NC_000076.6, from coordinate 33,060,380 downwards.
AATGGCATGGGCCATGCCTTTCTGGTAAGTATATTATATAACAATTTGTTTTTAACATTTATGACTGGTTAATAAAAAAGCTGATCAGTCAATTAGATAAGCAGAAGAGAATAGGGTTGAACCTCCACTCTCAGTCTGGAGGAGTTGTCTCCAAGGAAGTAGTAGGGAAGAGCCATGAGGAAGAGAACGTGTGGAGAAATGACAAGGAGAGAACAAGATTTGCCTCGAGGTCACTATGAGACAGCAGCAATGAGGACACACATAGATCAGAATAAGCCAGGGCAAGACTCAGAATGACAGTAATGGGGCATTTGGCTGGGAAATGGGTAGCCATAGAAGGTTAGATATTTCAGAACCTGTCTAGCTTAGGTTTGCAACTTGATAACAGATGCACAGGTCTTCATTTGGGAGCTAAAATGGGCTAGAGTGAGAGTAGAAATACCCTGCAAAAGTACTGGAGCAAAAGGAGTTAAGACAACGTAAGTATTACAAAAAGTATTTAACAAAAAGTATTGGGAGGAAAAGGAGTTAAGACAACTCCCAGAAAGGGGTTACATTTACAGGCAACAGGATCAAGTGAATGTCAGCCCTAGTTTTGTTTTCTGGGGCTTCAGTGTCAGAGGTCAGAGATCATAAGGAGAAGGAGATGATGGAGAGAAGAGAAGATACCTTGGGGTAACACATCATGAGACCTGGCCATGAAGGTCGGCCAGTCAGAATAAGGGTAGCCCAAGCGGAACATGGCAAGTCATTTCTTGGGGTTCTTGATAGGGAAGTAGATATTAGTAAATGTCAACCGCATGCCTCTCTATTACTTAAATGTTTACCATTGTTTATCCCATAATTCTATCCAAGAAAGATGGCTCCACAGGTTCAGGACTGTGAGGTGTTGGGAAACACACACACACACACACACACACACACACACACACACACACACAAACACAGGGTAAGAGAAAGAGAGAGAGAGAGAGAGGTAGAGAGAGAGAGAGAGAGTATCTGAGAGAGTTTTTGAATTCAGTACTTTCCCAGGGATAAGAACTTTTCACACATAATATGTAATTCTGAATCTCTTCCTCACTTCTCACCAAATTTTATTAAACAAGGTTTTATCAATCTGTTCACGCTTTCATATTGCAGCAGACTCTTGACAAGAGTTATAGGAGTATTAATGTAAATATTTAAATAGACGTGGAAATGAACCTGTACTTTAAAACTTCAAATGACATATTTCCCCCAAGTACTTGTCTGAACTTTTAAAGACTTAGATAGTTTTGAATGATTTTATGTTTGCAAGAAAACTTTCCAAGTTAAGTTAGATTTTTCTGTTAAATAAACAGTTCTCAAGAAATTAGACTCAGGAGCATGTTTAATGGCTCAGCAGTTAGGAGCATTTGTTGCTTTTGCAGAGGAACCAGGTTCAATTTCTAGAACCTAAATGGCCTCTCCCATCCAGCTGTAACTCTCTTTTCCAGACATCAGGCAGTCAGTGAGTATACAGACAAACATGGAAACAATATTTCCATACATATAGAATGGAATCAGATGATGTTTCAATGGTGTAAAAATTACAGGGAAATGTTTCCAAAGGTCTTGTACAGGAAAAGTAATTACACATATAGCAATGTCAGATAATATATTTGTTTCAATTGTTCTATCCAAGATGGGAATATTGTTGGCAACAAAGACAAAATGTTATTCAAATGTATTTCAGAATTTATAAAGAGTGAAAATTAGTCATTCATGAGTGGGTGAGTTATTGATTTTTGTCTGGTGATCAGTTGTTATTTCAAAAGAACAACTGTCATTTAAAAGCCTGAGCTGTACTTTTCGTAATCACTGATATGAGAATGGGAATTTGGAATATTTCACAGGTCCTAACTAAAGGACATGGGCCTTCTGAAACACACCTCACTGAACACCTATACTCTATGATTAAGTATCCTTTCAAAATAGACTAGATCTTGAGATACAGGGGACCCTAAATGCCCATCAGTGGATCAATGGGAAAAGGCAACATGATATAGACAGACAGTAAAAATTATTCTTTTTTGTCCAAAAAAAGCAAACATGTTATTTACAACATCTAGATAAGCTAAAGGACATCATGTTAAATAGTAATGTAGCCCAGATTGTAAAGATAAAGCAATCTTTCACTTATATGTGAACACCATAACTTCAAGTATATAGAAACAAAAATTAAACAGTGACTATAATGGGGAACTGGAATGAAAAGATTTCGTAAGTAGAAATAAAGGAATATTCCTGTATGATAAGTATGTTTAGATGTATACTACATTGTATGGAGACTATAAATAATGATATTTTATTGTGTACTGGTAATTTCCCTTCTATAACATGATATTTATGTTGACTACACTGTTAATATCTATATATATACATTAATATATATATATATAGATATATAGATATATACACACATGTTTACTTTGTCAATAAAACAAATGTAAGAAAACAAAATAGACTCATGCAAAGATGGCATTTCTAATGCAGAAACTGTCCTGAGATGGTTCTCTAAAGTAGTTTCAATAACATACTTCATCTAAAGATGGAGAGGAAAAATTAACTCAGTTTCTCCCACATTAATAACATTTCTGTGTTATTATATATAGTATACTGCTGTGGTTCATTAAATGGTGGAAATTTTCAATTTAATTTAAAGCAATTAATTTATTCTGAAGCACATGAATCTCCATGCCCTCTAATTCTTGTTCAGTTTGATTTTACTTACCTAGGTATTATAAGAAATCCCATAATTTGAGGTGTCAGTTCTACCAGAATCCTCTATTTCAGATGCTGGTCTCAAATTTGAACTCTGGAACATCTGCCCATCTGGCTACTAGCTGAAGCTTTCATGATTTCCTCCTTGCCCTTCATTAACTAGCTATGATAGCTTTAGGCCCAGGTGACATACTTTCTGGTTTGTTATAAAAGATATTTTAAATAATACAAACAATAGAGCAGATATAAATCTATATAGAACAAGGTCTGGAAGAGTCCCAATAAATAAATTTCTATTTTCTTGCAGTGCACTCTATTCCAAGCGCATGGGTTCGTCAATTTTGTATATCCTTTAATTCATTTAAATGCACATTAACTCTCTGAACCCAATTCACTGGGTTTTGTGGATTCTTTGTTGCATAGGCATGACTGAAGTATAGAAATCTAGGGCTGCAATGCATAAGTCTAATGCAAACTGGGATGAATTTAGGAAGTCCATAAAAGCCTTCGGTTGCTATTGCCTCCTTTGGCAAGTACAGGACACAACATCTAAATAAGAAATGCATGAAATAATAATAATAATAAAGACAGCCACTCAGCTTTCCAAGATTTGGCTCTCAAGCCAAGGATACCCAACATTATAATAAAACCATCTCACATTTACTACTCTGAAGTTGTTTCAAGAGCAAAGGACAAATGGGTAAAAACACTTATATATGATATGCTTAATTTCTTAGTTCTTTAGGAAACAATAAGAACTCTGGAAGTATTGAGCAAGGAACTGTGCTGAAAACCAAAATGTTTGTGTCATAATGTCACATGTGTCTATGGCTGTAACAATATTGATTAAAAAGTCACTTTCTCCAGGGGAAATTAACACACTGAATTGGGCTTTACTTTTGTCAATTGTTGGCAAATAGAGGTTGAAGGCTCAATTCAACACATCAGGCAGAAAAAGACCCAAGATAACATGAACCAACAGAAGTGGTGAGTTGAGAAAAGAAACAAAATCCTGTGAATTAAAGATACCTGATGTTGTCTTTACTATGGTCCAGGAGATAAAATAAACAAAGACAGACTGAAAATTTAAGACTCAGGTGCATGCTGTATTTAAATAGTCATATGAAATTCACAGACTATATAAAATAAAAACAAAAACAAAAACAAAAAATTAACTGATGTTGTTACATTTTCTGTATCAACAAATTACATGAGGCATGTCTCTATTAGTATTAGCAAAAGATTACTTTTGGGCAAAAAACATTTCTAAGTACTGTTAAAAATTGAAGTAAAGCAGAAAGACAAAGTATCAAATTCACACTTCTCACTACCTAATTAAATTAAAGGAAGAGAGACAGACAGAGAGAGAGAGACAGACAGACAGACAGAGAGAGACAGAGAGAGACAGAGAGAGACAGAGAGAGACAGAGACAGAGAGAGACAGAGGCAGAGAGAGAGGAAGAGAGAGAGAGACAGAGAGAGACAGAGAGAGACAGAGAGAGATTGATTTAAGCAACATAGACACCACAGTTGTAAAATTCAGTGTAGATGAGCTGCCGAAAACCATCCTGTTAAAAACAAAGTACATAGAAAGAGTTGGTTCATGTGCTAAATTCTAGAGTTAATATTAAAATACTTAAGGGAACTAAAAGTTACATAAAATGTATTTTTTGGTCATGATACAATTTGTAAGAAATCAACATGGAGAAATACTAGAATATTTCTCATATATTAAAAAGGTAAGAAACATAAATAACTATGTTAACAAATATCAATGAAAGAATAAATTATCTTAAACTAAAGAAAATTGTATATCAGCAAGTAGAAACTTAATGCATGGAATTATACTTGAAAGGAGTATAAGTTAGTGCAGAAAAAGTGTAATTCATAAAATTTTAAACATGAAAGTGGATAAAAATGAAGTGAATATCTGTTTTCTTTCAAATGAATAGGATGAATAACCCCTTAATAAAACTGGTAAGCAAGTTTTAAAATGAAGATAAGAGAGGAGATGGTAGAAAAGAAGGGGACAAGTGATAGTGGACAGGTCACTTAGACTGACTAAGATTAAAAACTCAGGTGAGAGCAGATGCTGGCGAGCATGTGGAGAAAGAGGAACATGCCTCCAGTGCTGGTGGGATTGCAAGTTGGTACAACCAATCTGGAAATAAGTCTGGCAGTTCCTCAGAAAATTGGACATAGTACTATCTGAAGATCCAGCTATACCACTCCTGGGTATATATCCAAAAGATGCTCCAACAAAGACTCATGTTCCACTGTGTCCATAGCAGCCTTATTTATCATAGTCAGAAGCTGGAAACAACCCAGATGTCCCTCAATAGAGGAATGGATACAATGTGGTATATTTACACAATGGAGTACTACTCAGCTATTAGAAACAATGACTTCATAAACTTTGCAGGCAAATGGATGGAACCAGAAAATATCATCCTGGGTGAGGTTACACAATCACAAAAGAACACACATGGAATGTACTCACTGTTAAGTGGATATTAGGAAAAAAACTCAGAATACCTGATAAAAATTATAGATTACATGAAGCCCAAGAAAAAGGAAGACCAAAGTGTGTATACTTCAGTCCTACTCAGGAGGGGGAACAAGATAATCTCAGGAGGTAAAAGGGTAGGGGGAACTTGGGAGGAGAAGAATGGGGGGAGGAAAAGGGGGAGCAGGATTAGGTATATGAAGAGGTGAGAGAGATGGACAGAGGCTCAGGAAATTGAACAGAAGTGTGTAGTAATGGGGAATAGGAAACTTGGGGTAGCCAACCGAAAGTCCCAGAGGCTTAGAAAGCAAGAGACTCCCAGAACGCAATGAGGATGATATTATCTGAAATACCCAATAAAGGGGAGAGAGAACCTGTAGAGAGTATTTCCAGAGGATAGGCAAAGCCCCCGGTTGAGGGATGGGGACATCCACCATTCTCAAAATTTAACTCAGATTTGCTCCTGTCTAAAGAAAATACAGGGACAAAGAGTGGAGCAGAGACTGAAGGAAAGGCCATCCAGAGACTGCCCCACCTGGGGATCTATCCTATATGCAGCCACCAAACCCAGTCACTATTGCTGATGCCAAGAAGTGCTTGCTGACAAGAACCTGATATGAATGTCTCCTAAGAGGCTCTGACAGAGTCTTACTGATATAGATGTGGATGCTTGCAGTCAACCATCAGACTGAGCACGGAGACCACAATGGAGTAGTTAGAGAAAAGATAGAAGGATCTGAAGGGATTTGCAAGTCCATAGGAAGAATAACAATATCAACCTACCAGACCCTCCAGATCACTCACAAACTAAACCACCAACCAAAGAGTACATGTGCAGGGACCCATTGCTCCAGCTCCCTTATCTGGTATCAGTGGGTGTGGAGGCTCTTGGTCCTGTGAAGGCTTAATGCCCCAGTGTAGGGAAAAGCTAGGGTGGTGAGGTAGGAGTGTGTGGGTGGGTGGGGAAGCACCCTCATAGAAGCAGGGGTGGGTCCGATAGGAGACTTGTGGAGGGGAAACCAGGAAAGGGGCTAACATTTGAAATGTAAATAAATAAAATGCCCAATAAAATAACTTAAAATGTTAGGATAGCCATTGCAATAATAAGTTGACACCTTGTGTCTTTTCTTCCTCATTATCTTTTGAAAAAAAAAAAGGTAATTCTGACTTAGTGTTTTTATGCAAACACCTTTGATTGTTAGAGTCCAAAATGGATTTGTCAGAGCTGTCAATATCTTCCCAAGTTTCAGTTCTCTGCCTTCTATACCTGACATAAAAATGTAGAGTTTATGTGTTTAGCTGTTTTATTTTTCGTGTGAGTATAGATTCCAGAGAAATGGGACTAAGAACAGCAGCTACAACTGTTTTGGCAAATAAATAATTAACAACAACAATATTGAAAGAGAACCAAATTTGAAAAGAAGAATGCTGTTTATTGCATTTGAAGGTTGTCACTAGTCCAGTGTTTCTCTATTTAGAATTGATGAATTCTTTCCCAATATTGTAAATCATCACCATTTCTGAAATGCTTTGTCCTTTCATTTGAATCTCCAAATGTAAAACACAACACATACACACATACACACACACACACACACACACACACACAAACACAAACACACACCTGACAAATGCCTTTCAATACAATTCTTTGAAAGTACTTTAATTTTTCTTAAGTATTTTGTTGCTGCTATTGTTTCTAGAATGGGGATCTGTGTAAATTGGACACATGAGCCTAACATCTAGTCAGGTTTCAAGAAGGAAAACTTAAATTTTACAAGGAGACCTAGTAATTCATTCTTCTGGTTGGGAGACTGTAGTGAGCTCTGGACCACTGTTTTAGGAAAATGAATTATGGACATTGTGCCTACAAAATAGTTCCATGAAGAAAATCTACCATCTCAAGTACCAAATGGGCAGAATGTTAAAGTTCTCTATTTTCCCTCCATAAATGCCCTTCTTCAACTACAATTGCTGAATTCAGTACTGAACTAAAACTTGGAAGGTTGGTGATAAAGTTACCATTTAAAAGAACACTTAGCTAGCAATGGTCTTCACTAAGACTGAGAGGGAGTATGGTTGGCAGAGCCTTTGTATTGCACTGCATCATTCCTAGAAAGGAGGATGGGGAGGAGGAAGAGGGGGAGGAGGAGGAGGAGGAGAAGGAGGAGGGGGAGGGGGAGGAGGAGGAGGAGGAGGAGGAGAAAGAAGGAGGAGAAAGAAGGAGGAGGAGGGGAGGAGGAGGAGGAGGAGGAGGGGAGGAGGAGGAGGAAGAGGAGGAGGAAGAGGAAGAAGAAAGAAGAAGAAGAAAGAAGAAGAAGAAGAAGAAGAAGAAGAAGAAGAAGAAGAAGAAGAAGAAGAAGAAGAAGAAGAAGAAGAAGAAGAAGAAGAAGAAGAAGAAGAAGAAGAGGCAGCGGCAGCGGCAGCGGCAGCGGCAGCGGCAGCGGCAGCAGCAGGCAGCTTGGCCGTTAGCTATTCTACCTCTAAGACTCTGGTAGACCTGAGTCCTCTTACTAGTTGATTGTTTGAAGAGCTGAGTTTATGAGACTATGGGCCTCCCTCACCTCTAGAAACTGTGCTGTCAAAACACCTTGATCTATCAAACCCAACACCAACTGGAATAAAAACCAAACTCCTTCTATGTCTCTAGTATATTCATCAAAAGACCATATACATCTCTCCAATTTCTTTGCATCACAAGAACCTCATTTCCGTTGTCAAATATGTTCTTACATAGTGGTTTGGGAAATTCTTTTGTCCAGATCATTATACACACAGCTGCTTTTTCCTTACCCTGTAGTCCACTTTGATTTCCTCAACAACCCCATTGACAACTCTTGCTGCCTCACTTCAGCCTTCAATTCTGTTTAATCTGCCATATTGTCCTGGTTGATTCCTGGTTGAGCACTTGTTTATATCATAGCATCGGCATGTGTTTGTGTGTGTAGTTTTTGTTTGTTTATTTGTTTTGTGAAGGCCTTACCATCCTATGAACAATGTACATTTTTTAGTTTGGGGATTTTTTACTTTGTGGGAATAAGTATTACCTGGCAAAAGTTTCTTACATTTTTATTTGCTGATGACACCATGACTCACTTAAAGGATTTTCAGAAATATTGGTGGGAAAATGAACAGTATACATTTCATATATAACAGCTGTTGGTAGAAGCAGTACATGAGTATTAATGACATTATGTTAAAGATATTTATGAGATGATTGAATAAAAGAGTCACTCTGTTTAAGATAATGTATGCTGGAAATGGAAAATTCAGAGTTCAAGAGGTGAAAAATATCTCTGAGTAATATTTCAAAGCCCCAATCTATGGGTATAATGGATATGGGTGGATTCTAGAAAAATGTGGAAAAGCACTAAATATAAAGTTAATAAACTTCACAGGTTTGCAATAAAGACAAATCTATTATAATTTTCACAGTGTGAAATGCAGACCAGTGTCATTGTTTTTTGTGCTATGAGTAAGCCAGAAAATTGGATGTGAAAGGTGTTGAGGAAACTTAAGAATAAAATCATGAGCTTTAGGTAGCAACGTTTTATGAGGATATGAGACTGAGCTAGTACAGATGGGTGACTATGGATAGGCTTGGATACCCTTGCCCTGATTCTTCTCCTGATCACCTAAGATTTGACAGATGCTGCCACAAGTTCTCGTAACCATGCTGCTTTAGTTACCATATATCTCCTGCCATCACATTCTTTTAAACTGCATGCAAACTATGTAATATGTGAGTTACAGACAGACTCCTATGCCATATGACATGTTGTTCTTAATCAGTCTGGGGAGTTCCTCAGAAATTTAGGCATAGTACTACCAGCAATTCCTCTCCTGGGCATATACCCAGAAGATGTTCCAACTTGTAATAAGGACACATGTCCCACTATGTTCATAGCAGCCTTATTTATAATACTCAGAAGCTTGAAAGAACCCAGATGTCCCTGAAATGGGAAACAGAGAAATGGACACAGAAAATGTGATACATTTACACAATGGAGTACTACTCAGCTATTAAAAACAATGAATTCATAAAATTTTTAGGCAAATGGATGCATCTGGAGGATATCATCCTGAGTGAGGTAACCCAATTACAAAAGAACACATATGCATTCACTGTTAAGCAGATATTAGGCCAGAAACTCAGAATATCCAAGATAAAATTTGCAAAACACATGAAACTCAGGAAGAAGGAAGACAAAAGCGTGCAACGCTCCTTCTTAGAATGGGGAACAAAATACCCATGGAAGGAGTTACAGAGACAAAGTTCAGAGCTGAGACTGAAGGAAAGACCATCCAAAGACTGCCCCACCCGGGGATCCATCCCATATACAACCACAGACAGTATTGCATATACCAGAAAGATTTTGCTGACAGGACCCTGACATCCCTCTCTCTTGTGAGGCTATGCCAATGCCTGGCAAATACAGAAGTGGATGCTCACAGTCATCTATTGGATGGAACACAGGGCCCGTAATGAAGAAGCTAGAGAAAGTACCCAAGGAGCTAAAGAGGTCTGTAACCGTATAGGAGAAACAACAATATCAACTAACCAGTACCCCCCAGAGCTGTGTCTCTAGTTGCATATGTGGCAGAGGATGGCCTAGTGGGCCATCAATGGTATGAGAGGCCCTTGGTATTGTGAAGATCATATGCCCCAGTACAGGGGAATGCCAGGGCCAGGAAGCGGGAGTGGTTGGGTTTGGGAGAAGAGCGGGGGCAGGGTATAGAGGGCTTTGGAGATAGCATTTGAAATGTAAATGAAGAAAATATCTAATAAAAATGCATTAAAATATTTTGGTACCCATTCTCCAAGCCTTTTATATTCCTGTGACTCATAATCTCTAGTGACAATTAATGCATATTCTACTTCTATGAGATAAAATGCTTAGTATCTGGATATGAGTAAAACCATATAATAGTTTTCTTTTATGACCTGGGTTATTTTATATGAAAATATCTCCTAGTCCTATCTATGTTCCACGTGTGATAGAATTTCAGTCTTTTTCCCCCCTGGCCAAACAGTATTTCATTGTTCTTACATCTATTTCTTTATTCATTATCCATTAATGCAGATGTCAGCTGATTTTACTTTTATTTTTATGATATTAAAACACAATATACATGGATGATAGATAGGGATAGGTACATCTTGATATAGAAATTTGATTTCAAAAGAGAATGCATTATTAAGAGAAACTCTGTAACAAGGCCATGCACTAGAGAGAAAATTTAAAAATTGAATTAAGTGTACAGAGTTGATAATAATATTCATTGAAGATTTTAGTTACAATCACGGGGAAATTTTATTGGGACTATGAATCTGAATATAATTCTTAGAATGAATTAAAAATGAGTGGCAAAACCTGGCCCTACATGTTCTTTAAAGAATTTTTGCCATGGGTATGATAAGTACAACAGAATGGAGGAAGAGGAGAGAAAGAATAAATTTAAGAAAGAAAGTGACTGTGGATATGCAAATATTGGTTTCAAACAATAATGAAGAAAATTAAAAAGATAAGAGAAAAAGAACAGAGAGTGATGGAGCAACACTAGAAGATGGAGAAAGAAGAGAATGTTGGAACAAGACCACCGAGAAAATGGGAAAATCACTTGTTAACTATGAGATCATAAATTTTAAGAAGAAATACTTCTTGAAAATTTATTACATATATTATATATATACAAACATATATCTGCACATGTATGTTGGGCATACATTTTCTCCTTTAACAAGCATTCAACCTCTCCTCTAGCACAGCACCCATGGGAGGAAGTAGAAGTGAAAGGTTACTAGGATACAAGAGCAATAGACCTGAGAATCGCCAATCAGCCCGAGTCCACTGAAGTGACAGGAACCTCATGAGTTCTTTGGTGAGTTCCTCTCTATGAAGTCACCACAAGTGAAGCTCAGCAATGCCACATAAGGCAAACCAATACAAGTGTGTCATCAGTGAAGACCAGCAAGACAGAGCAAGGCAAACAAATACTCTAGCTCACACTGTCCGTGGGCTCATATTTATATTCTTTCTAAGCATCACATGCCCTTTCACTAAAACATCATTTGACTTTCCAAAGAAACAAGAATTCTCCATTTCATGTACGTATGTGTATGTCTATAATAAAGTTATGTCTAAAATAAAGAAAGAACTGTATAGTCCAAGGAAATTATGGATGTGTGGTATGGAAGAGAACATAGGATGAATGACAGACAGTATAAAGTATCCAGATTTTTTTAAGGCACTAGTCCAAGTAACTTAAATGGCATTTTTTCAAATATAAAAAGATGAATAGTGGCAGATAGAGGTCAAAATTTGGGGCTTTGAGGCAGTGAATTCATCTTTGTGGTAGAATCAATTCAATCTCTAGTATATACACATGAATGTTTGTGGTAGATTGGTCATCAAGTGACAAGGAATGATACAGAGGGAACTAACTCCATTTGAAATTTTCATCATAGAAACAAACGAGTGGGAAATAAGAGAGAAAACTTGCAAGTGCTAAGAGAATTTCATATCCTCCTCAGTTTTCATGTCTCTCTCCCTCTCTTTTTAACTCATTGCAGAAATTTTCATCTCCAGTACTTTGTAGAATTTGTCCCATGAGAACGTACTCTTAATTGCTTTCTTGCCAAGTAACAATGAATATTTCTCAGTTCTCCTCTTCCTTGATCCTCTGAGGTATTTGATAGAATACTTCACTCTTTCTAGGATATTCCCCTCCTGTCTGTCTGTCAATGCTTCTCTCTCTCTCTCTCTCTCTCTCTCTCTCTCTCTCTCTCTCTCTCTCTCTCACACACACACACACACACACACACACACACACACACACACACACACATCTCACATCTCTCTCTGTCTTTCTCACACACATCTATGTCTATCTTTGTTTCTCTCTCTTCCTCCCTGACACACGAGCATGCACATGCCCTCCCCCAACATACCATACATCTTTTGCTATCTCTGTCTATTCTTTCTTTCATTCCGCTAATTCTGAATCACCACACATTTGTTAATCCTCCCTTCTACCCACTCCTGAACCTCACCTTTATCCCAAACTCTTTTGGAAGATTGATTTTGAATATATCTATGGTTAAATCATCAAGCATCTATTTCTTAATTACCTCAGTAATTTTACCCAATCACAAGTGTTAAATATCCTTTCACAGGATGTTAAAAACATCTATTTCCTGTTGACTTTAAAATATGACAGCAATTTACTCCATTTCTACTTAACATCTCTTATTCAGGCTTCTAAAAACCTCTAAAATTTAGGTTATAGATATAAGGAATAAATGGCACTTAAAATATTTAAAACAGATACATTATTTTATGTTTACTTAAAACTATATGTGGTATGTATAAGTATATGTATATAAATAGATATTATAAATTAAGTAATAGCCCTTGGGCTGTCAATGCTCCTGTCAAAAGACATAGACTAACAAAAATTATAGTAGACATCAGAAGAGATCTCTGTTGAAGTTATTGGTTAGAGAAGTCCAAGTGACTCTCTGTAAATGTAACTCTTGGTGGCTTTCTATGCCCTGTTTTTTCCCCCAAACTGCAAGGCATTTCTATGCCTACTCTAGACCATTTTAGTTCTGCCCCAAAGACACAAACCTGTTTTTTTTAAAGCAATAAGCTGCAAGCATTAATATCTGAGCAGACTGATATATTCTTACTTGAATAGGCTGCTACTAAAGAGCTAAATGGTCCTTTACTTGCATCTGAGCCTTGCCTTGGTGCACTCTGGTCCATGTGTGTCCTCATGGCTGCTCTCTCATTTCCATATCATGATGAATCCTCCTATTTCATCCACATAGTCTCTTCACACCTTCTTCTGCCCTTGTTCCTTCTCTACTTTCTAGTCTCCTTTGAGACTCTGACTGTGATTGGGAGTCCTGCCCTATTCTCTTCTGCCCAGGTAACAAATCAGCTCTTTTATTAATCAATGAGAGGTGATGGAAAACAATTATTAGGTATTTTCTTTATTTACATTTCAACTGTTATCCCCATTCTTGGTTTCCCCTTCGAAAACCCCCTAGCCCATCCCCCTCCTGATAACCAACCCATCCAATCCTGCTTCCTGGTCCTGGCATTTCCTTACACTGGGGCATCAAGCCTTCATTGGAACAATCAATGACCAACAAAGCCATCCTTTGCTACATATGCAGCTAGGGTCATGGGTTCTTACATGTATATACTTTGGTTGGTGGTTTAGTCCCTGGGAACTCTGGAGGGAACTGGTTGGTTCATGTTGTAATTCCTCCTATGGGGCTGCAATCCCCTTCAGCTCCTTTGGTCCTTTCTCTAGCTCCTCAACTGGGGACCCTGTAAGGCAGTCTAATGGGTACCTGAGAGTATTCCAACTGTGTGTTTGTCAAGCACTGGTAGAGCCTCTCAGGAAACAGCTATATCAGGCTTCTGTCAGCAAGCACTTCCTGGCATCCACAATAGTGTCTAGGTTTGGAGACAGTGTATGGGATGGATGCCCTGGTGGAACAGTTTCTGAATGGCCTTTACCTCAGTCTCTGTTCCATACTTTGTCTCTGGATCTCCTCCCATTGGTATTTCTTCCCCCTTTTAAGAAGAATGGGAACCACCCACACTTTGTTCTTCCTTCCTCTTGGTCTGTGAATTATATCTTGGGTATTCTGAATCTGGGCTGATAACTACCTATCAGAGAGTGCATACTGTGTGTTCTCTTGTGATTGGGTTACCTCACTCAGGATGATATTTTCTAGTTCCATACATTTACCTAAAAATTTTATAAATTCATTGTTTTAATAGCTGAATAGTACTCTGTTGTATAACTGTACCACACTTTGTGTATCTGTTCCTATGTTGAGGGAAATCTGGGTATTTCCAACTTCTGGCTATTATAAATAAGGCTGCTATGAACATAGTGGAGCATATGTTCTTATTATATGTTGGAGCATTTTCTGGGTATATGCCCAGGAGAGGTATTGCTGGGTCCTCAGGTAGTACTATGTCAAATTTTCTGAGGAACCACCACACTGATTTCTAGAATTGTTGTACCAGCTTACAATCCCACCAGCAATGGAGGAGTGTTCCTCTTTCTCCACATCCTCACCAGCATCTGCTGATATCTGAGTTTTTGATCTTAGCCATTCTGATTGGTGTGAGGTGGAATCTCAGGGTTGTTTTGATTTGCATTTCCCTGATGACTAAGGATGTTGAACATTTTTAAAGGTGCTTCTTAGCCACTTGTTATTCCTCAGTTGAGAATTCTTTGTTTAGCTCTGTACCTCATGTAATTTGGTTCTCTGGTTTCTAACTACTTGAGTTCTTTGTATATGTTGGATATTAGCCTTCTATCGAATGTAGGATTGGTAAAGATATTTTCCCAGTCTGTTGGTTGCCATTTGTCCTTTTAACAGTGCCCTTTGCCTTACAGGGGATCAGTAGTGATCTATAGGATGCATGGGATTATTTTAATCTTCTTGTATCTGTTAAGGCCTGTTTTGTGATCAATTATATGGTGAGTTTTGGAGAAGGTACCAAGATGTACTGAGAAGAAGGTATATTCTTTTGTTTTAGGATAAAATGTTCTATAGATATTTGTTAAACCCATTTGCTTCATAACTTCTGTTATTTTCACTGTGTCTCTGTTTAGTTTCTGTTTCCACGATGTGTCCATTGATGAGAGAAGGGTGTTGAATTCTCCCACTTTTATTTTGTAAGGTGCAATGTCTACATTGAACTTTAGTAAAGTTTTTTGTTTGTTTGTTTGTTTGTTTGTTTGTTGTTTTTTTAAATGTATGTGGGTACCCTTGTATTAGGAGCATCCATGTTCAGAATCGAGAGTTCATCTTGGTAGATTTTTCCTTTGACATGTATGAAGTATCCTTTGTTACCTTTTTTGATAACTTTAGGTTGAAAATCTATTTTATTCAATATTATAATTGCTATTCCAGCTTGTTCCTTAGGATTTGCTTGGAAATTTGTTTTCCGGCCTTTTACTCAGATGTAGTGTCTTTCTTTGTCACTGAGGTGGGTTTCCTGCAGGCAGTCAAATGTTGGGTACTGTTTATGTGTCCAGTTTATTAGCATATGTGCTTTTATTGTGGAATTGGTCCACAATTCCCTTAATTGATATTAAGGGAAAAGTATTGTTGCTTTTTGTTATTTTTGTTGTTGTTGTTGTTGTTAGAGGTAGATTTATGTTTATGTGGCTATCTTCTTTTTGTTTATTAAAAGATTATTTCCCTGATTTTTCTAGGGTGTAGTTTCCCTTCTTGTGTTGGAGTTTTCCATTTATTATCTTTTGAAGGGCTGTATTTGTGGAAAGATATTTTTTAAATTTGTTTTTGTCATGGAATATCTTGATTTCTCCATCTATGGTAATTGAGAGTTTTGCTGTGTATAGTAGCCTGGGCTTGCATTTGTGTTCTTTTAGGGTTTGTATGATGTTTGTCCAGGATCTTCTGTCTTTTATTGTCTCTGTCAAGAAGTCTGGTGTAATTCTGATAGGTCTGCCTTTATATGTTACTTGACCTTTCCCCCTTACTGCTTTTAATATTCTTTCTTTGTTTTGTGCATTGGGTGTTTTGATTATTATGTGACAGGAGGAATTTCTTTTCTGAGCTAATCTATTTGGTGTTCTACTGGCTTCTTGTATATTTGTGGATAGCTCTTTCTTTATGTTTGTGATGTTTTCTTCTATAATTTTGTTAAAGATATTTACTGGCCTTTTAAGTTGGGAATCTTCACTCTCATCTATACCTATTATCCTTAGATTTGGTCTTCTCATTGTGTCCTGGATATCTTGGATGTTTTAGGTTAGGACCTCTTTGCATTTTGCATTTTCTTTGACTGTTGTGTCACTGCTTTCAATGGTATTTTCTGAACCTAAGTTTCTCACTTCTATTGTATTCTGTTAGTGATGCTTGCATCTATGACTCATGATCTCTTTCCTAGGTTTTCTGTCTCTAGAGTTGTTTCCTTTTGTGATTCCTCTATTGTTTCTAATTCCATTTTTAAATTCTGGAAGCATCTTGTCCCAGCTGCTCCACTGTTCCTGTGCCGTGTGAGCTACTTGCAGGTTCTGCCCTGGGCATATATTTAATTCATTTACCTGTTTGGTTGTGTTTTCCTATAATTCTTTAAGGGATTTTGTGTTTCCTCTTTAAGGGCTTCTACCTGTTTACCTGTGTTCTCCTGTATTTTTTTGAGGAAGTTATTTAAGTCCTTCTTATAAATCCTCTATCAGGGTTAGGGTTCATGAGATATGACTTTAAATCCAAATCTTGCTTTTCCGGTCTATTTGGGTATCCAGGACTTGCTGTGATGGGAGAACTAGGTTCTAATGATGCCAAGTAGCCTTGGCTTTTGTTGTCTTTCTTCTTGTGCTTGCCTTTCACCATGTGGTTATCTCTGGTCTTAGTTGGTCTTACTGCTTCTAGCTGGAGCTTGTCCCTCCTATGAGCCTGTAAGCCTGTGTCAGCACTTCTGGGAGACAAGCTCTCTCCTGGTAGAACTTGTGTACAGAGGGCTGTGGAACAGCCCAAACTCCAGGTGCTGATGTTGAATGAAAGGGTTCTTTGCCAGCTGCTCCACTGTTCCTGTGACCCGTGAGCTCCCAGCCAGCTCTGCTGCAGACAGTTATTAGAGAGAAATTGGAGCTCTCCCCTTTTGCTCAGGAGTGAGAGCACTCCTGGGACACCAGCTCTCTCCTGGTAGGACCCGTGCACAGAGGGCTGTGGAACAGCCTCAGCTTCCCAGTACAGATGGTGATCAGGGGAAACATTTTATACAGCATTGAGAATGGGATGATTAACCATGCTATCATCTGGATTGCAACCAGATACTTGGGCACAGAAATTAGCATCTGAATATACAATGTGCAAAACAATCTTACAACAAATGCCCAACAATAAAGATGCCCTACGTTGGCTCTGAGAGTTTAAAGTTAAAGCTCCCATTGCTTAAACCAACAAGAGTTTCAGACACAGGATCCAGAAGCTTCATGCTAGATTTGCCTTAAAGCCTCATTCTGTGAGGTCGAGCATACATATGTCTAGGAGTTGCTATGCAACTTTATAAGTCAGAAGAACAAGCAATCATTCTACCCATCTATGATACAAGATACAGCTGTCTAATTGGATTTATATCCTGCTTACCAAAAAGGAAATTGTGTTTTGAAAACCTAACCAACAAGCCAGGGCTAGTGAGTTCATGGACTTTGAGGAGAACCTATAGTTGCTACTTAACTAATATAATTCTTACCTACATTCTAAGTATATATCTTTATATCCTCAAATAGGTGTAGCCCTCTCCCTTCCTCAAAACAGCTCCAGTTTATAGCAGACAATATTACATATAACCATAACTACTGAAAGTACAAAGAACAACTCTTAATGGGGTGCCTAGACATAAGGAATACATTTTAAAAACAACTTTTGCACCTATTATTCAGGAAGCATTATAGAAGCCAGGTGTTCTCTAATGGGTCTCTATGTTTTTTTGTTTGGTTTTGTTTTATTTTTTTTATATACTCTTTATTAATATTTCAAATGCTATCCTGAAAGTCCCCTATACTCTCCTGGAGCCATGCTCCCCTACCCACCCACTCCCACTTCTTGGCCCTTGCGTTCCCTTGTCCTGGGACATATAAAGATTGCAAGACCAAGGGGCCTCTCTTCCCAATGATGGCCGACTCTGCCAACTTCTGCTACATATGCAGCTAGAGACATGAGCTCTGGGGATATTGGTTAGTTCATATTGTTGTTCCACCTATAGGCTTGCAGACCCCTTCAGCTCCTTGGGTACTTTCTCTAGCTCCTCCATTGGGGGCCCTGTGTTCCACCCTAAAGATAACTGTGAATATCTACTTCTGTATTTGCCAGGCACTGGCATAGCCTCACAAGAGACAGCTACGTCAGTGTCCTTTCAGCATAATCTTGCTGGCATATGCAATGATGTCTTCATTTGGTGGCTGATTATGGGATGGATCCCCGGGTGGGGCAGTCTCTGGATGGTCCATTCTTTCATCTTAGCTCTAAACTTTTCTGTAACTCCTTCCATAGGTATTTTATTCCCTATTCTAAGGAGGAATGAAGTATCCATGCATTGGTCTTCTTTCTTCTTGATTTTCTTGTGTTTTAGAAATTGTATATTCCATATTTTAAGTTTCTGGGCTAATATCCACTTATCAGTGAGTACATATCAAGTGACTTCTTTTGTGATTGGGTTATGTCACTCAGGATGATACCCTCCAGGTCCATCTATTTGCCTAAGGATTTCATGAATTCATTGTTTTCAATAGCTGAGTAGTACTCCATTGTGTAAATATACCACATTTTCTGTATCCATTCCTCTGTTGAGGGACTTCTGGCTTCTTTCCAGCTTCTGGCTATTACAAATAAGGCTGCTATGAACATAATGGAGCATGTGTCCTTGTTACAAGTTATAACATCTTCTGGGTATATGTCCAGGAGAGGTATTGCTGGATCTTCAAGTACTACTATGTCCACTTTTCTGAGGAAGTGCCAAACTGATTTCCAGAGTGGTTGTACAAGCTTGCAACCTCACCAGCAATGGAGGAGTGTTCCTCTTTCTCCACATCCTTGCCAGCATCTGCTGTCACCTGAATTTTTGATCTTAGCCTTTCTGACTGGTGTAAATTGGAATCTCAGGGTTGTTTTGATTTGCATTTCCCTGATGATTAAGGATGTTGAACATTTTTTCAAGTGCTTCACAGCCCTTCAGTATTCGCCAGTTGAGAATTCTTTATTTAGCTTTGTACCCCATTTTTAATGGGGTTATTTGTAGTTCAGCTTCTTGAGCTCTTTGTATATATTGGATATTAGTCCTGTATCAGATTTAGGATGGATAAAATCCTTTCCCAAACTGTTGGTGGACTAATTGTCTTATTGACAGTATCTTTTGCCTTACAGAAGCTTTGCAATTTTATGAGGACCCATTTGTCAATTCTTGATCTTACAGCACAAGCCACTGCTGTTCTGTATAGAAAATTTTCCCCTGTGCCCATATCGTCTAGGCTTTTCCCTACTTTATCCTCTATAAATTTCAGTGTCTCTGGTTTTATATGGAGTTCTTTGATACACTTAGACTTGAGCTTTGTATGAGGAGATAAGAATAGATCAATTCGCATTCTTCTGCATGATGTCT
Source organism: Mus musculus (assembly GCF_000001635.26). Lineage (NCBI taxonomy): Eukaryota > Metazoa > Chordata > Mammalia > Rodentia > Muridae > Mus > Mus musculus. The sequence continues at coordinate 33,040,967 of NC_000076.6, read as the reverse complement.
GCCAGTTGTGCCAGCACCATTTGTTGAAAATGCTGTCTTTTTTCCACTGGATGGTTTTAGCACCTTTGTCAAAGATCAAGTGACCATAGGTGTGTGGATTCAGTTCTGGGTCTTCAATTCTATTCCATTGATCTGCCTGTCTGTCACTGTGCCAGTACCATGTAGTTTTTATCACAGTTGCTCTGTAGTACAGCTTGGGGGCAGACATGGTGATTCCACCAGAGGTTCTTTTATTGTTGAGAAGAGTTTTTGCTATCTTAGGTTGTTTATTATTCCAGATGAATTTGCAAATTGCCCTTTCTAACTCAGTGAAGTTGAGTTGGAATTTTGATGGGGATTGCATTGAATCTGTAGATTGCTTTTGGCAGGATAGCCATTTTTACTATATTAATCTTGCCAATCTTTGAGCATGGGAGATCTTTTCATCTTCTGAGATCTTCAATTACTTTCTTCAGAGTCTTGACATTCTCATCATACAGATCTTTCACTTCCTTAGTTAGCATCACACCAAGGTATTTAATATTTTTTGTGACTATTGTGAAGGGCGTTGTTTCCCTAATTTCTTTCTAATCCTGTTTATCCTTCATGTAGAGAAAGGCCACTCATTTGTTTGAATTAATTTTACATCCAGCTTCTGCACTGTAGCTGTTTATCAGGTTTAGGAGTTCTCTGGTGGAATTTTTAGGGGCACTTATATATACTATTATATCATCTGCAAGTAATGATATTTTGACTTCTCTTTTTTCCAATTTGTACCCCCTTGATCTCCTTTTGTTGTCAAATTGTTCTGGCTAGTACTTAAAGTACTATATTGAATAGGTAGGGAGAAAGTGGGCAGCTTTGTCTAGTCCATGATTTTAGTGGGATTGCTTTGAGTTTCTCTCCATTTTGTTTGATGTTGGCGACTGTTTTGCTGTATATTGCTTTTATTATATTTAGGGATGGGCCTTGAATTCCTGATCTTTCCATGACTTTTATCATGAAGGTGTGTTGGTTTTTTGTCAAATGCTTCCTCATTATCTAAGGGGATGATCATGTGATTTTTGTATTTAAGTTTGTTTATATAGTGGATTACCTTGATGGATTTCCATATATTAAACCATCCCTGCATCTCTGCAATGACCCCTACTTGGTCATGACGTATGATTGTTTTGATGTGTTCTTAGATTCCATTTGCAAGAATTTTATTGAGTATTTTTGCTTTGATATTCATAAGGGAAATTGGTCTGAAGTTCTCTTTCATTGTTGGATCTTTGTGTGTTTTAGGTATCAGAGAAATTTTGGCTTCATAGAATGAACTGGGTATAGTACCTTCTGTTTATATTTTGTGGAATAGTTTGAGGAGAATTGGAATTAGGTATTCTTTGAAGGTCTGATAGAACTCTGCACTAAACCCATCTGGTCCTGGGCTTTTTTGGTTTGGAGACTATTACTGACTGCTTCTATTTCTTTAGGGGAATCAGGACTGTTAAGATCGTTAATCTGGTTCTGATTTAACTTTGGTACCTGGTGTCTGCCTAGGAAGTTGTCCATTTCATCCAGGTTTTCCAGTTTTGTTGAATATAGCCTTTTGTACTAGAATCTGATGATGTTTTGGATTTTCTCAGGTTCTGTTTTTGTCTCCCTTTTCATTTCTGATTTTGTTAATTAGGATACTATCCTTGTGCCCTCTAGTTAGTCTTGCTAAGGACTTATCTGATTTTCTCAAAGAACTACCTATTGGTTCAATTGATTCTTTGAATGGTTCTTTTGTTACCACTTGGTTGATTTCAGCCCTAAATTTGATTATTTCCTCCTTTCTACTCCTCTTGGGTGAATTTGCTTCCTTTCATTCTAGAGCTTCTAGTGTGGTCAGGCTGCTAGTGTATGCTCTCTCTAGTTTCCTTTTGGAGTCACTCAGGGCTATGAGTTTTCCTCTTAGGACTGCTCTCATTGTGTGCTATAAGTTTGGGTATGTTGTGGCTTCGTTTACATTAAACTCTAAAATGCCTTTAATTTCTTTCTTTATTTCTTCCTTGACCAAGTTATTTTTGAGGAGAGTGTTGTTCAGCTTAAATAAATGTCAGCTCTCTATTATATATGTTGTTATTGAAGACTAGCCTTATCCTTGGTGATCTGATGGGGTGCATGAGATAATTTCTATATTTTTGTATCTGTTGAGGCCTGTTTTGTGACCGATTATATGGTCAGTTTTGGAGGAAGTACCATGAAGTGCTGAAAAGAAGGTATACTCTTTTATTTTAGGGTAAAATGTTCTGTAGATATCTGTTAAATCCATTTGTTTCATAACTTCTGTTAGTATCCATGTATCTCTGTTTAGTTTCTGTTTCCAGGATTTGTCCATTGGTGAGAGTGGGGTGTTGAAGTTTCCCACTATTATTGTGTGAGGTGCAATGTGTGCTTTCAGCTTTACTAAAGTTTCTTTAATGAATATGGCTGCCCTTGCATTTGAAGCATAGATATTTAGAATTGAGAATTCATCTTGGTAGATTTTAACTTTGATTAGTATGAAGTGCCCCTTCTTGTCTTTTTTGATAATGTTGGGTTGGAAGTGAATTTTATTCGATATTAGAATGGCTACTCCAGCTTGTTTCTGCTGACAATTTACTTAGAAAATTGTTTTCTGACCTTTTACTCTGAGGTAGTGTTTGTCTTTTTCTCTGACGTGTGTTTCCTATAAGCAGCAAAAAAATTGGGTCCTATTTATTTAGCCAGTTTGTTAGTCTATGTCTTTTATTTGGGAATTGAGTCCATTGATATTAATATATATTAAGGAAGAGTAATTGTTTCTTCCTGCTATTTTTGTTGTTAGAGTTGGGATTCTGTTCTTCTGCCTGTCTTCCTTTAGGTTTGATGAAGGACTACTTTCTTGCTTTTTCTAGGGTGTAGTTTCCATCTTTGTGTTGTGTTTTCCCTTTATTATCCTTTGAAGGGTGGAATTCGTGGAAAGATATTGTTTGAATTTGGTTTTTGTCATGGAATACTTTGGTTTTCCATCTATGGTAATTGAAAGTTTTGCTTGGTTTAGTAGCCTGTGCTGGCATTTGTGTTCTTTTAGTGTCTGTATAACATCTATCCAGGATCTTCTGGCTTTCTTAGTCTCTGGTGAGAAATCTGGAGTAATTCTAATAGACCTTCCTTTATGTTACTTGATCTTTTTCCCTTACTGCTTTTAATATTCTGTCTTTATTTAGTGCATTCATTTGTTGCTCTGATTATTATGTGTTGGAGGGAATTTCATTTCTGGTCCAGTCTATTTGGAGTTCTGTAGGTTTCTCGTATGTTCATGAGCATCTCTTTCTTTATGTTTGTGAAGTTTTCTTCTATAATTTTGTTTAAGATATTTGCTTGCCCTTTAAGTTGAAAATCTTCATTCTCACCTACTCTTATTATCTGTAGGTTTGGTCTTCTCATTGTGTCCTGCATTTCTTGGATGTTTTGAGTTAGAATCTTTTTGCATTTTGCATTCTTTGATTGTTGTGCCGATGCTCTCTATGGAATCTTCTGCCCCTGAGATTCTCTCTTCCATCTCTTGTATTCTGTTGCTGATGCTCGCAATTATGGTTCCTGATTTCTTTCCTAGGGTTTCTATCTCCAGAGTTGTCTCCCTTTGGTTTTCTTTTTCCTTTTTTTCTTTTTTTTAATGTTTCTACTTCTCTTCTTAGATCTTGGATGGTTTTGTTCAATTCCCTCACCTGTTTGATTGTGTTATCCTGTTATTCTTTAAAGGATTTTTTTGTTTCCTCTTTAAAAACTTCTACCTGTTTAGCAGTATTTTCCTGTAATTCTTTAAGGCCTTCTATCTGTTTAGCAGTGTTCTCCTGTATTTCTGTAAGTGAGTTATTAATGCCCTTCTTAAAATCTTCTACCACCATCATGAGATATGATTTTCAATCTGAGTCTTGCTTTTCAGGTGTGTGGGGTTATCCAGGACACACTGTGGTGGGAGTCCTGGGTTCTGGTGATGCCCATTGTTCTTGATTTCTGTTAGTAAGATTCTTACATTTGCCTTTAGCCATCTGGTAATCTCTTGTGTTAATGTTCTAGTTGTCTTTGGCTGGAGCTTGATCCTCCTGTGATTCTGTTAGCCTCTGTCAGCACTCCTTGGAGTCCAACTCTCACCTGAGTCCCAGTGGTCAGAGCACTCTCTACAGGCAAGCTCTCCTCTTGCAGTGCAGGTGTCCAGAAGTCTGGAGCTCTGATCCACTTCCTAAGTCCTGGGGTCAGAACCCTCCCTGTAGACCGACTCTCCTCTGGCAAGGAAGGTACCCAGGGGTCTGGGTCTCAGCTCTGCCTCCTGGCTGAGGATGAAGGCCCAAAGGAACCCTGTCCAAGAAGCTCTGTTGCTTCTGTCGCCGACATACTCTCCAGTGATCATAAGGTCCTGGTTGTGCTAGGTGTCCTGCGCTGTGAAGAGTCCTCTGGGGACTGGATGCCCTTGATGCCCTCTGCCTGGTTCACAGGGAAAATGGTGAGGAGGGCCCCCTACCAGAACAGATCACAGCCTCTGGTCGGAAGCAATTCTTTTGTCCCTGTTCCTGCTGGTACAAGACCCTTGTCGATTCTTTGGAGTTGATGTTGTGTTCCACTCACCTGTGATCCTGAGATCCTGCTGCGTAGAGAGCCCTCTGGGGCTCTTGGCAGCCTCTGCTGGCCTTAGGCAGAAGATGGTGGGGCTCATGAGTCTCTTTGTAACTTGGTCTTTTTCTTTTGAAGCTACTGGAATTCTTTGTTTTGTACACTCAGTTTTAATTATTATGTGCAAGGTAGAGTTTCTCTTCTTGCCTGCTCTACTTGGTGTTCTTGTATGTATCTTATATCATTTTTTTCGGTTAGGGAATTTTTTTTCCTATCATTTTGTTGGAAATATTTTCTGTGCCGTTAACCTGGGTATATCTCTTTTCTCTCTTCCTATTACTTATAAACTTGCTATTCCCATAGTATATCAGTTGTACTGGACATTTTATACCTGGATTTATTTGGATTTAAAATGTTCTCTGACTGTTTTCACTGAGTAATCCACTTTGTTAGCTTATCTTAAATGGCACAAGTTGTCTCTTCCATGTCTTGTACCAAGGCTCAAAACACAACTATCCAATTGGTCTCTCTTCTTTATTCATTATATTTATAATGAAAGCAACTTCCATGTGTAGCTGCTGATATAAATAGAGTGAATACTTATAGATAATCAGTTGGCCCAACCTATATCAAAGAGCCAAAGAAAGACTAAATTGCTAAACCCCATCCAACCTGAGGGGACTTTTATTGCAGCACACTGAACTATTGAAGTTGCTTTTTTTTGTTTTGTTTTGTTTGATTGCACATCTGATTTTTAAAATTTTTTCATTAGATATTTTCTTCATTTACATTTCAAATGCTATCCCCAAAGCCCCCTATACCCTTTCTCCGCCCTGCTCCCCAACCCACCCACTCCCACTTCCTGACCCTGGCATTCCCCTGTACTGGGGCATATTGAAGTTGCTTTTTAAAACAGAATCACTGTGAAAAGAACGGACTCTTTCTATTAAAGAGCTACCAGTAGTCTATTTATTTCTAAACAAAACAAAGAATATTTTTGATAGCATTCCCCATCTTTTAAATTTTTAATTACTTAAGAAAGTAGGCTATGCATTTTATTTTACCTCTTGCTCCCAGTGCCCAGAATGTACAGTACTGAGAGCATTCACAGATGTGTGTAATGGAAAGACTGCCAACGTAGAGGAATCTAGACACGAAAGGTCATGATAAAGTTCAAAGATTTATTGTTGGAGTTAAGAAAATGAGTAAGATGAATGTTAGAAGGATGAACCCCACCAGCTTTATGATGAATTTGAGATTCCAGAGGTAGAGCACATCTGTGTTCACAGATCAGATGAAAGAAAGTGTGGGTATAGCTAACATCACTGAAGAAATGAAATGAAGTACCCCAACCTTTATCTTATCTATGTATTATCTTCAGGTATTTTGTGGAAAATAGAATATAACAGGAAGGAAAAAACAATCTTTTCAAAGATTTAGTGTCAATTGAAACAGTAACATAATAGATACATGGAGAAATACTTTTAAAGAGAAGGGGAACACTTGAAACTAGAAGAGCTGTACTAAGATTATCTGAGTTTTCTCATTAATGTTGACAAGTAATTGCATTTTGAAAAGATTTCCACTTCTTAAATATTAGCCTTTTAAGACATTAGTATCTCAAAACATCTGTCCCCTTAATGTGTCTTCCAGTGCTCTTCAATTAAATGTCAACTATCAGGCAACATTTAGCATTTTATAAAGCTCTAAAACTTGAATTTTGTTCATTGTTTCTCCATGCAAGTCATGTGTGTATGTGTGTGTGTGGGGGGGGTAATAATTTCCTGGATTCATGCATTATTAAAGTAACTATTTTCATTGTGGAACTATCTGTTTGACTGAGGCTGTTCTATTAATAGCCAGACTTGGGATACGTGTTTAATATCACAGTAATATGAAATCTATTAAACCTGACAATGCCACCTAACCATTTTTATATTAGTTCAATTGAAAGTACACTGAAAAAATTTGAAAGCGGATTGGAGTATTTATCCTAAGAATTAGTATAGAGATATCTGAGTGGGGTTGCAGATATATAATGCATTTTCAGGTAGTAAATTATCTTTTGTTTTGTTGGGAGATCACAGTAGTTACAAATATGTTTAGACTGCTCATTGTCTTACACATTATAGAAAATAATTTTTCAATGTATACCTTAAAGTATTTGGTTTTGATAGAAATTGGACATAACATTGACTAAATTTAACAGAAAGCAAAACTGTTCTATCTAAATCTGCTCTTCTAATCTAAGAAAAAACAAAACAAAACAAAATGAAAACAAACAAACAAACAAAAGAAACATCTAAGAAACAGGACCTTTCAAATGTCAGAGTCAAGGATAGTTCTAGAACTGAACTTGATTCCTAAACTCTGACTGGGGATAGAATTAATATGCTGTAAGAAGTTTCTGCATACTGTATACCTTGATGTTGCAAAGTAGAGGAGCCAATCACCCACTCTTTAATCGATTGTCTGCATAGTAGGAATAAACAGGATTAGACTACACACATTAAATAGAGGAGCCCTTAAAATGATGGGGTATACTGCAGTGAAAGCTGAGAGCTGGATTCTTGTAGACTCATGGAATAATTATTCCAGGAACAGGGAAAAACTAGCCTTCCAAAAAGCTCCTTTCCTGACACCTTATATGCTTTCTCCTCGTGATGGCCAGCAGAATCATAATCTTCTTGATAAAGTATGCAACAATTGGTATCATTTCCAACCCAACAAATTACAGAATATTTTTTTACTTACAACATTTAATGAATATAACTAACTACTTGAGATAACTAAAATAATTTCCTGGATTCATGCATTATTAAAGGAACAGAAACATTCTTATAAACTCAGACCTGGTGATCCAGAATGCAACCCTCAGCTATTTAGGAGACTGATGTAGAAGGATCAACACTTTAAAGCCTGCTCAGGTTATAGAGTAAATTCTAGGTAAGCCTAGGTAACGTATTCCCTTTTTCAAAGTAAAAGGCAAAAAGAGCACTGGTTTGGAGCTCAGTGGAAGGACACTTGGTTAGCATGCTCAAGGATTTAAGATCAATTCCCAGGACCAAGAGAGAGAGAAAGAGAGAAAAAAAAGGGGAGGTGTGTTTGTTTTGTTTGGTTTTGTATTTTAAAGATGTAGAACAGGCACCTTAGGCTCCTTCCAGTCAGCACCAGCCTCCAGGCCACCTTGGACATAAAGTCGGCTGACAGTCCCAAAGTCCCCATAGGACTCTCCACTTGCCAGGTACTCTAGCTTGCCCAGGATCTTAGGATCACTGGTGAGTGGAGCACAACATCTGTTCCAACACAACTGGGAGTGCCTAGGGACAGCAGGAGCAGGGACACAGGAGCTCCACCAGTGGCTCAATTTCCTTCTGCTTGGTACTGGTCTACTTTGGTTTCCAACTCAATGGACAGCCCCACAATCCACAGAGGAGGTACCACTTCCAAGTGTTCTAACACACCCAGGATCTTAGGATCCCTGGATCCCAGGAGCTTGGTCACAACAGGATCTCAGGGATGCAGAGGAAGCTTGACTGCCAAGAGCTCTGACACACCCAGAATCTCTAGATCACAGGATCACAGAATCAAAGGATCACAAAGAAAGCTGGACTCTGAGGAGTTCTGACTTAATGGGATTACATGAAGAACAGGCTCCAATAAGATATATTGAGGGCAGAGAACACTTGAGATAAGCAGATGATGGGAGGCAAGCATAAGAACAGAAGCAACAGAATCCAAGGTTACCTGGCATCATCAGAATCCAACTCTCCCACCATAGCAAGTCTTGGATATACCATCACACCAGAAAAGCAAGATATGGATCTAAAAGTACATCTCATGAGGGTGATGGAGGACTATAAGAAGGACATAAATAACTCCCTTAAAGTAATACAGGAGAACACAGGTAAAGAGGTAGAAGCTCTTAAAGAGGAAACACAAAAATCTCTTAAAGAATTACAGGAAAACACATCCAAACAGATGAAAAAATTGAACAAAACCATCCAGAAACTAAAAATGGAAATAGGATCAATAAGGAAATCACAAAGGAAGACAATTTTGAAATAAAACAACAACAACAACAAAAAAAAAAAACAAAACAAAAAAACTAGCAAAGAAGTCAGTGACCATAGATGCAAACATCACCAACAGAATAAAAGAGATAGAAGAGAGAATCTCAGGAGCAGAAGATACCATGGAAAACATTGACAACAATAATCAAAGAAAATGCGAAATGCAAAAAGATCCTAACCCAAAACATCCAGGAAATCCAGGACACAATGAGGCCAAACCTAAGGATAATAGATGAGAAGGAAGGTTTCCAACTTAAAGGGCCAGTAAATACCTTTAACAAAGTTATAGAGGAAAACTTCCCATACCTAAAGAAAGAGATGTGATGAACATACAAGAAGCCTGCAGAACTCCAAATAGGTTGGACCAGAAAAGAAATTCCTCCCGTCACATAATAATCAAAACACCATATGCACAAAAGAAAGAAAGAATATTAATAGCAGTAAGAGAAAAAGGTCAAGTAACACACAAAGGCAGACCTATCAGAATTATACCTGACTTCTCTCCAGAGACTATGAAAGCCAGAAGATCCTGGACAGATGTCATACAGACCCTAAGAGAACACAAATGCTAGCCAAGGCTACTATACACAGCAAAACTCTCAATTACCATAGATGGAAAAACCAAGGTATTCCATGACAAGACCAAATTTACACAATATCTTTCCATAAACCCAGCCCTTCAAAGGATAATAAAGGGAAAACTCTAACACAAGGAGCGAAACTATGCTCTAGAAAAAGCAAGAAAGTAATCTTTCAACAAACCTAAAAGAAGATAGCCACATGAACAGAATTCCAATTCTAACAATGAAAATAACAAGAAGCAAAAATTACTTTTCCTCAATATCTGTTAATATTAATGGTCTCAAATCCCCCATAAAAAGACACAGACTAATAGATTGGTTACATAAACAGGATCCAACATTTTGTTGCATACAGGACCCCTCCCCCCCTCAGTGACAAAGAGAGATGCTACCTCAGAGTAAAAGGCTGGAAAACAAATTTCCAAGCAAATGATCATAAGGAACAAGCTGGAGTAGCCATTCTAATATAGAATAAAATAGATTTTCAAACTAAAGTTATCAAAAAAGATAAGGAGGGACACTTCATTCTCATTATAGTTAAAATTTATCAAGATGAACTCTCAATTCTGAATATCTATGCTCCAAATGCAAGGGCATCCACATTAATTGAAGAAACTTTATTAAATCTCAAAACACACATACCACCACACACAATAATAGTGGGAGACTTCAACAACCCATTCTCATCAATGGACAGTTCATGGAAACAGAATCTAAACAAAGACACAGTGAAACTAACAGAATTTATGAAACAAATGGATTTAACAGATATTTATAGAACATTTTATACTAAAACTAAAGGACATACCTTCTTCTCAGAAACTCATGGTACCTTCTCCAAAATTGACCATATAATAGGTCACAAAACAGACTTCAACAGATACAAAAATATTGAAATAATTCCATGCATCCTATCAGATCATCACAGACTAAGGCTGACCCTTAATAACACCATAAATAGTAGAAAGCACACATACATGTGGACGCTGAACAGCAATCTACTCAATGATAACTTGGTCAAGGAAGAAATAAAGAAAGAAATTAAAGACTTTCTAGAGTTTAATGAAGCCACAACTTACCCAAACTTATGGGACATAATGAAATCAGTCCTAAGAGGAAAACACATAGCCCTGAGTGCGTCCAAACAGAAACTGGTGAGAGCATACACCAGAGTCTTGACAGGCACACCTGAAAGCTCTAGAAGAAAAAAGAAGCAAATTCACCCAAGAGGACTGGTTGGCAGGAAATCATCAAAATCAGGGCTGAAATCAACCAAGTGGAAACAAAAAGAACCATACAAAGAATCAACCAAAGCAGGAGCTGGGTTTTTTGTTGTTGTTTGTTTTGTTTTGTTTGTTTTGTTTTGTTTTTTGTTTATTTGTTTTTGAGAAAATCAACAAAATACATACACCCTTAGCCAGATTAACTAGAGGGCACAGAGACAGCATCCTAATTAACAAAATGAGAAATTAAAAGGGAGACATAACAAGAGAAACTGAGGAAATAAAAAAAAAATCATCAAATTTTAGTGCAAAAGTCTTTACTTGATAAAACTGGAAAACCTGGATGAAATGGACAATTTCCTAGAAAGACACCAGGTACCAAATTTAAATCAGAATCAGATAAATGATCTAAACACTTCCATAACCCTGAAAGAAATAGAAGCAGCCATCATTATTCTCCTATTAAAAAAAAAGCCCAGGACCAATTAAACATCAGAAAGAAATAAAAAGAATATGAATTGGAAAGGGAGAAATCAAAATATCACTGCGTGTAGATGATATGATAGTATATATAAGTGACTCCAAAAATTCCACCTGAGAACACCTAAGCCTGATAAACAACTTTAGTGAAGTAGTTGGATATAAAATTAACGCAAACAAATCAATGGCCTTTTTCTACACAAAGGATAATCAGGCTGAGAAAGAAATTAGGGAAACAACACCCTTTACAGTAGTCACAAATACTATAAAATGTCTTGGTGTGAATCTAACTAACCAAGTGAAAGATCTTTATGATAAGAATTTCAAGTCTCTGAATAAAGAAATCAAAGATCTCAGAAGATGGAAAGATCTACCATGTTTATGGATTGGCAGGATTAATATACTAAAAATGGCCTTCTTGCCAAAAGCTATCTGCTTATTCAATGCAACCCCCATCAAAATTTCAACTCAATTTTTTATAGATTTAGCAAGAACAATTTGCAAATTCGTCTGAAATAAAAAAAAAACCAGGATAGCAAAAACTATCCTCAACAATAAAAGAACTTCTGGGGGAATCAACATTTATTGTAGGAAATAAAAGGGGGCAGGGAAAAGGGGGAAAGGGAGGATAGCCCATGCTTTCCACGCGGCCCCGGGTGGGCATTTGGCTGTGTTAGGCCACTGACCCCACACAGCGGGTAGTGGACACGGGGCAGCCCCAGGTACAAGGTTCTCAGCATCTGCCATCCCACACTGGATACAGTTGGGGAGCTGAGAACAGATAGGGAAGAGAGCAGAGGGAGAAGGGGGCGCTGGGTGGTTCCCAAGCAGGTGAGAGTCCTTAGTCTGGTCATGGGCAGCATAGAAAAGCCTTCTGTCGGGAGATTAGACCTGGCTCCTTAGGAGAAAGCATGGCGGGCCTTGATGTTCAGAAACAGTCTTTGGTTTTAGAGCTTTATTGTAGAAAGGCCGGGAAAAGAGAGAAGGTAGAAAGAGAGAGAGGCCAGTCATGGCCATGAGGGGGCGGGGGTGAGGGAAAGAGAGAAGAAAGGCTAGAGAGTAAGAGAGGTGAAAGCTGAGAGAGAGAGAGAGAGAGAGAGAGAGAGAGAGAGAGAGAGAGAGAGAGAGAGAGAGGTGGGAAGGGAAAGAGAGAGGAGGAGGGCTAAAGAGCAAGAAAGCTTAAAGATAGTGAGGAGAAAGTGGGCTGCTATCTTGCTGTTGCTAGGTAACTGTGGGGAGGAGTCTAGCCAGAATGCCAGAAGCTTGGAACATTGTCTACATGACTGAAAGGCACACGCCTCTCCTGTGGGGGCTGTGGGGCTGTCGGGGCAGTAACTTTGACAGGAGCCAGGGGTCCAGGAGACATGAGCAAATGCCTACTTTCCCATGTAGGTGGAAATAACAAGCCATCAGGTCCCACTGGGGTTCAAGACCTCAGCTCGCCTGGAAACCAGGTTGTCTTGCATTGCCCATTGCCCCACACATACTTACATACATATATACATACATACACGCACACACCTACACATACACACACGCATACAGATACACACATACATACACACACATGCACACACATACTTAGCTATTTGCTTAATATTTTTATGGTACTTCTGAGTGTGAGGAGTGGGTTTCTGGCTCTTGCCCCTGCTCTTAGGACTCTTCCTTCTGTGGGTTTGTCATGTCTAACTTTGACAACATAGTTTTTGTATTATCTTATTATAGCTTATTTTGTTATGTTTGTTATCTCTTAGAAGCCTGTTCTTTTTTCATGATAGACAAAAAAAAGAGTAGATCCAGAAGGGAAGGAGGTGGGACAGAACTGGGAGGAGTAGATGGATGAGAAACTATAATCAGGATATTTTTGTATGAGAAAATAATTTACTTTCAATAAAAGAAAAAATAAATAAAATGTTATACTTCACAAACATTCATAAAGATTATTTCTAAAAGTAAAGGTTTCTAATAATGTTCTTAACAACCAAGTCCAGTAATAACAATCCTCTGATATATGAGAGAACTGAAAAATAATCCAGTATTATTTGTTTTGTATTTATGTAATTTCTTTTATTGTGAAAATAAACTCACTTATAGAAAAACTATTTCTATTACTTAAAATAACAATCATTCTTATCTAAATACCCAACTACTTTATATTATACACTATAAAAATTTCTAAATGTATTTTAGTCTGTTATACATCCCATAGGTTCTTCATCTCAGTATATCTAAGTAACAAAGGAATTAATATTTTTGTATATGTACGAAGTCTGCATAGCTTTGCTTATCAGAAAGAGGTTTGGTACCTTACTATTACACAGACCTTCACTTTGAAAGGTCTATTGACATAGAAATGTCTAGTTTCTTTGGAAAGTCAGTTATATAAAATGATGCTTTGCTGGGGCACATAGGTGAAAGGAGGTTTGGCTGGAACAGACATGGGAAAGAATGTTTTCCTGAAGCAGGCACAGATGAAAAGATGTTTTGATATATCAAACAAACAATCACGTGAAAGAACCTGTGATGAAGGAGTATAAATATGACCCCACACACTGGGAGATGAGCACTGAGGCTGGGTTTGGTTAGCTCTGCCTTGCTATTCTTCACTAAATTGGGTCACCTTACATAGTGTTGTTGAGCTTAACTTGTGGTAATGCTGTCATTGAGAGAAACTCACAGGAGAGCTGTTCCTGAAAATCCTGCAACAGCTTGCTGCTTCTGACGCCTAGCCTTGGGTGTAGTTGGCAAGTCTGGCACTTACTTCAGGGTTGAAGGACAGGTGCTGGTTCATGTCTGGTGTCTGGTTGCCTAGAGGACTGGTCTGCAGCTGCTGAGTCATATCTGAGGTTTGCTACGGAACTGAACTGCCAAACGAGATCGAGCTCGCTCCCAAAGAACTATTGATAAATAGGTCCACTTCCCCCATAAACCAATAACTTTAACCTATGGTAGGTAGTGGGCAAGAGGAGAGGTTGAACCCTTACTAAAAGTAGGTTGCAAAGGAATCTATGCCTACAGTCTATGCTCTGGGTATCCTTCTAACCCAAAAGAAACAAAAGAGGTTGTAAACTTTGTCACCACTACTCTCAAACATCTCAGTGGTTTTCTTTTATAAATGCTACAGCAAAAGAGGTATAAAGTGCATAACATTTTGAAAACATAATAGCTTTTTTTTCTGAAAAAAAAAAAAAAAAGAAAGTAAGTCTATTATATAGACAACAGCAGGTCCAATCTGAAAAAGTTACTTTCCTCTCCTTTTTCTCTCCTTCCCAGAAATATTGGAAGTATCTTGGGAATAAATCCTGAAGATCAAAAGTGCAGATGATGCAGTCAGCTTAGGTACAGAAGCAAAGTTTCAGAATAACAACAGACTCTGGTTCTTGGCCCAATAGTTTGTGTTTCAGTTTTCCTTTCTGAATATTTCCTCTTTGTATGTGTTTGTGTGTGTGTGTGTGTGTGTGTGTGTGTGTCTGTCTGTCTGTCTGTCTGTCTGCTGTCTGTCCTTCTAAACCTTAGCAGACCTGCAGAGAAGAGCAGGAAATAATGGAGGTGGAAGGGTGATTTTAAAAGGTAGGAATCAGGAAGCAGAATGTACTATACATAGGAGAAAATTGTCGATAAATTTAATCAATTAAACAAAACATATCTGTTTCTTGATATTTCTAAGACAATGTCCATATTCACCTTGTAGACCTTTTCCCAATACAACCAGGCATTTTCTGACATTTTTACTTCAGAGGTTTGGAATTGCAGAAAGTTGGCATCTATGTGAGTTCTGATACCTGAAAAAATATATGTTTTTAAATGTTTCTTTTGTATGTCAAATTATTTCATTAATTAATTTAATGACATATTTAATCATATTTTCCTTCATGATAATGGTAAGAATCAAAAAACTGGTCTTTTGAGATACAATTTTTGACATAAATCAAATCCCATAAGTTGATAGCTTTTATTGAAAATATATTCTTATACACTACATTCCATTTGTGTTTTTTTCCTCTCTAATATCCTTCCCTATCTTCCCTATCTTTGCTACCCATCTAATTCAATTTCTCCTTTTCTCTCTTTTTAGAAACTAAACAGAAAAGAGAAACACTAAAAACAAAAACAAAGAAGTGGAAGAGATTAATACAGAAAGAATGAAAGAGAGAGAGAGAGAGAGAGAGAGAGAGAGAGAGAGAGAGAGAGAGAGGAAGGAAGGAAGGAAGGAAGGAAGGAAGGAAGGAAGAAAGAAAGAAAGAAAGAAAGAAAGAAAGAAAGAAAGAAAGAAAGAAAGAAAGAAAGAAAGAAAGAAAGAAAGGAGAAAAATAAAGGCACAAGAAGCACATATAGAATACAAAGACAAATGCACACACTGAAAACAAAAATCAAGAACCATAAAATATTAGCCAAAGATAAGTAAGATTATGTCCTGACAAAGCATTATTAGACCAAACAATGAAACAAAGAAAACCAAAAATCTCCCCCAAAACTATTGACTTCATTTTGAGTACACCATCAATTGCAACATGTGGTGTCTACACTTCAGTGTGGTTTGTTTACCTGTTGAAACTCCATTGGAAAAATTAATCCTATCTTTTTGAGACGTTTTCAATTGGAAATAGCTTCTTGATTAGGGATGGAAGATCATGTCCACTTACCCTTTCAGTGTTGGGAACTCACCTGGCTTAGACCTGTGTAGATTCTATATATGCTGCTACCATCTCTGTGAATTCCTATGTGCAGCAGTACTGTTGTGTCTAGGAGGTCTTGTTTCCTTGCTAAGTTCTACTCCTATAATCTCTCTGCCTCCTCTTCCTCAAAGTTCCCTGAGCCCTGAGAAGAGGGATTTGATGGAGAAACTCCATAGGAAACTGTGTGATCCAAGGTCTCTAATTCTCTATATATTGTCCAGTAGTGGTTCTCTGTATGTTTTTCCCTATTTACTACAGGTAGAAATTTTCCTGAGGACAGCTGAGGGAGATATTGATATATGGGTATATAGCATGATATCAGCAGAAGTCCTTATTAGAGATACTGATCTATGAGTATATAGCAGGATGTCATTAAGAGTCATCATATTGTTACATTTCTTTTCATTCTTTGAAATTTTTTATTAGATTTTTTTATTTACATTTCAAATGTTATCCCCTTTCCCGGTTTCCCCTCTGAAAAACCCACTATCCTATCCCCCTCCCTCTGCTTCTATGAAGGTGTTTTCCCATCTACCCAACCTGTCCCACTTCCCCATTCTGGCATTCCTCTACACTGGAACATCAAGCCTTCATAGGACAAAGGGCCTCTCCCCACACTGAAGTCCCATAAGACCATCCTATGCTATGTATGCAGCTGGAGCCATGGTTCCCTCCATGTGTATTCCTTGGTTGGTGGTCTGGAAGGTCTGATTGGTTGATATTGTTGTTCTTCCTGTGGGGTTGCAAACACCTTCAACTCCTTCAGTTCTTTCTCTAACTCCTTTATTGGGGACCCCGTGCTTAGTCCAATGGTTGGCTGTGAGCATTCACCTCTGTATTTGTCAGGCTCTGGCAGAGCCTCTCAGGATACAGCTGTACCGGGCTCCTGTCAGTAAGTACTTCTTGGCATCCACAATAGTGTCTGGGTTTGGTAACTGTATATGGGATATATCCTGAGGTAGGGCAGTGTCTAGATGGCCTTTCCTTCAGTCTGTGTTCCACCCTTTGTCTCTGTATCTCTTCTCATCGATATTTTGTTCCCCACTTCTAAGAAGGACTGAACAAAGTATCCATACTTTGTTCTTCCTTCTTCTTGACCTTCATGTGGTCTGTGAATTGTATTTTGGGCAATCTGAGCTTTTGGGCTAATATCCACTTATCAGTGAGTGTGTACCATGTGTGTCCTTTTGTGATTGGGTTACCACACTCTGGATGATATTTTCTAGTTCCATTCATTTGCCTAAGAATTTTATGAATTCATTTTTTAATAGCTTAGTACTACTCCATTGTGTAAACGTACCACAGTTTCTGTATCCATTCCTCTATTGAAGGATATATGGGTTCTTCCAGCATCTGGCTATTATAAATAAGGCTGCTATAAACATAGTGGAGCATGTGTCTTTGTTATATGATGGAGCATCTTTGGGTATATTCCCAACAGTGAAGGAATGTTCCTCTTTCTCCACATGCTCGCCAGCATCTGCTGTCACCTGAATTTTTGATCTTAGCCATTCTGACTGGTGTCAGGTGGACTCTCAGTGTTGTTTTGATTTGCATTTTCCTGATGACTAAGGATGTTGAACATTTCTTTAGGTGCTTCTCAGCCATTAGATATTCCTCAGTTGAGAATTCTTTGTATAGCTCTGTACCCCATTTTTAATGGGATTATTTGGTCCTCTGGAGTCTAACTTCTTGAAAATTTTTTAGATATTGGATATTAGCCCTCTATGTGAGGCAGGGTTGATAAAGAACTTTTTCCAATCTGTTGGCTGCCTTTTGTCCTATTGATAGTGTTTTTTGCCTCACAGAAACTTTGCAATTTTATGGGTCGTATTTGTCAATTCTTGATCTTAGAGCATAAGACATTGGTATTCTGTTCAGGAAATTTTCCTGTAAGCCCATGTGTTTGAGGGTCTTCCCCATTTTCTCTTTCATTAGTTTTAGTGTATCTGGTTTTTTTGTGGAGGCCCTTGTTCCAATTGGACTTGAACTTGAGAACAACAGTTTTTGGTTTTCCTCTAGGTCCAAAGGTTATCTAATCCTAGGATTCTCAGCACCTGAGCAGTGCCAGACATGGGTTACATCTCATGAAATGGACCTGAAATCCAAGCAGATATTTGGTTAGTTATTCCTACATTTTTTGTTACTATTGCATAAGTGTATCATGCAGTAGGCTCACCATTATAGGTCATCAATGATTTTGTAACTGGATTGTAGTTTAACTTTTTCCTCTGGTACCATGAAAGATACTGTCCAGTAGCATAAAAAGTAGTCAGAAGGGGTGAAGGCTCTAGTTAGGCACCAGTTTTCCCATATCCAATGAGATATATATTGTCCAAGCTTACCTTCAGCTTGTGGAGAGCTATCAATAGATTGGAAAAAAAAGCCTGGGTTATTTGGGGGGTTCCTAGGGGCCCCACTAACCAACAACTCTATTAGATGTAACCCAATTCTGGCACTGATGGTTCCATTTAGTGGAAAGAGAGGTTTAATTGAGGCTTTGTCTCCTGGTATTGGGTGATCCCATTTAAATTTCTTTTCTTTATGGGTATACTGTGACACTTTTAATGATACTCTTATGCTTGCAGACAGGAATCTAGCATAACTGTCCTCTGAGTGGCTCCACCCAATAGCCAATGGAAAGAGCTGCAAAGACTCATGCCCAAACGTGAGGTGGAGCTCAGGAGACTTATGGAATAGTTAGGAGAAAGATTGAGGGACCCAAAGAGAGCAGGGACTCCACAGTGAGACCAACACAGTCAACTAACCTGGACACTTGGAGGACTCCCAGAATCACCAACCAAGGAGTGTGAATGGGTTGCACCTATGCCCCTCACACATATGTAGCAGATTAGTAGCTTGGTCTTCATGTGGGTTCCCCAACAACTGAAACAGGAACACCTGTTCCATCTGTCGCACCTGTTGCTTGTCTGACTGCTTGTGGATACTCCACCCACAAATGGACAGCCATTTTTGACCTCGGTGTGAGAGATGTGCCTAGTCCAACAGTGACTTGATGTTTGATATATGGGGTGGGGGGTGTTGAGTGTGTGTGTGTGGGGGGGTGACACCCAGAGAGAGAAAGGGAAAGGACTTGGGTCAGGGGGTACTAGGAAGAGAGGAGGGGCTGATGTTGGGTTGTAAAGTGAATAAACAAAATTTAAAATTAAGAAATTTCAATTCTGTATGTGCCCTCAGATGGTTCTTAGTTTTAGCTGTCCTTTCCACATACCGTCCCTTACTGCCCATTTCTTGTCCTGGACCATTAGATCTTCCTGATCTAGACTACCTAACCTGGTCTCCATATATATTGTCCCTTTCTCAGGAAATCCTTCCCTCCGCAATAGTACCTTATTCTATACGTAACTTCTGAAAAAGATTGTACATTGCTATCTAAGGCTAAAAAGCTAATATCCATATATAAGTGAATATATACCATATTTTCATTTTGGGCTTTAGTTACCTCAGGATGATAACTTCTAAATCTATTTATTTTCCTGTTGCACTACAGAAACAGGACTTAAAGTATTTATATGTGGGATTTATTAGAATAATTTACACTCTGTGGTCTAGCTAATCCAACAATGGCTGCCTATGTATGAAATGTCCAGGAATCCACAAGTCTGGATGTCTCAGCTAGTCACTAGTATTAGCCAGAATCCTTAATAATTAGATTCTAATGCCCATGAAGAAATTGAATTGCTAGCAAGGATGGGGAAAAGCATGCAAAAGAAGTGCTTCCTTCCTGCATGTTTGTTTGTTTTTGTTTGTTTGTTTGTTTGTTTTGTTTTTTTGTATAGGTTTCCAGTGATTAGAAGTGAATCTTTCCACTTCAAGTGTTCCAATTAAGGTAAACAATCCATCACAGGTATGTGTAGCCATTTTGAAATTTTAGTAATTCCAGGTGTAGTCAAGTTAACAACCAAAAATAGCCATCACAACTGGGATTTCATGATTTCGTTTTTTAAATAACTGAGAAATATTCCATTTCCATTATCTGTTTATGTGTTGATGAGCATCAAAGTGTTTCCAGTTTCTGTTTATTCTGAGTAGAGCAACAATGAATGCAATGAGAAAGTGGCTCTGTAGTAGGATGTAGAATGCTTTGAGTATATGACTAAGAGTAGTATAGCTGGATTTTCAGATGGGTCTATTTCCATTTCATGAGGAACACCCACACAGATTTCCATGTTGACTGTACAAATTTATACTCCCTCTAGCAATGGATGAATCTTCTCTTACTTCACATTCTTGCCACCATGAGCTGGCTTTTGTTTTATTGATGTTTGTCATTCTGAGTTTTGTAAATTAAGGAATGGACTAGTTTTTATTTGTATTTCTTTGATGGCTAAGGATGTTGAACATCTCTTTAAACACTTCTCATTCATTGTGTTTTATCTTTCAAGAGAGTTCTTTGTTTAGTTTTGTACTTCATTTTAAATTTGATTATTTTCTGGATGTTCAAGTTTTTTTCTTAATTACTTATGTATTTTAGATATCAGCACTCTATCAGATATGTAATTGATATAGATCTTTTCCTTTCCTGCTGCATTCCATATTGTCTCACTGACAGTGCCCTTTGTCATACAGAAACTTTTATCTTTCATGATGTCCCATTTAGGAGTGTAGGTATTGACATCTAGTCTCATTTTTCTTGGGTATGTGTTCCATTTCTTTATTTCTGTTGCTCTATCTCAGTATTAGGAATGTGCAGTTACCTGGTAGGAAGTTCTGAATCCCTGCCATTTTTAACTACTGGAGAATTCAGGTAGAATCTGTTTCTAGGTATTGTGGGCTATCACAAAGGAATGTGGATAGGTTAGAAAGTAGTGGGGAGCTGAAAATATTCACAGGAAGATGGAAATCATTATCTGCAAATAGATTTAATGGAATCCTCAGTAAAAGACAAGAACGAGGGCAAACTCCTTCCTGCAAGTAGGTTGCTATAGGGCCAGGGATAAGACTGGAAAATTGGAAATGTGGGAAAGGAAGAAGAAATAAGATTGCCTACATGATTTTTCAGGCTGATGGGGCCAACAGGTTCCTAGGTAAAGTAGGAGGTAATTAGTGTTGTGGTAAACATAGTAGGATTAGTGGTTTATTAAGAGAAGAGACTTGGTATACCTGCTGCCTTACTGTTGCATTCTGGCCACATGCTGTTGAATCTTCATTCTCAGCTTATCTGGATTTAGTAAAACAGTTGACCTTTGGGTGTGTCTATGGGGAAGTTCCCAGAAAGATTTAAT
Organism: Mus musculus; assembly: GCF_000001635.26. Lineage (NCBI taxonomy): Eukaryota > Metazoa > Chordata > Mammalia > Rodentia > Muridae > Mus > Mus musculus. Next base: position 33,020,110 of record NC_000076.6, on the reverse strand, counting down.
TGAGGAGCAAAATCTATTCTGAAAGTCAGTAGCATCAGCCATGAGCTTGGTTCCCATGGGAACCTAGGCTAAATAAGAAAAACTTTTTTTTTTCTCATGACTATAGACACAATGTAGCCATTTACTTTAAGCTTCTGAATAAATATAAAAAAACCAATCTCTTCATCTTCTTAAAACAAACTCTTTCATTTTAAAGCTGATTTTGCCAAATATTTTGCTGTAGCAATGAGAAAATTAATTAATACTGTTTGACACCCTTTGCCATACTGTACATAGCAAGAATGTCCATATGGAGTGCTGGCATCTTGATATTAATTCCCTGTTTCTGCAACTGTGAAGCATTTCTTTCCTTCATGAACTACCCACTATAAGTTATTTATTTAGAAAATGGCTTGAGTCAGCTCTTACATCTTTCGTTCTTGTCCTTAACAATTTTAAAGGTAAATTCTTCTAAACACAGGACTTTATAAACACACTTGAAAATAATTTGTTTAATTTACATAATACTCTGATTTATATAATGCATTAAGATAAGCAATCATGCTTCATAATGAGCATCCAATTTGAAGAAGTTCGATCACACTATCTCTATCCTTCAAAGAAATTACTTCATTTGGGTAATAACTGCTCACAATAAACAGTTTGCATGATTTCAAAAAAGTTTAAAAAATAGCTATGATTGGGAAAATATACTGGAGCAGCTTCATAGTAGCATGAACATAAATTATTCTTTGACGTTCATTTATAATTTGCATACTTTTTAGACTTCATGATTTTTATGTCCTTATCAACACATTTTTTTCAGTGTGTGTTTCTGGTTTTGTTAACAAAAATATGCGTCCATAGATGTAAGGAAACAGGTCTTTAGTTTCCATAATCCACTGGTCAACATGTCTGGGTTTTTTTTTTTTTTTTTTTTTTTTTGTGCCAGTACATGATGTTTGTTGGCTATACTGCATTTCTTGGGGTCTAATCTATGTAGTAGGGTTGCTGAGTTAATAGTTGTACTTTTAGATTTGTGTCTGGCCTTGTTGGGCATCAATGGGAGGAGAGGCCCTTGGTTGTGTGAAGGCTTGATACGCCAATGTAGGGGAATTCAAGGGCAGAGAGTCAAGAATGGGTGGGGAAACACCTCCATAGAAGCAGGGAGGGGCAATGTGTTAGGGGTTCTCAGGGGAGAACCTGGGAAGGGGATAACATTCGAAATGTAAATAAAAGAAATCCTATAGAAAACAAATTTAAAAGAAAGAGAGAGAGAGAGAGAGAGAGAGAGAGAGAGAGAGAAAGAAAGAGAGAGAGAGAAAGAAAGAAAGAAAGAAAGAAAGAAAGAAAGAAAGAAAGAAAGAAAGAAAGAAAGAAAGAAATTTGGACATAGGTTTAGGACCTTAGGACCAGGCTATACCATTTCTTTGGTATTTTCTTCCCCATTCTAAGAAGGAACGAAGTATCCACATTTTGATCTTCCTTCTTCTTGAGTTTCATGTGTTTTGCAAATTGTATCTTGGGTATTCTAAGTTTCTGGGCTAATATCCACTTATCAGTGAGTGCATACCATGTGTGTTCTTTTGTGATTGGGTTACATCACTCAGGATGTTATCCTCCAGATGCATCCATTTACCTAAGAATTTCATAAATTCATTATCTTTAATAGCTGAGTAGCACTCCATTGTGTAAATGAACCGCAATTTCTGTATCCACTCTTCTGTTGAGGGACAACTGGGTTGTGTCCAGCTTCTGGCTATTATAAATAAGGCTGCTCTGGCGCTCCCCTGTACTGGGGCATTTAAAGTTTGCGTGTCCAATGGGCCTCTCTTTCCAGTGATGGCCGACTAGGCCATCTTTTGATACATATGCAGCTAGAGTCAAGAGCTCCGGGGTACTGGTTAGTTCATAATGTTGTTCCACCTATAGGGTTGCAGATCCCTTTAGCTCCTTGGGTACTTTCTCTAGCTCCTCCATTGGGAGCCCTGTGATCCATCCATTAGCTGACTGTGAGCATCCACTTCTGTGTTTGCTAGGCCCCAGCATAGTCTCATAAGAGACAGCTACATCTGGGTCCTTTCAATAAAATCTTGCTAGTGTATGCAATGGTGTCAGTGTTTGGATGCTGGTTATGGGGTGCATCCCTGGATATGGCAGTCTCTACATGGGGAGTGGGTGGGTAGGGGAGTGGGGGTGGGTGGGTATGGGGGACTTTTGGTTATAGCATTGGAAATGTAAATGAGCTAAATACCTAATAAAAAATGGGAAAAAAAGAAAAGTAATTAAATCAGAAAAAATAAATAAATAAATAAATAAATAAATAAATAAATACATAAATAAATAAATAAGGCTGCTATGAACATAGTGGAGCATGTGTCCTTATTACAAGTTGGAACATCTTCTCGGTATATGTCCAGGAGAAGACTTGCTTGTACTTCCTCTAGCCTACCATTGGTAATACTGAATGAGATGGTAAGTGTGCCTGAAAGTTAGCATGTCTTTGAAATATCATAGAGGCATTGTTAATTGCATTGAGAGTTATTATCATCAGGAGAGTAATTATGCCAGAATATAATTAATTATGTAATTATGTAATCATAGGCTGAGAAAGTAACCTGCATTGTATCATTTAATAATTCTGACCTTTCAGCAGTTCTGTATACTTTTGGGGATGCTGGGTCTCATTTTGTAGCTCTGGCTGGTCTGAATCTTGCAATATAGACAGGACTGGCCTTTGGATCTAGAGTTCTGAGAATAAAGGCATGTGCCACTGTTGTGATGTTGATGGTGAAGAAGGAGGAGGAGGAGGAGGAGGAGGAGGAGGAGGAGGAGGAGGAGGAGGAGGAGGAGGAGAAGGAGAAGGAGGAGGAGGAGTGGGAGGAGAAGAAGGGGGGAGGAGGAGGAGGGAACGGGGAGGAAGAGGAGGAGGAGGGGAGGAGGAGGAGGAGGGGAGGAAGAGGGGAGGAAGAGGGGAAGAGGAGAAGAAGAAGATGAAGAAGAAGAAGAAGAAGAAGAAGAAGAAGAAGAAGAAGAAGAAGAAGAAGAAGAAGAAGAAGAAGATTTTAAATATCTAGTATATAAATGAACAGAGAAAGTTTTGGAGAGATCAAATGACTTATTCAAGGCAGCTTAGTAGGTGCTAGGATTATGTTTAAAACTTAGATATGTGACTGCAAAGCAAAGCTTGTTACCATCTATTACCAATGTTGCTTAGGTCACTGCCAGTTATCTATATTAAGTATATGTATAAGCAGTAAATCAACCCAGAAAAAAGAACCGCCCCAAAAAATGTCTGAAGTGTTCAGACAAATAATGATGTTAATTAAATATTCTGAAATTACGCAAATCATTATCTTAGTTGTGAATTAATCAATGTTAATCACTTGTAAAATAGCTTTTTAGTCTTTTTTTTTTTGAGACATGTCAGAGTAGTTAAAATTCTCCAAGTAAGCTTCTTTTTAAAGAATTCCATTTTTCCCCTAGCAGATGAAGACTACTTCAGTTATTTTTGTCTTGAGCAACAGTCACAGTGGGTGATGAAATTAGAGGCAGGTGTAGAATCCCTGAGGTACCAAACTCCGGTTTCTGAGTCCTATGAAGTATTATGACACTCACTGGCCTTCTTATATAAGGGAAGGAGATACAGATGAGCTACAGTTAAGTGATAGGGTGAATATTGGATGAGGAGGACATGGCTCATTTACATAAATTAATATAAAAGCCACATGTTCTCAGCTGTGCATTTTTAAGTTGCAGTTTCAATACCCAAAGGTTCAGGAATTTTCTCAGAATGCAGGAGGCTGTAAGAGCCGAAGGAACAGGAATTTTGCTGTGAGGCTGTGTTTCCTAGAAATGAATTTTCATCAATAAGTCTGCCTGAGCATGATCTCAAAAATAGACATGCACATATGGAATAGAGAAAGTTCATGAGGCCTCAAAACTACACAAAGAACTGGAGGCAGCTAAGGGATGCTGAGAGCAAGAGAAATAGTCCTGAAAGGAATATGCACAAATAACTTTATACAGGCTACATATGTGTTTATACATATATATTTTCCTATATGACTTAATATATCTACACATTTAAATATATTCTATAGAGTAATATATTTATAATTATATATTATATAATATATGTAATACATATAATAATTAAAGGAAAGGGTACCATAAATTTGAAAGAAATCAAGAGTAGCGGCCCCAGGAGAGGTGTTTTAAAAAGAAAAGGGGAGGTAGGAAGGGATGTAATTATAGTATCTAAAATAAAATAAAATTACAGAAACAAACAAAAGATATGCACCAATGGACAGAAGCAGCTGACAACTGTTGTTGAATTAGAGAAGGCTGAAAGAAGCTGAGGAGAAGGGTGACCCTGTAGGAGAACCAGCAGTCTCAGTTAATCTGCACCCCCAAGATCTCTCAAACACTGGACCACCAAAGAGGCAGCCTACACCAGCTAATATGAGGCCTCCAACACACATAAAGTAGAGGACATTCATGCACCAAGCATGAAGGCATCCAAGTTCATGAAAGAAACATGACTAAAGTGACATACTTACTTTCACATAATAGTAATGGGTTATCTCAACACCCTACTTCCTCCAATAGACTCTTCCAGACAAAGGTTAAACAGAAAAATGCTTACTGTCATAAATCAAAGGTACATAACAGATATTTCCAGACCATTTCATCAAAACACAAAAGAATAAGCCTTCAAGGACATCTGCTGCAGCCAGGCCAAGAGAGCAGCAGCTTCTCTGCCCCTCTAAAGACCCTATAGTCAGGAGACCACACAGGAGTTCTGCTATAGCCAGAGCCACAGGCCTACCAAGAGAACTGAAGCAATCCAGGGACAAAAGAGGCAGGCTACAGACCACCAAACAGCAGTGATAACCAGAAGGCAAGAGGCAAGCATAAGATCATAAGCACCAGAAGCCAATATATGTGGGTATCATTAGAATCCAGTTCTCCCACCATAGCAAGCCCTGAATATACCAACACACTTGAAAATTAGGAAGCTGACTTTCTAATATCCTATCTCAGGAAGACAATAGAGTCCTTTAAGGAGGATATAAATAACTCACTGAAAGAAAATGCAGAAAAACACAGGTACAATTGTAGATGCCCTTAAAGAGAGAACAAATCCCTTAATGAAATACAGGAAACACAAACAGGTGAAGGAATTGAATAAAGCAGTCCAAGACCTAAAAGTGGAAGTAGACACAAAAAAGAAAACACAAATGGAGGCAACTCTGGAAATAGAAAACCTATGAAAGAGGTCAGGATCTACAGATGTATGCATCATCCACAAAATATAAGAGAAAGAAGAGAGAATCTCAGTTGTAGAAGATACATTAGAAGAGATTGACACATGTGTCAAAGAAAATTTAAAACATGAAAAACTCTTAACCCAAAACATCCAGGAAATCCAGGACACAATGAAAGGCCAAATATTAGAATAACTGGAATAGAGGAAAGCAAAGATTCCCAGCTCAAAGGACCTGAAAATATCTTCAACAAAACCATAAAAGAAAACTTCCCCAGCCTAAAGAAAGAGATGGCCATAAATGTACATGAAGCCTATAGAACACCAAATAAATGTCACCAGAAAAGGAAATCCTCTTGTCACACAATATTCTAAACACTAAATGCAGAGAACAAAGAAAAATATTAAAAGCTGCAAGGGAAAAGGAACAAGTAACGTACAAACGTATACCTATCAGAATTACTCCAGACTTCTCAACAGAGACACTAAAGCCAGAAGAACATGGGCAGAGGTCATACAGACTCTAAGAGAACACAAATGCTAGCTGAAGCTAATATACCCAGCAAAAATCTCAATCAACATAGACAGAGAAACCAAAATATTCAAGGACAAAGGCAAATCAAACAGTATCTATCTACTGATCCAGCCCTACAGAGTATTCTAGAAGGGAAATTCCAACACAAGGTTGATACCTACACCAAAGAAAAGACAAGATATTAATCATCTCACAACAAAGCCAAAAGGAGAGAACTATAAGAACATAATGCCACCTATAAAAACAAACATAACAGAAACTAACAATCATCTGTCTTTAATATCTCTCAATATGAATGGACTCAGCTCACCTCTAAAAAGACATAAGCTGATAGACTGGATACACAAACAGGATCCAGCATTTTGCTGCATACAAGAAACACACCTCAATAACAAAGACAGACAGTACCACAGAGTCAAAGGCTGGAAAAAAGACTTCAAACGAAATGTTCCCAAGAACAAGCTGGAGTTGCCATCCTAATATCCAACAAAATAGACATTCAACCAAAAGTTATCAAGCAAGAAGAAGATGATATACATGTCATGTATATCAAAGGAAAAATCCACCAAGAGAAAGTCTCAATTCTCCACATCTATGCCTCAAGTGCAGTGGCACCCACATTCATAAAAGAAACTTTATTAAACCACAAAACATACATTGAGTCTCATAAATAATAGTGGGAGAATTTGACACCCCACTCTCACTAATGGACAGGTCATTGAAACAAAAACTAAACAGAGACATAATCTCTGAATCTAAGAGAGGTTATGAGCCAAATGTGATTAACAGATATTTACAGAAAAAAATTCACCCTAAAACAAAAGAGCACACATTCTTCTCAGCACCACATAATAGCTTCTCCAAAACTGACCAGAAAGTTGGTCACCAAACAAGCCTTAACTGATACAAGAAGATTAAAATAATCCATTGCATCCTATCATATCACCATGGCCTGAGACTGGTCTTCAATGACAACAAAAACAACAGAAAGCCCACATACACGTGGAAACTAAACAACTCTCTACTCAATGATAATGTGGTCAGGGAAGAAATAAAGAAAGAAATTAAAAACTTCCTGGAATTCAATGAAAATGATGATACAACATACCCAAACTTATAGAACATAAACAAAGCAGTGCTAAGAGGAAAATTTATAGTACTAAGTGCACTGGTAAAGAAATTGAAGAAATTCTATACTAGGAACTTAAGAGCATAACTAAGAGCTTTAGAACAAAAAGAAGGAAACATAGCCAAGAAGGCAGAAAATAGTCAAACTCAGGGCCAAAATCAACCAAATAGAAACAAAGAAAACAATACAAAAAAATCTACAAGAACAAAGGCTCGTTATTTGAGAGAATCAACAAGATAGATAAACTCCTAGCTCTTGTCCTTGTAATGTTTCACCAGCAAAACATACTCGGACAACCAGATCCTTCTACGGCAAAGCTTTATTGCTTACATCTCAGGAAGACCCCAAACACAGGAAACTCAGTCCTTTTATAACCCACAAAGAGCAGTTGGAGATGTGACTCACCCTGACTGGCTGCTCACTATCAGCCCAGATGACGTGCCACGGGACAGGCAGGGCACAAGGAATGGAGAAATACCCCAGCACATACGCAGACTAATTGTTTATCAGTTAGAACACCGGATATGATTGCAAGGGTGGCTCCTTACATCTCCCCCTTTCCTTTTATTTAAAAGACAACAGGCCACCCAGTACTGAGAGTGGAGATAGAGGTCAAATCCCCAGTGTGCAAAATTAGGGGCATTACACAAAACCTTCTCCTAGGCTCATCACCCAGAGGGGTGTTGGTCTGCTCCCATGTCGTTTTTCCTGGGGGAAGGACACTTGGACACTCAACCTTCATACGAGATGACATGTCTCCCTAGAAAAGGCTCATTTTATGCCGCAGAGCCTTTCTACTGCAGTGCTTAGCCGTGCAACTCTCTCAGGTTGCTGAAGCACACTCACTCTATCCCGTGCAATGAGACTAGCCTCATGGGGTGCAAGAGCTGAGCGGCCAGCAACCTATTGCTTAAGTATAGATAACCATATATCAGGGGAGGCACCATGTTCTAATGCTGCAAGTGCTTAGGCTATTACCATCCTGTCCCTTTTTGTTTGGGCTTTAAGTTTACAGACCATCCAGAGCAAAAGCAACGCTCCACTGCATAGGATAATGGCAAACAAGCCTACCCCCACCCACTCCTTAAAGTGGGAAAATGCAGAGGAAATCCAGGTGGAGAAGCCCTTCGTCAGCGAAGGGTCGAGACTCGTTGAATTCACTTGTAGAATAGCAACTCTCAACTCTCAAAGCATTTGCTCAAATTCCATGGTCCAATTCTGTAACATATAACCAGACAAAGCTTTAGACAAATTTGCTGCTCTTGAAGAATTTTCAAACTGAACAGAAGTAACACAAAGGCTAGGCATTTTGTATTCACAACCCAATTGAGCCAACTGCCAAAGAATATCCACTTGTTCTTGGACTAGGTCGATGTGTTGACTTATCAACATCAACCCTCCTTGTATCTGTGAGTTGGCTGTGGCCTGTTTATCTAAGGCCGTTGTGACTGTCATAGAAAGCTTGTTAATAGTTTGTATTGTTTGAACAGTAGTAGATAGAGCGAGTGCCGAGGCCGTGATAGAGGCTGCAACTGCCGCTGTGGCCACCAATCCAACTATAATAGCAGAAATACCAAAATCTCTTTTCCCTCAAAACAAAGTCAAGCTATTAGGGGCATCTACAGGAACAGGAACAAATCTAGTCATATGGGTAACCAAAGCAAAAGGATATTTCTTAGCATCCCAGCATAAGGCATAAAAACATTTTTCTTGTGAGCAATCTATCTCTATCTGATTCTGATTTAAGCTTTTGTTACTTACCACCCACAAAAATGGGGGCCATGCACATACCGGGGTGGCAGTAAAATTTACCTCTTTCTGTTTTTATATTTAACATTGGATGTAGTACATTTAAAATTTGAACCCTGTTTTTCATTCTGGGGCGGGGTACTTCTCCAATCAAAGGTCATTTCTCCCTTCTCACTAGAACCTCCTCTAATCATAGCCATGGGGGCGAGATCAGTACAGCTTCCATTAACCCCACAAAGCAACCATTGATCAAAAGGGTTAGTATTAGTTTGGAGGGGGTCCATAGCACTAAAATCATATCCAGCAAAAGTATCATTAAACTCTCTACTAATATATGGGGAAAAGGAAAAATATTTCTCTACTGCCCAAGTATATTTTTTAGCTTGGCAACCTGTCCAAGGTAACATTACATCTTCCATGGACCCTTCCTTGCAAAAAGGTGCCATTCTTGGTTGTGAAGGCGGCTTATTTCTAGATCTTCCATCTTTTAGGCTGGGCCACCATCCTCTTATAACTATGGTATCAGCCTTTATATCAGTTGTTACGCCCCAAGAGCTCTTTCTTAACCAGGCTGCTGATTGATAATGCAAGGATATACATTGGCTCTTATCTTGTAACGAGGAAATTAACATAAAGCACAGGCTTCCCTGTAGGAAGAAGGTTCTATTTTCTAGTAAAGCCTGAATCTGTTCATCTAAGGGTAAATAAGCAAGTCCCAGTTCTTTATCTGTAGTGAAAAAGCATGGAAATATTTGTGCATTATGCATAACTGGCATAGGAAGAGGGAAAGTTGACATAATTCCCCCATCTAAACTCTCCAGATATACTAGGAACCAGAATCTTCAGCATGAGAAGTATGATCCATCGATGTCTTGGGATCTTATCCCTGTAACTCATTGTCCAAGAGCTGGATCCTTCCAGTGAGGCGCTCCAGAATCCAAAAGGGATTATCTTCCTCCTGTGGAAAAACACATATAGCTCCCCTGGATCTTTTTAAAATAGGATCCGGGCCATATCATTTATTGTCAAGGACATTCTTCCACTTGACCATTTCATTGAGCCATTGAGGCCATTCTCTGTGCCTTTCAGCTGGTGATCTCCCAGCATTATCTAATTTTAAGAAATTAAAAGTAAATATTATAAGGGATAGAGTCATCTTTGACGTCATAGCCTTTATCCCCCCTTTTTGTTTAATTAAATAGGACTTGAGAGTGTGATGGGCACGTTCTACAATGCCTTGTCCTTGAGGATTATAAGGAAGGCCAGTCAGATGAGTCACATTCATCTGATGGCAAAACTGTCATGAATGCTTTTGACTAACAAGAACAGAACATTTGTTTCTAGGGTGGCTATTCAGCCCAGTCATATATACTATTTAGATTTACAAAATAAACAGCTAGGACTTATCTGTTTAGTCTTTCTTGCCAGTGGCTAACTTCAGCTTAGGAATTTTTCCTTTGAATAGGAGCCAGGTAATGATGCATGTGCTCTAATATGTTGAATATAAAAAGGGTGTTCACGCATCAAAATACAATCTTGTATTTTCATCAAAATTTTAGATACTGAACTGTTAGTCAGTTTTAATATAACATGAACAGTGACTAATTACACTTTCAATTGTTTCTCTTGAAGAGAGGTTGTAACTAGAATGCTTGAAAAGTCATTATAGTCACTTGTGTAAAATTTATTTATTAATCAGAAATTAGAGAAAGTCTTTAAATTGTCTCTGCAAATAACTATCTTTTAAAACCCAAATAAATATAAGAATCCTGAGTTTGTATCTTTTCAGGAGCTATCTGTAATCTTTATTAGTTAAAGCTTTATGTAAACCTCTATCACACAAAAGCAAACCCTGGGGGTCTTTTCCAGGCAACTTAGGACAATTTCTTAACTGCCCAAAAACAATTTTCGTAAAGAAATAGTATTTTTTCTTATAAGTTGCATAAGCAATTGCAAGCTCTGAGATATAATATTGACTGTTAATATACAACTTAAAGTTTGATTGTTCAATATTTTTAAACACCATCTTCAGCACACAATTTAATTATCTGTGCTGAAACAGGAGGAAACTCAAAAGAATAATCATGTGATTCAATTCACATATACTTTTCTCCCATAGAGGGGTTGTTTTTAAATACAGTAAATGGGATGTAAGCATGCATGAAGATACAAAAGCATGCATGAGCAATTTTTAACTTATCTTAGGATGAGTATCAATTTTATTTAAAATGATGGTATGTAATAAGTCAAATATCAATATTCTGCAATAACCAATTGCTGTTTGGAACAAGGAATTCTTAATTCTTAATTAGCACCACAGCAGCCTTATAATAGGATGTTAAAACTTTGAGGTGAAGAAGGATGATTTTACATTAATGTTTATTTTTGCCAAAAAATAGCTGTAGACACATTTAATAGAAATAACTAGAATATGTAACTAATATTTGATTACCATCAATTACAATCGATACCAATAGATTACAGAAGTTTCTTCTACTTTCTGTTAAAGCCTTTTTGGTTCTCACCAGTTAATTGGAATCTCACTTGATAGCACCTTAACAAAGGCTTAGGTTCTCTTGTGGCAAGTTTAAGGTGAGGTCTTAGCCAATTAACATATCCTGTAAACTTTTGGAAATAAAATTTTGAAGTAAATTTGTACCAATTTTCCAGTATGACTGAAACCTTAATTATTAAAAAAGATATTGCCTCTGAAACTTATGAAGCAACAACTATTCTCCAGAACTTTAAACTTCCCTTTAGAGACATTAGCTAATGAAATACTTTTCACTTAGGAAACAATATATACTGAAAGATTTAAACCATTTGCTTCTTGTATTGAAGCCGATAATAAAAATTTCTTACATATTGTTAAGCTATATTAGCCATACCTAGGGGCAAAAACCTTTAATGGTTACCAGTTCACTAGAAGTAAACTCTTTACAAATGGAAAAAATTAAACTTTTAAATCTATAATAATTTTAATGCCTTTATAAGTTTTATAGCCTGATTGACCTTTTATAAACTTTTGAATTTAAATTTTATTTAGAACAACATCTGGCTAGGTCTTCAATAAGGCTCTAAGGAGTGCCACACAAGCCGAGCTGAAGCTGCTCCCCTCTGAGCTCTGCCTTAATCCAAATGTAAACTTTTTTTAATCCGAACACTTTGTCAGAGTCTTGGCTCAAAGATTATCCCTAGGTTGAAGTATCCTTAAAGACTTGTTTTCTTGTGTTTGTTCATGTTGTTTAGAAAGACTCCAACCTTGAGTTCCCAATTTTAAGCTAACTTTCTGTTACAAGCAAAAGGCTGCCTGCCCCTTTAAGAGTTCCGTTTGCAAGGCTTTTTTAGCTGTACTTGGCTCCCAGCCACAGTGCAGCTAACTTATCAGCAAATGCTGTGTAATTTTGAAACTGCTTTTTAAACAAGTTTTAACCATTTATATTTTTCAACATGAAACATGGAACAATAATCATTCAAACAACACAACAAAAACAAACATGAATTGACAGACATATGGACAATTTGTTTTGATGCATAAAAAACAGACAATAGACAGACAGGGAATAGAACTTGGTGACTCAAAGGGACACAGATATTTTAACCAGAGCTAAGAAAATTTCCATAGGAGTCAGAGAGAAAGTGGGACATCTCCCCTTTTTCTTCTGTTCCCAGGAGAGCTCTGAAATAGCTTATTTTCATTTTTTTCTCTTTTTTGCTAAAAGATCCCAAACAGGGGATAACTGCTTTTTTTTAAAACTCATTTTCTCTCCCTCATGTTCAGACTCTACTTCCTTATCTCCTTCTTCTGGGAATACTGACAGAGACTAGAGAGGAGGTACAGTGACCTTGAGAGCTATCTCTAAGCCTTTAATGAAGGCTGCCTCTTTAGTCAAAGTCTTTGAGAGGAGGGTAAATTGACTTAATTTTAATTTTTATCCTTTGTATCTTTATATTTTATATTATCTTTTGTATCTTTATATTTTATATTATCTTTTGTTTTTCTCTTTTCTCCTTTTCTAATCTCTCCCCGGGCATTCTTTCCCGACATTATCTTTTCCTCGGGTTCAAGACCCATGGAAAGGCCTGTATGCTTAATTGGTGCACCATGTTTCCCTTTTGCTCCTTATCTCTCTCCCTGCTTCTGCCTCTGATAGGCTTTCTTGAATTTCGTCCAGAATTTTCTGCCCCACCTCACCAGCTTCCACAACGGCATGGTCTCTCTTTTAAGTTTGCCGTTCTGCTGTTTCCTAACTAGATCTATTTTCAGTTTCTCCCAGGAGGCAATAAAACAAACAAAAGGGCCTCTAACGCTGGAGAAAGTTCAAGACCGCACGTACCTTGCAGAGCTGTATTGTCCCGTAGTTCTGAATCTGCCCCGTGAAACGGGGGTCTCCTATCAGCGCCTGGTGATGATATAGTTCCCGGGTTTCTGCGCCACTTCTTGTCCTTGTAATGTTTCGCCAGCAAAACATACTCGGACAACCAGATCCTTCTACGGCAAAGCTTTATTGCTTACATCTCAGGAAGACCCCAAACACAGGAAACTCAGTCCTTTTATAACCCACAAAGAGCGGTTGGAGATGTGACTCACCCTGACTGGCTGCTCACTATCAGCCCAGATGACATGCCACGGGACAGGCAGGGCACAAGGAATGGAGAAATACCCCAGCACATACGCAGACTAATTGTTTATCAGTTGGAACACCGGATATGATTGCAAGGGCGGCTCCTTACACCTAGCCAAACTAACTAAAGGGCCCAGAAGCAGTATCCAAATTTAAAAAGTGAGAAATGAAAAAGGAGACATAACAACAGAAATGGAAGAAATTAAAAAAAAAATCATTAGATCCTTCTACAAAAGCCTATACTCAGAGAAAAAGGAAAAAAAAAACTGGAAAATGTACATGAAATGGATGATTTTTTTCGAGACAGACACTTCATACCAAAGTTAAATCAAAAACAGGTAAACTATCTGTACAGGCTCATATCCCCTGAGAAAATAATAGAGGTCATTAAAAACCTCGCAAACAAACAAAAAAAAAAAGAAAGAAAGGAAGGAAGGAAGGAAGGGAGAGAGAGAGAGAGAGAGAGGGAGAGAGAGAGAGAGAGAGAGAGAGAGAGAGGAAGGAAGGAAGGAAGGAAGGAAGAAAGAAAGAAAGAAAGAAAGAAAGAAAGAAAGAAAGAAAGAAAGAGAAAAGAAAAGGAAGGAAGAAAAAAAAGACCAGAACCAGATATCTTTACTGCAGAATTCTACCAGAACTTCAAACAAGGCCTAATACCACCATTCCTCAAACTAAGGAACACTATCTAAATCATGCTGTGAAACTACTATTACTCTGATACCTAAACCACCAAAGTACCCAACAAAAAAAAAAGAGAACTTCAGACCAATCTTTTTAATGAATATGGATGCAAAAATACTCAATAAAATTCTTGCAAATGTGTAAGAATGAGAATCAACAAGTGGGACCACATGAAATTGGAAGGCTTCTATAAGGCAAAAAGACACAGTCAATAAGACAAAAAGGCCAGCAACAGATTGGGAAAGGATCTTTACCAATCCTAAATATGATAGGGGACTAGTATCCAATATATACAAAGAACTCAAGAAGCTGGACTCCAGAAAATCAAATAACCCTATTAAAAATGAGGTACAGAGCTAAACAAAGAATTTTCAACTGAGGAATACTGAATGGCTGAGAAGCACCTGAAAAAATGTTCAACCTCCTTAATCATCAGGGAAATGCAAATCAAAACAACTTTGATATTGCACCTCACACCAGTCAGAATGGCTAAGATCAAAACTTCAGGAAACACCAAATGTTGGTAAGGTTGTAGAGAAAAAGGAACACTCCTCTATTGCTGGTGGGATTTCAAGCTGGTACAATCACTCTGGAAATCTGTCTGGTTTTTCCCCAGAAAATTGTACATAGTACTACCGGAAGATCCAGCAATACCACTCCTGGGTATATACTCAGAAGATGGTCCAACTTGTACTAAGAACACATACTCCTCTATGTTCATAGAAGCCTTATTTATAATAGCCAGAAGCTGGACACAACCCAGATGTCACTCAACAGAGGAATGGATACAGAAAATGCGGTACATTTACACAATGGAGTACTACTCAGCTAATAAAGACAGTGAATTTATGAAATTCTTAGGCAAATGGATGCATCTGGAGGATAACATCCTGAGTGAGGTAACCCAATCACAAAAGAACACACATGGTATGCACTCACTGATAAGTGGATATTAGCCTTAGAATACCCAGGATACAATTTGCAAAACACATGAAACTCAAGACGAAGGAAGATCAAAGTGTGGATACTTCGTTCCTTCTTAGAATGGGGAACAAAATAACGAAGGAAGGAGTTACAGAGACAAAGTCCAGAGCTGAAATGGAAGGAAGGACCATCCAGAGACTGCTCCATCCGGGGATCCATCCCATAAACAACCACCAAACCCAGACACTATTGCATATGCCAGAAAGATTTGCAAACAGGATCCTGATATAGCTATATCTTGTGAGGCTAAGCAAGTGCCTGGCAAAAACAGAAGTGGATGCTCACAGTCATCTATTGGATGGAACACAGGGTTCACAATGAAGGAGCTAGAGAAAGTACCTAACACATCTCATCAAAGGGATGAGAAGCCCTTGGTCTTGCAAAGACTATATGCGCTAGTATAGGGGAATTCCAAGGCCAAGAAGTAGGTTTGGGTGGGTTGGGGATCAGGACGGGGGTGGTGGTCTAGGGGACTTTCCGGATAACATTTGAAATGTAAATGAAAAAAATATCTAATTAAAAAAGAGAGAGAGAGAGGGAGTTGCCGGAGCATCTGCAGGAGACATCTTGGTTCCCAGATTCCACCAAGACTAGTCTGCCCAGGTGAGAGTGGGGACTACAGAAGCTAACAGCTTCTGGGACAGGCGGGAGCCACAGAGCTTCTGAGGCAGACCCCTTTTCCGGCTCCAGACATCCAGCACCTTCCCTGCCAGAGGAGAGGGGTCCACCCAGACCTGTAGGGAGTTGCCAGAGCATCTGAAGAAGCCAGCTTGGTCCATGGATCCCGCTGAGACAAGTCTGCACAGGTGAGAGTGTGGACTAAAGACGCTAACAACTTCTGGGACAGGTCCTGTTTCAGGCCTTCATCTTCTGCCAGGAGGCAAGTCCAAATGCCAGATATCTGTGCACCTTCCCTGAAAGAGGAGAGCCTGCCTGCAGAGAGTGCTCTGACTACTGAAATTCAGGAGAGAGCTAGTCTCCCAGGTCTGCTGGTAGAGAATAAGAGAATCACGAGAGGAAAAAGCTCTAACCAGAGACAACTATAATCACAAATAACTCCAGAGATTACCAGATGGCAAAAGGCAGATATGAGAATCTTACTAACAGAAACCAAGACCACTCACCATCACCAGAACCCAGCACTTCCAACTCAGATAGTCCTGTGCACCCCAACACACTGGAAAACCTAGACCGAGATTTAAAGGCATATCTCATGATGATGGTAGAGGGCATCAAGAAGGACTTTAATAACTCCCTTAAAGAAGTACAAGAGAACACTGCTAAAGAGTTGCAAGTCCTTAAAGAAAAACAGGAAAACACATACAAACAGGGGATGGAAATGAACAAAACCATAGGAGACCTAAAAAGGGATGTAGACACAATAAAGAAAACCCAAAGTGAGGCAACGCTGGAGATAGAAACCCTAGGAAAGAAATCTGGAACCATACATGCGAGCATCAGCAACAGAATACAAGAGATGGAAGAGAGAATCTCAGGTGCAGAAGATTCCATAGAGCACATTGGCACAACAATCAAAGAAAATGCAAAATGCAAAAAGATCTTAACTAAAAACATTCAGGAAATCCAGGACACAATGCGAAGACCAAACCTACAGATAATAGGAGTAGATGAGAAGGAAGATTTTTCAACTTAAAGGGCCAGCAAATATCTTCAAAAAAATAATAGAGGAAAACTTCCCAAACCTAAAGAAAGAGATGCCCATGAACATACAAGAAGCCTACAGAACTCCAAATAGACTGGACCAGAAAAGAAATTCCTCCCGACACATAATAATCAGAACAACAAATGCACTAAATAAAGATAGAATACTAAAAGCAGTAAGGGAAAAAGGTCAAGTAACAAATAAAGGCAGGCCTATCAGAATTACACCAGATTTTTCACCAGAGACTATAAAAGACAGAAGATCCTGGACAGATGTTATAAGGACACTAAGAGAACACAAATGCCAGCCCAGGCTACTAAACCCAGCCAAACTTTCAATTACCATAGGTGGAGAAACCAAAGTATTCCACGACAAAACCAAATTCACACATAATCTTTCCATGAATCCATCCCTTCAAAGGATAATAACAGAAAAAAAAAAAAAAACAATAAAAGGACGGAAACCACACCCTAGTAAAAACAAGAAAGTAATCCTTCAACAAACCTAAAAGAAGACAGCCTCAAGAACAGAATGCCAACTTTAACAACAAAAATCATAGGAAGCAACAATTACTTTTCCATGATATCTCTTAATATCAATGGACTCAACTCCCCAATAAAAAGACATAGACTAAAAGACTGGCTACACAAACAGGACCCAACATTTTGCTACTTATAGGAAACCCATCTCAGGGAAAAAGACAGACACTACCTCATAATGAAAGGTGGAAAACAATTTTCCAAGCAAATGGTCTGAAGAAACTAGCTGGAGTAGCCATTTTAATGTCTAATAAAATCGACTTTCCAACAAAAGTCATCAAAAAAGACAAGGAGGGGCACTTCATACTCATCAAAGGTAAAATCTTTAAGAGGAACTCTCAATTCTGAATATCTATGCTCCAAATACAAGGGCAGCCACATTCATTAAAGAAACTTTAATAAAGCTCAAAGCGCCTATTGCATCTCACACAATAATAGTGGGAGACTTCAACACATCACTGTCATCAATGGACAGATCATGGAAACAGAAATTAAACAGGGACACAGTGAAACTAAGGGAAGTTATGAAACAAATAGATCTAACAGATATCTACAGAACATTTTATCCTAAAACAAAAAGATATACCTTCTTCTCAGCACCTCATGGTACCTTCTCCAAAACTGACCACATAATTGGTCACAAAATAAGCCTCAACAGATACAAAAATATTGAAATTGTCCCATGCATCCTATCAGATCACCATGGACTAAGCTGATCTTCAATAACGATACAAATAATAGAAAGCCAACATTCACATGGAAACTGAACAACACTCTTCTCAATGATACCTTGGTCAAAGAAGGAATAAAGAAAGAAATTAAAGACTTTTTAGAGTTTAATGAAAATGAAGCCACAACATACCCAAACTTATGGGACACTATGAAAGCATTTCTAGGAGGAAAACTCATATCTCTGAGTGACTCCAAAACGAAACTAGAGAGAGCACATACTAGCAGCTTGACAACACACCTAAAAGCTCTATAACAAAAGGAAGCAAATTCACACAAGAGGAGTAGACTGCAGGAAATAATCAAACTCAGGGGCGAAATCAACCAAGTGGAAACAAGAACTATTCAAAAAACCAACCAAATGAGGAGCTGGTTCTTTGAGAAAATCAACAAGATAGATAATCCCTTAGCCAGACTCACTTGAGGGTACAGGGACAGCATCCTAATTAACAAAACCAGAAATGAAAGGGAGATATCACAACAGATCCTGAAGAAATCTAAAACACCATCATATCCTTCTACAAAAGGCTATACTCAATAAAACTGGAGAACCTGGATGAAATGGACAAGTTTCTAGACAGATACCAGGTACCAAAGTTAAATCAGGATCAGGTTAATGATCTAAACAGTCCTATATCCCCTAAAGAAATAGAAGCAGTCATTAATAATCTCCCAACCAAACAAAGCCCAGGACCAGATGGGTTTAGTGCTGAGTTCTATCAGACCTTAAAAGAAGATCTAATCCCAGTTCTGCACAAACTATTCCACAAAATAGAAGCAGAAGGTACTCTACCCAACTCATTCTGTGAAGCCACAATTACTCTGATATTTAAACCACAGAAAGATCAAACAAAGATAGAGAACTTAACACCAATTTCCCTTATGAACATCGATGCAAAAATACTCAATAAAATTCTTGCTAACTGAATCCAAGAACACATCAAAACAATCATCTAGTCTGACCAAGTATGTTTCATCCCAGGGATGCAGGGATGGCTTAATATACAGAAATCAATCAATGTAATCCACTCTATAAACAAACTCAAAGACAAAAACCACATGGTCATCATTAGATGCTGAGAAAGCATTTCACAAAATCCAACACCTATTCATGATAAAAGTCTTGGAAAGATCAGTAATTCAAGGCCCATACCTAAACATGATAAAAGCAATCTACAGCAAACCAGTAGCCAACATCAAAGTAAAAGGTGAGAAGCTGGAAGCAATCCCACTAATATCAGGGACTAGAAAAGGCTGCCCACTTTCCTCCTACCTATTCAACACTGTACTTGAAGTCCTAGCCAGAGCAATTCGACAACAAAAGGAGATGAAGGGGATAGAAATTGGAAAAGGAAGAAGTCAAAATATCACGTTTTACAGAAGCTATGATAGAATATATAAATGACCCTAAAAATTCCACCAGAGAACTCCTAAACCTGATAAACAGCTTCAATGAAGTAGCTGGATATAAAAATAACTAAAAATAAGTCAATGTCCTTTCTCTACACAAAGGATAAACAGGCTGAGAAAGAAATTAGGGGAAAAACACCCTTTTCAATAGTCACAAATAATATAAAATACCTTGGCTGCTCTCACAAAGGAAGTGAAAGATCTGTATGATAAGAACTTCAAGTCTCTGAAGAAAGAAATTAAAGAAGATCTCAGAAGATGGAAAGATCTCCCATGCTCATGGATGAGCAGGATCAATATGGTAAAAATGGCTATCTTGCCAAAAGCAATCTACAGATTCAATGCAATCCCCATCAAAATTCTAACTCAATTCTTCAATGAATTAGAAAGGGCAATCTGCAAATTCATCTGGAATAACAAAAAACCTAGGATAGCAAAAATTCTTCTCAAGGATAAAAGAACCTCTGGTGGAATCACCATTCCTGACCTAAAGCTGTACTACAGAGCAATTGTGATTAAAAACTGCATGGTAATGTTATAGTGACAGACAAGTAGACCAATGGAATAGAACTGAAGACCCAGAAATGAACCCACACACCTATGGTCACTTGATCTTTGACAAGGGAGCAAAAACCATCCAGTGGAAAAAAGACAGCATTTTCAACAAATGGTGCTCGCATAACTGGCGGTTATCATGTAGAAGAATGCGAATTGATCCATTCCTATCTCCTTGTACTAAGGTCAAATCTAAGTGGATTAAAGAAGACCACATAAAAGCAGAGACACTGGAACTTATAGAGGAGGAAGTAGGGAAAAGCCTCAATGATATAGGTACAGGGGAAAAATTGCTGAATAGAATAGCAATGGCTTGTGCTGTAAGATCGAGAATTGACAAATGGGACCTCATAAAACTCAAAGCTTCTGCAAGGCAAAAGACACTGTCAATAAAACAAAAAGGCCACCAACAGATTGGAAAAGGATCGTTACCAAGCCTAAATCAGATAGGGGACTAATATCCAATATATATAAAGAACTCAAGAAGGTGGACTCCAGAAAATTAAATAACCCCATTAAAAATGGGGCTCAGAGCTAAACAAATAATTCTCACCTGAGGAGTAATGAATGGCTGAGAAGCACCTGCAAAAGTGTTCAGCATCCTTAATCATCAGAGAAACGCAAATCAAAAAAATCCTGAGATTCCACCTCACACCAGTAGGAATGGCTAAGATCAAAAATTCATGTGACAGAAGATGCTGGCTAGGATGTGGAGAAAGAAGAACACTCCTCCATTGTTGGTGGTATTGCATGCTTGTACAACCACTCTGGAAATCAGTCTGGCGGTTCCTCAGAAAATTGGACATAGTACTACAGGAGGATCCTGCAATACCTCTCCTGGGCATATATCCAGAAGATGTTCCAACCAGTAAGAAGGACACATGCTCCACTATGTTCATAGCAGTCTCATTTATAATAGCCAGAAGCTGGAAAGAACCCAGATGCCTCTCAACAGAGGAATGGATACAGAAAATGTGGTACATTTACACAATGGAGTACTACTCAGCTATTAAAAAGAATGAATTTATGAATTCCTAGATAAATGGACGTACCTGGAGGGCATCATCCTGAGTGAGGTAACCCAATCACAAAGAACTCACACAATATGCACTCACTGATAAGTGGATATCAGCCCAGAAACTTAGAATACCCATGATATAAGATACAATTTGTGAAACACATGAAACTCAAGAAGAACGAAGACCAAAGTGTGGACACTTTGCCCCTTCTCAGAATTGGGAACAAAACACCCATGGAAGGAGTTACAGAGACAAAGTTTGGAGCTGAATCGAAAGGATGGACCATCTAGAGACTTCCATATCCGGGGGTCCATCCCATAATCAGCTTCCAAAAGCTGACACCATTGCATACACTAGCAAGATTTTGCTGAAAGGACCCAGATATAGCTGTCTCTTGTGAGACTATGCTGGGGCCTAGAAAACACAGAAGTGGATGCTCACAGTCAGCTATTCAATGGATCACAGGGACCCCAGTGGAGGAGCTAGAGAAAGTACCCAAGGAGCTAAAGGGATCTGCAATCCTATAGGTCCAACAACAATATGAACTAACCAGTACCCCCGGAGCTCATGTCTCTAGCTGCATATGTAGCAGAAGATGGCCTAGTTGGCCATCAGTGGAAAGAGAGGCCCATTGTTTGTGCAAACTGTATATGTGTCAGTACACAGGAACGCTGGGGCCAAGAAGTGGGAGAGGGTGGATGGGGGAGTGGCTAGGGGAGCATGTGGGGTACTTTTGGGATAGCATTGGAAATGTAAATGAAATAAATACCCAATAATAAAAAAATTTAAGAAAAAGAAATAGCCAAAAAAAAAAAAAAAAATTCTTGCAAACCGAATTGAAGAACACAAAAAAACCATCATCCAACAGGATCAAATAGGCTTCATCCCAGGGATGCAAGGTTGGTTCAATATACATAAATCCGTTAAGGTAATACACTATATAAACAAACTCAAAGAAAAACGTCATGTGATCTTCTCCTTAGATACTGAAAAAGCCCCAGGGAGTTTAGAGGCCTGGTGGTGTTGGGGGCGGTGGGGAGGTCGGGACATCCCATTGGAGACAGGGGGCAGGTAGGAAGTATGGGATGGGGGAACAGTCAGAGGGTGGAATGGGAGGGGAATAAAATCTGCAGTGTAAAAAATAAATAAATAAATAAATAAATAAATAAATAAATAGATTAAATAAAAAGGAAAAGAAGGAAAAAACAGTTTTAAAAGATGTAGTTTTCAGCCGGGCGTGGTGATGCAAGCCTTTAATCCCAGCACTGGAGAGGCAGAGGCAGGCGGATTCCTGAGTTCGAGGCCAGCCTGGTCTACAAAGTGAGTTCCAGGACAGCCAGGGCTATACAGAGAAACCCTATCTTGAAAAAAAAAAAAAAAAAAAAAAAAAGATGCAGTTTTCAATATGCTATTCAAAATTGTGCACTGTGATCTACTTTTTCTTTTTAGTGATTTTGAAATGTGTTATAATATGTCACGAGGATCTGTTGGTGCTGTACCGAGGACTAATGCTGTTGAACTTCTTTTTATGTGCCACTTATCTATTAGTACCTCTTGTGAAGAGCTTCATTATGATTTGTGTCAAACTTCAAAGCATATTGCTCATTGTTCTATGTGGCTGATGAGTTTTGAGTGTTCTTTAATGTTCCTAGTAGCTATGTAATATTTTTATTCTCCCAGTCAGATCACTGGAAAAGCAAAATTTTAATTTGGTGTATGATTTGTCTATTATTTTTAATAATACATTAACTTTGAAGTATGAAAAAAAGCATTTGACAAAATATAACACCCGTTCATGTTAAAAGTATTGGAGAGATCAGGAAATCAAGTCACATACCTAAACATAATAAAAGCAATTTACTGCAAACCAATAGCCAATATCAAATTAAATGTAGAGATACTTGAGGCAATCCCACTAAAATCAGGGATAAGACAAGGATGACCATTTTCCCAATATCTATTTAATATAGTACTCAAAGTTCTAGCTAGAAAAATAAAATAACAATAAGATAAGGAAAAGAGATCAAGGGAATACAAACCAGCAAAGAAGGAAAGGTATCAGTATTTGCAGATGATATGATATTATGCATAGACAACCCCAAAACTTCTACGAGGGAACTTCTACAGCCGGTAAAGAACTTCGGTAAAGTCACTGGATAGAAAATTACCTCAAATAAATCAGTAGCCTCCCTTTATACCAATGATAAATGGGCTGAGGAAGAAATTAGGGAAACAACTCCCTTCACAATAGGCACAAATAATATAAAATATCTTGGGGGTAACTCTAACCAAAGAATTGAAAGATCTGTATGACAATAACTTTATGTTCCTCAAGAAAGAAACTGAAGAAAATGGAGTGATCTCCCATGCTCAAGTATTGACAAGATTAACACAGTAAAAATGGCCATCCTACCAAAGGCAATCTCCAGGTTGAACACAATCCCATCAAATTTCCAACACAATTCTTCAAAGACGTGTAAAGAACAATCCTCAAATTCATCTGGAAAAGCAAAAAACCTTATAATAGCAAAAACAATTCTTAACAATAAAATAATTTCTGGAGGAAACACCATTCCTGGCCTCAAGCTTTACTACAGTGCAATCGTGATAAAAACTACATGGTATTGGTAAAGATACATACAGGTTGATCAATATAATAGAATAGAAGACCCAGAAATAAAAACCATATACTTATGGACACTTGATCCAAAAATATACAATGGGGGGAAAAAAAAGCATCTTCAGGAAATGGTGCTGGTCTAACTAGGAGTCTATATGTAGAGAAATGAAAATAGATCCATATTTGTCACCTTGAACAAAGCTCACATCTAAGTGCATCAAATACTTCACCATAAAGCCAGATACACTGAATCTAATAGAAGAGAAAGTGGAAAAGAGTGTTGAATTCATTGGCACAGGGGGAAATTTCCTAAACAGAACTCCAATGGCTCAAGATCTAAGATCAAGAATTTATAAATGGGACCTTATGAAACTGGAAAGCTTCTGTAAGATAAGTTTGTAGGATAAATCTGCAATCCACAGATTGGAAAACAATCTTCACTAACACCACATCCACATCGAGGGCTATATCCAAAATATAAAAAGAACTCATGAAGCTAAACTCCAAAAATCCAAAGAACCCAATCGAAAAATAGGATGTAGAACAAAATAGAGGATTCACAACAGAGGATCTGGGATGGCTGTACAGCACTTAGAGAAATGTTCAATGTCCTTAGTTATCAGAGGAATGCAAATCAAAACAACCCTGAGATTCTACCTTACACCAATCAGAATGGCTAAGATCAAACCCTCAGGTGACAACCCATGTTGGAGAGGATGTTGAAAAAGGGGAACGCTCTTCCATTGCTGGTGGGATTGCAAACTGGTACAACTACTCTTGAAATCAAGCCCCAGAATATTGTAAATAGATATAGCTGAACACACAGCTATACCACTCTTGGGAATGTTTACCCAAAAGATGCCCCACCATGCCACAGAGCGTGTGTTTCACTATGTTCATAGTGACATTGTTTGTGATAGCCAGAAGCTGAAAACAACACAGAAGACCCACTACAGAAGAATGGATACAGAAAATGTGGTTCATTTACACAATGGAATACTACTCAGGTATTAAGAACGAGGACATCCTGAGTTTTGCAAGCAAATGGATGGAACTAGAAAATATTATCCTTAGTGTGGCAACTCAGGCACAAAAAGATATGCATGGTATGTACTCATTAATAAGTGGATATTGGCCCCAAAAAGTACAGAATATCCAGGATGCAATCCACTGAACTCAAAAAGGTGACCAAGTCAAAGGGCCCAAATGAAGAAGCCTCAATCCCACTTGGGAAGAAGAAAAAGCAATCAGAGGAGGGTGGAGAGAGTGAGGAATCTGGGTGGGAAAGTGGACAGGGAAGGGGAAAGTGGAACATGAACAGGTATTGGGTGGAGGAAATAGGACTGAAGTCCTGAGGGCCATGAGAAATAATGAAAGTAGGCAATCTCAGGATGTAGGAGGTGGGGGACCCTCTAGAATGTACCAGAGTCTGAGCATTGAGAGACTCTCATGAGTCAAAGGGAGAGACATTAGAAATGCCCTACACTGGGGAGAAGGAACTTGTATAGCCCACTTCCAGCAGAAATCAGGGCATCAAGTGACTGATAGGGTTGCTGTCCCACAGTCAAAAACTCTGACCCATAATTGTTCCTGTATGAAAAAACTGCAGGGACAAAAATGGATAAGATCCTGAGGAAAGGGGGGAGGAGTCTAGTGAGAGGCTCAAGTTGGGATCCAGCTCAAGGGGAGGTCCCAAGACCTGACACTATTACTGAGGCTAAGGAATGCTCACAGAAAAAGGGGCCAACCATGATTGCCCTCCAAAAGACCCAAAAAGCAGCTGAAGGAGGCAGATGCAGATATTTACACTTAAACAATGGATAGAAGCTGCTGACCCCTGTGGTTGAATTAGGGGAAAGCTGGATGAAGTTGAGTAGCAGGGTGAGTGTATAAGATGACCAGAAGTCTCAATTAACCTGGACTCCTGAGATCTCTCATATACTGCACCACAAACCAAGCATCATATATGAGGCCCGTAACACATATACAGCATAGAACAGCTGAGTCTGGACTCAGTCAGAGAAGATGCATCCAACCCTCAAGAGACTGTAGGCCCAAGAAAGTGAGGAGGTCTGGTTGGATGGGGGTTGTGGGTACGGATATCCTCTTCCTGGAGATGGGCTGAGGAGGTATGGGATGTGGAACACTCAGAGGGTGGACATGAAGGGTGATAAAATCTGATTTGTAAAAAAAGATTAAATAATTTCTTTTTTTAAAAAAAGATAAAACCCCAAAGCTTTTCAACTAAAATCAGGAACAAGATTCTCCACTTTCTCCATACTTATTCTATTTAGTTCTTGAAGTCTTAGCTAGGCAGTAAGACAGTGGAAGGTGATCAAGGTGATACAAATAGGAAAGAAATAAATCAAAGTATCTTTATTTATTGTATATATCAATGAACACAACAATGCCATCACAAAAGTATTGCATACTTCATCAAAATAACTGGATACAAATTAAGACACACACACACACACACACACACACACACACACACACACACAAAGCAGTAGCCTCCTACATACAAATGCAATCTGAGAACAAAATCAGGGGAACAAAACATATCAATAGCTTCAAAAATTATCTTAGATTAACTCTAGTCTAGAAAGTCAAAAACTCATATATAAAAAACTTGAAGACATTGAAGAAGATATTAGAATATGAAAGGTATTCCATGTTCATGAATTAGTAATATAAGATAGCAAAAATGCCCATCCTACCAAAATCAATTCACAGATTTAATGTAATCCCCTTTAAAATTCTAAGACAATATTTCAGAGTTCTTGAGAGGACAATTCTCAACTTCATCTGGAAATCCTAGAAACACAAGATAGCTAAGTCAACCCTGAGTAATAAAAGAACTGCTGGAGTTATCACTACCCTTGATCTGAAGTTGAAATACAGTGCTGAAGTAATAACAACAGCACAGCATTGTCATAAAAACAGATATGTTGATTGATGGAACTGAGTTGAAAATTCAGAAATATCTCCACATACATAGACTACTGACTTTTTTATAAAGAAGACACTCACTGTAAAATAATATTGCAATTTCAATAAATATGCTGGTGTTAATGGATGGCTTTATGTAGAAGAGTGCAAATAGATTCATAGTTATCACCCTACACAAAAAATCAACTCCAAATTGACCAAAGACCTAAATATAAGGTGAGATATCCTGGGTATGATAGGAGAGAAATGCAAATGGCTTTGCACTCAATGACAGAAGGAATTTCTTTCTAAATAGGACACTAATAGCACAGAAACTAAGAAAAATCATCAATTAATTAGCCTTCATAAATCTTAGAATCTGCTGTATATCAAAGGACACCACCATTCAGATGATATAGAAGGTGGAATTTTTTATTGGTTTGTTTGCTTCTTTGCCTCATTGATTGGGATTTTCTGGTTTCTGGTTTTTGTTTGTTTGGGTTTTTTAACCAATTACACATCTGATGGAGGGCTGATATCTAAAATATATTAAGAATTAAATAAACTAGACATCAAAATTACAAATAATTCAATTAAAAACGAAGTAGAGATCTAAACAGAGAGTTGTCAAAAGCTGAAATACAAGAAGCAATGAAGCACTTAAAGTAACGTTAACATCCTTAGCCAGTAAACAAACTTACTTTGAGATTTCATCTTATAAGACTCGGAATGGGTAATATCATGCTGGCAAGGATGTGGGGTAAAGGGAATACTTATCCATTGCTGGTGGAAGTGCAAAGTTGTACAGTCAGTATGGAAATTAGGGTGAGGGCTCTTAAAGAAGCTAGAAATATATTTACTTTAAGATCCACTCATAACACTGTCAGGCAGTTAAGCAAAAGACTCTACATGATATTATAGATACTTGCTCCTCCATGTTCCTATCTGTGCATTTTGTAACAGCCAGAGACTGGAGAGATCCTAGATATCCATAACAATTGAATAGATAGTGAAAAGGTGGTACATTTACACAATGGCCTCAGACATTAAAACATGAATTCAAGAAGTTCACAGGCAAATTAATGTATTTAGAAAAAAAAAAAAGGAAAATCCTGAATGAGGTAATTTGATCCTCAAAAGACAGACATGATATCCATTCACTTACATTTGGATGTTAGCTATTAAGTCTACATTAAATACACTACAATCTTTGTAACCACAGAGGTTAGATATAAAGGACCAGGATGTAGGTATGGATTCCCTATGAAAGGAGAATAGAATACTTACAGATGGATGAATGGGGAATCAAAGAGTTACCGGGAGTGAGGAGGAAGGAAAAGGAGAGAATATGAGGAAGGACAACTAAAACTCCAGGTCAATTAGGTTATATGGAAACCTAATACAGTAGTTGCTTCTTAAAATATTTCTATAAATGAGATAAAGCAAAATTGAATCACCAAATAATAGAGAAGATAAAACCCTAACTAGACATATTCTGTTACCAAAGGAAAGCTTCCTTTCCAAGATTACGTTACAAGAAATCTTGGCCGAAGGGTCCCCATTGGAAACACTAAAAAAATCCAGGCTATTGGGGTCTCTGCAAAACCCTATGGTAACACCATATTTCTGAAGACAAGACCTACACAACTCACTGAAGATAGAGAAATGCAGCTGGTACTTAGATAGAGTCTGTTAATGTACTAGTATTGACAATACTAGGAGGTATGCTCCATGGTACCAATAGAGAATGGTAAATATTGACCCAGCAACAAATTCTGCAATCTACAGTGCCAGGGAAATAGTGGCTTAAATCTCAGTGGGAGTAACTAATAAGTCTGATACACTTTAAGACCAAACCACAAGATAGAATCCACCCCAGACACTGCACTAGAGGCCAAGAACCAAAAACTAGATAGGCCAGAGACACAGGGAAATAACAAATACTACTATCTGCTACTGTAGTGGCTGATTTTGTGTATCAACTTGACACAAGCTAGAGTCATCAGAAATGAAAGAGCCTCAGCTGAGGAAATGTCTCCATATGAGATCAAGCTGTAAGCTATTTTCTCAATTAGTGATTAATAGTGGAGAGCCCCGACCACTGTGGATGGCATCATCCCTGGATTGATGGCCTTGTGTTCTAAAAGAGTGTAGGCTAGATGGGAATAAATACAAAGATCCACAATCAGACAAAGCATGTGCTAACTTGGTACACTCACTCCTAAATGGGATCTGTTAAGCAATCCCTACACTTTAGGGCATGGAAGACAAAGATGAGGAGGAAAAATTGTAAGAGCTAGAGGGGGTAGAGGAAACCAAGGAAACAAGACCTACAAACACAGTGAAATTGGCATACATATGAACTGTGGAAGCATACACAAGGCCTACATAGATATAAGCCAGATAGAATCCCTGCTCTGAGACAGGAAATAGACACAAGCCTCCAATGCTAACCCAGAAGCTTTTTCTATTGATAACCATTCACAAAGGAAAAATGAGTTTGCTCTAATGGAGTTTCACTGAGAATACAAGCCACTCTTCATGCTCCATGCTCAGTGATAGATGGCCAGCACAAAAGTAGAATTCGCAGAGGTTTGTTGTCTTATAATTCTGTGTCTAGGCTTCCCTCCCCTGTCCTCCACCTTTCTTTCTTACGTATTGGTCTTTTGTGTATACATTATAGTTTTCAATTTTGTGTTTTTATGGGATTTCTGTATATACAAATGAGTCTATGGATGAATCTGGATGTATTTATTTATGGTTTTCTCTTTGCCCCATTTTCTTCTGTTTGTTTTATCCTACTCTAATGTGTTTGTTTTTATTTCATCTCATTTTATTTTATTATTTTTTTAAGATACCTGTGTTTTTTCTAGAGAGAGATGTAAAGAACGAGTATATATCTGAGTAGGAAAGGAGTTGTGTGAATACGGGAGGATCTGGGGGAGGGGACCCAAAATCAGAAAATACTGTATGTAAAAAAATATTTTCAGTTTAAGAAAATAGAAAAAAATTAGAGCCACATGAGGAAAATGGACACAGCTAAACTTTGTACGTGTCAACTAGGTACTGAAAAGCTATAAAATGGCTCCCAACACCGTTCAGGCATAGAATACTTGTCCAGCATGTACAAGGCCTTAAGCATAATCTAAGGAACCCTGTCTCACAATCCTGCAGAGGGGATTCCTTTCTCACCCTTTTTCATCTAATGCCTTGTTTTCTGTTATCAAGTCATCACTGAATACAGCTAGTCTATCACTGTGATAGTTTGTGAGACAGAATATAATATAATATTATAATATTATATTAGAATTTAATCAATAACTAATATGAATTTATTTTTCATAATCCTTGAAGCTTGGGAATCAAAACTAAAGGTGCCAGTTAGCTTGTTCAGTGTCTGAGGAAAGTCCAATCTCTTTCCTTATAAAATGGTGCTTTGGAGGAGGGCCCTTTAGAGAAGACAATATATTCTTATGAAAGATGGTGGTATTGACCACCTATTCTCTTGAGCCGTTCATTCCTTCAGCTCATTCTAATCATAGAGATTCTGTCCTCATGAAGGAATCACCTCCTGAATTCTAGTAATAAGCACCAACACAACTTTAAGAAGAGCATGTACTTCAAATTATAGCACAATATTTTAAGGAGGAAAAGGTTCTAAATTGAAAGAGGAAGAGTTAAGAGACATAGGAATAAGAGGGCTAACTCTGATTATGAGGACTTGCACTTTTTTGTGGAACCCAGATTCAGTTCCTACTAGGTTGCAACCATCTGTAACTCCACCCTTTCTGGCCTCCATTTGCCCTGTATTCACATGCTACACATACATTCAGACAAACACTCACACATATGAAATTAAAAGTAAATATTTTAAAAGTAATGTTGTAAAAGAGTTAAGAGACATAAAACACATAAGAGAAAAATTTAAAATATGGAGAAAAGTATATATAAAGTGATTAAGAAAGACAATTAAAGGGGTTGGCAATACCATAGAAAGAACAAAAATATCAAACAACCAGACCCCCCAGAGCTCCAAGGGACTAAACCACCAACCAAAGAGTATACATGGAGTGACTCATGGCCCCAGCCGCATGTGTAGTAGAGGATGGCCTTGTCAGACATCAATGGGAGGAGATGTCCTTGGTCCTGTGAAGGTTCAATGCCCCAGTGTAGAGAAATGCCAGGGCTGGGAGACTGGAT
The DNA here is from genome assembly GCF_000001635.26 of Mus musculus. Lineage (NCBI taxonomy): Eukaryota > Metazoa > Chordata > Mammalia > Rodentia > Muridae > Mus > Mus musculus. The sequence goes on along the minus strand of NC_000076.6, from coordinate 32,989,496 downwards.
TGGGTGGGTGGGGGAGTACTCTCATAGAATCAGGGGAAAGGGGGATAGGGAGGGTAGGAATCTGGGAAAGGGGTAACATTTGAAGTGTAAATAAAGAAAATGTCCAATAAAATAAATAAATATTTGCTATGTCCTAAACAAACAACAACAAAAAAAAAACCAGAAAAATTGAACAAATTATAAATAATTCTAGTAATTAATTACTAGAGCTAATGCTGAAGATATATAAGTAGGTGATTCATATTCTAAGTAGTAATATGTCTTTATTTCTTCCTAAGTATATAAGCTAATTATGTTTTTGGTTTTTTTGTTTTGTTTTGTTTTGTTTTTTATGATATAGCAGCAGGGTGAAAGAATATTTACATGAGAGTTGATGACCCTAGGAAACCTCCAAAAAGCCTGACTCAGTACAAGTGACAACTAAACCCATACTACTAAGAGTTTCATGCACAATTTACAGGTACTTCCACTGAAGAGTGGCCCCCATATTGCTAACTCCTTACATCATCACAGTAAAATGTTTTCTGTTCTTTGATTTTTCCGTGGTTTTAGTGCTGTAATTTTCTTACGAGTTCAGTCATTCTGCATCACTCTCCTAAAGTAAATGTTTTAGTAATACCTCAAACCTGAAGAGTGATGTGTGTTTTCCAAAGAGGTAAGCATGAGCCCAAATAAGAGAGGGCTGCCCTGAAGAATTTTCTCAGTGAAATCAGGTATTCTAATGTTAATTGTTTATCCTTGGTTTATAAAAATAAATAAATAAATAAAAGTCTGATTATTTTTTACTTAAATACATTATCAGTTAACAAAATATCAATAGGGCATTTAACATTTTAAAATATTAGTACTGAAACATTTTGGCCCCATTATAACCTGTCATGGGTAGTTAATTACAAATATAGAACTGCCATTTTTCTAATCATTTTCTGGCTTTGGATCCCATTTAGTAAGCAGCCATTTTCAATTACTTCTTCAAAAATGTGTGTGAATATTGCTATTATGCCTTAAATTTGCATCTCAGAGATACTCATATTTTAGCTATTTAATCAAAGAAATTCATCGACTTGATTCTATAAAAATGTGGGTGATCTGTCAGGTACATGTAGTAGTCACTACAGTTTAAATTCTCTTGAGATTTGTTAACATGCATAATTTATTTTTAAAAACTCATAAAAAATTAAAATTAAAAAAACTCACGAAATACCAGTACCATAAGTGATACCATCTTTGTTGTTGTTGTTGTTGCTTTTGGAAATAGAAAACAGTACTTTTTGTTGTTGTTGTTCTTTGGTATTGTTCTGTCACAATATCTTAAATATATTTCTTCAAATAATGTTCCTCTCACAGTGTTCTGAGCAATTACTGTAAAAGCTGTGTACTTATCAAAATTATCAGCTTCCTAGTAGTGCTTAATTTACTGGAAAAATAGAATAATTCTTTTAACAGTAAAATACAACATGAAGAACAGTATCCCAAAGCCTAAATCTTTAAAATAAAAAAAAAAAAAAAAAAAAAAAGTAAAACTGTTGCAGTAAATCTCTCCAACCCAATTATGTCCAGCAATGAAAACACAACACAGTTAATATGATTACATGCTGTGCGCCTAGATTGGTCAGATCTACCACTACACTACCATCTTCTACAGCATATGAGACCCCCTTAGAACTTGGGGTTTCTCCAGGCCATGTGCTTCTGCTCTGCTTATCTTCTTCCTCCTCCTTCTCTGCATCCTCCCTCTCTTCCATTGTCTCCTTTTCCTCTCTCCCTAAACATCACCTTCCTCTCTTCCACTCCACCCGTCCCTTTTTATCTGCCTAATCATCAGCTCTCCTTTATTTTACAAATTCAGGTGGGAAGCAGGTTTTCAGGCAATCACCTGAGTGCTGACTCATTCTGTGTTCAAAGCCACTCACTGGAGAACAGAATTAACATCAAATATAATTAGCCCCAGAGCTATCCACAATAAAAGTCTAAAAGTAGACTTTTAGAGGAAACAAGATAAGAGGCAAAAGCAAAGGTTTAGGATGTTGACTCCAAAGTATTTTAAAATACTGTCACTTTTGAAATGTTATAAGCAAAGTGAATATTGAAGTTATTATGTCAGTTATTGAATCTAGTCTTCCATAAATAGTAGAAACATAATTTTATCTTTTTTGATTTTCAGAATAGAAAAATACTGCTTATAATTTCTTTCTTATAAAAAAGAAAAGAGAAAACGGATTCTTAATACTCTATAATAGATTGATGAGAGGCCTGGGAGAGAAGGAGAACAGGTTTTATCCATTGCCTAAATGAGAGATGCTAGCACATGGCTAACTAACACAGTTTCCATCAACTTCCAATGTAGGCATTGCCCAAGCTGAGTCAATGATTCCAGAAGGCCTCAGCAATAAGGCAAATATTTCATCGCTAGGAAAAATATTAATCTATTATCAATATTTAAATTTTAGTTAGCTAGTTACGGTTATTTAAAGACTAAATTATTGAAAAAGTATGACAGAGAAAGGCATAGCAGTGGTAGAAGGTGTGAATCCTGCCAAAGATGATGAGGTCATTGATACTGGCTTCTTTAGGAATGTCAACAAATCTGTTTGTTGGCTATGTTAGGTATGTATGCTAGGTATGTCATCTGGTGCTCAATAGAATATTCTACCTGCTTCTCAATTTATCTCCCAGTCTGTATCAAAGAGGAAATACAGCTAAGATTGCATTTCTCAGATGTTGAGTGATTATCATTCTCTGTTGTTGTTTCTGTGTTGTTAGAGATTCTATTGCTGTGAAGACACACCTTGAACATAACAACTTTTATAAAAGAAAACATTTAATTACGGTATCAGAGGTTAAGTCCTTTGTGGTCATAGTGAAAAGCGTGGCAGCACCTAAGCTCTGCCTGGGAGATGAAGTTGTGATTTCTACATCTTGATCCACAGGCAGCTGAAAAGATTGTGTTCCATACTGTGTGTAACTTGAACATCTGAGACCTCGAGCCTGCACTCACAGTAACATACTTCCCAAAACAAGTCACACCTATTCCCAAAAGACCACACCTCCTAATAGTGCCATTCCTTATGGTCCAAGCATTCACATAAGTCTATGGGGGAATATTTCTATTCAAACCACCACAGTTCTCAACTATAATAATCAAGAACTGAGTTCAAAAGCTGGGTATGATGGCACCTATGCCTTTAATTCCAGCACTAGGGAGATAGAGATAGGCAGACCTCTGGATTTGATGCCATCCTGGTCTACAGAGTAAGTTTTTGGATAGACAAAGGTACACAGAGAAATTCTGTCTTAGGAAAAAAAAATGTGGGGTGTGTTTAAAAAAATCAGGAAGACTAATTAGTACCAACAAAAAAGAAAAAGGCAATATAGAAGCTGAGTGACTAAAATGAGTTTCCTTACTCAGCCTGAGATTATCATGTGTTACAGTAAGTGGGAAAGTAGGTAGTAACTGTGGGTCAGAAGTAGAGGGCAGCTTCTAGTGGGCAGGGCTGTAAAAAGCAAGCCACATGGAACTTAAGACTTACCAAAGTAAGCAGGGCATGGTAGCACACACCTTCAATCTCAGCACTTGTAAGGCAGAGGCAGGCAGATTTCTGAGTTTGAGGCTAGCCTGGTCTACAAAGTGAGTTCCAGGACAGCGAGGGCTATACAGAGAAACCCTGTCTCGAAAAACAAAAACAAAAACAAAAACAAAAAACAAACAAACAAACAAACAAAAAAGACCTACCAAGAAAGACAAAATCTGTAACTTCCTCCCCCATTATACTACTTGAAGCTTATAGCTTACTGAATATTAGGGGAGGGTTTTTTGGAAAAGACTTGTGAATCCTGCAAGGCAGCTTAAAGCATCCACCATTTGTGGCATAATTTTGTAGCTGTGGGAAGATTGTCTTACCAACCAAGAACGTATTTACTGAAGAAAGAGAGAAGGAAAAATTTGATGAGAGTTTTAAGCAGAAATGGTGTCCCTTATTTCTATGATAAGAAATAGCAAAACCCTTGCACAAAAGTCTGGGAACAGATCCTACCAATTGAATAAGTGCAATAAACATGGCCTCTAGGGAATTCATTTATAGAATAAGGAACTTTACAGTGCATTGATTAAAGCCTCAGGATTGCTAAATCCAAATACAAAGTTTAAACAGAGAGATAGCAGCCACTTTCTAATTCCACCTGTTATAGAAGGCTTTTTCATCTCAGGAAATACTGTGCTATTCATAAAGTAACTAGCTAGGATTGCGACTCATCAAGACATCTACAAAAGCTGGACATTCCGTGGGCCAAATAGTAGGCTCTTACACACTGTGAAGCTGGAATGTGCTGTGGAAATGAAAGGAAATAAAACTTGAGACCTGTGATTCATGTAATGTATGTCAAACAAACCCAGGCACGCCAGAGTCTGTCTTGAAGCTAGGTCAACCGGTAGTAAAAGATAAGGGAAGGAATGCAGGAACTGGTTCTGACTATCTTGGCTGACTCATTGACCATCCAGCAGCCCAGCACCTCCTGCCTGCTCCCTTTTCTATAGAGAGCATAGTTAAAAGCTGAAACATTAACCAGATGCATTGTCAAGTCAGAGAAGCCCCCCGGGTTTAGAATTCTTATATGCCCCGACCTGCACGTACTACACTGCTGACTCATAATCATGTTGCTGATGTTTGAATGGACCAATCATGTGAAACCACGCCAATTCCTCCCCCAGCCCCACTCCTTTTCTATAAAAACCCCTAGCTTCCAAGCCTCGTGGTCGAATCCACTGTCTCCTGTGTGAGATACGTTTCGACCCGGAGCTCTGTAATTAAAAGTCCCCATGTATTTACATCAAGATGGTCATCTGTTCGTGATTCTTGGGTGCACACCAAATTGGGAATTGAGTGGGGGTTTCCCCACTAGGTTCTTTCAGAAACTGATGAGTCCATTTCACAGCATGCATGACCAGACCTCACTCCAGTTTCTCCACACTGTTGAGTGAAATGATTTATGTCAATAATTCTAGCAAGATGTTTTACAACTAATTTGCTTCAGTGTGTGAAGATGAGAGTCTGGCAGATTTACCTTGAGAACTTACCCTATGTGAATCCACTCCTTCTAAATTAAGATGTGGAATATTTCTTGAACCTTAATGTTAATTGCCATCCTACCCTTAGTTTTTAAAAATTCATATTTGCCATTCCATTATGAAATAAGGAATGACAAACATTATCCTATCACATGCTTGAATGAGATATTTTAAATGGGCAGTGTAATGTTGCTTTTTGGTAATATATATTGAGCAATATAGCTTCCAGAATAGCACTAATTTATCACTTTATTGAATAAAGAGAGGGGCAGGGGCCGTCATTGTCTTTAGTGTGAACCCACTGGCTGTTGGGAGCTGTCCCGAGGCTCACATGGACCTGGGTTACTCCTGGTAGGTAAACTGGGGCTGAAAAGACATATATTTGTCACAACAACAAGACAAGTAAGTAATATATTATTTTCTCACTGGAACTGATGGAATCACTAATGGGATATAAATGCTAGGTGGTCGAGAGAAAAATGGAAGCCAAAACAAGATTCCTGATCAAGGCTCCAATGTTTAATAAAAATCTGCGCTTGTAAAGGGGGGGACCCATCTCCTGCCAGGTTTAGTTTCTTGATGTCATGATGCCAAGTTGTCAGCACAGCCTTTAAACTGTAAGTCACCAAATTCACAGGTTGCAGTTAACTAGGGAAAAAGTCTCAGGACTGGTTCAGCCTCTCAGCAGGTGGTAGGCAGTGTCACATCAAAGGAAAGCAACCTGCACTGCAGGTGGCCCCACCTCAGTGGCATAAGGTCAGAATCAGCCTGCTTTAGGCTGGAGGAGGTTACAACTGGCCAGTCCACCAAGATCCATGGATATTTCTGAATGTATTGTCACAAACATCCAGGTATCTCATCTTTTATGGTATAATTTCCATGTTCATCCTGAACCAAGGATAAGTAGTTGCTTGATGCATTAATAGAATATCACTAGTTCAATTTCACGGTTCATACAATAAAATATCTGTGAATATACAAGTATGATGTTTAGCATTGGTGATATATATAGTAGAATTTAGAGTCACTATGGAAATGTCTCTAGGTATGACAGTTACAGATTAACTAGATTAGTTTAATCTAAGTGGGACAATTCATCTTAAAAATAGGTGATACTATCCCAAGGCTTGAAATACAAGACTGAATAAAAAAGGTAAATGAGCTGATCACAAGCATTCATCTCTTTCTGTTTCTTGACTGTTGATGCAATATGACCACCTGTTGCAATCTCCTGCCATTATGACCCCTGCCATGATGGCTGATGTCTTCTATCTGTGAGCCAAAATAGATCTTTTGCTTTATAAGTTATTTGACATATATTTGTCACAACAACAAGACAAGTAACTAATGTATTATTTGATCACTGGAACTGATGGAATCACTAATGGGATATAAATGCTATACTAACACAAAATGCAGTGTTTAATAAAAAGAGGAGAGGACTAAGAACTCTAGGAGTAATTGAGAGCTGACTCTAGCTGGTGACTGAACTAAAACTAAATTAAAACACTTATTGGTATCCCCAAGTGACATGTTCATGAAAGGTAGAAACAAACTAACAGGAGAAACAAAGCAAAAACTCCAAAGTCTACATTCCAGACCCACTAAGCCAGATACTCTAATTCTTCAGCAATGGCTTTCTCCCCCTAGTTAGAACAATAATTTCTCTTTCCTCTAATCTATTACCCCTTTAGAATCTAGAATTCAGTCCCCTAAAAGTATTGGACCTTTAACAGAAAGACTGAGCTGTAGCACAATCTCACCAGCAAATGAAAATGTACCAGTGCTATCCGCGGGATGCTTATGGGAATAAATTCTATTGATGTTTATAATCCAGGAACTAAATCTAGTGAGTTTGCTCATAAACAAAGTTTTATTATATTATGAGGCTATCATACTCTATACCTGAGAACACCAGTACATCCTACTTCCCATTAATATACAAATATGTTAGCTTTCTTTCATAGAAAGGACAGGATGTGCTGGATGTAAGTAGCATTATTGTTGGACAGTGAGTGCACACAGGGTATCACAGTGTGTGTGTGTGTGTGTGTGTGTGTGTGTGTGTGTGTGTGTGTGTCTTTTCCAAATATATATACACACATATACACACACACATACACAAAGGTGTGGTTCCAGTAGGACAATAACAGTTGAGAATACTGGTGTTGTTTCCAGCATAGCTCTAGGGAAAGAGCAGACTAGAGTAGAAAGAGAAAAAGAAAAAAGAGACACAGAGACATACTGAGAGACAAAATCTGGGATTTAGTGGAATAGGTTTTCTGATGGAAAAGAGCATCCTGTATGTTTTATCATATATATAGTTGAACAAACAGCCACGGAGGCAGTGTCATTTTATATGGCTTAGCAAAGAGTTGGGGTTATTACATAGAGAAAATAAGAGTTATAGTACAAAGCCATTGAAAAGGGTCTTTAAAAACTGAGATAAAACTGCTGAAGTGTAACTTATTACAGCTGGTGGTTCTGGTAAGGGTGGGGGTAGAGGTGGAAAAGGACTCAATTTTCTTTAAGGCATTGGCCAAAGGGAATTTTGATCATGCTCCAAGGAGCATGTGGACAACACAAATTGGACATGGTGGTTTTGTGGGAGAGTGGAAAGGCACAATCACGGGAATGTGGACCTTGGAGAAATGGGAAGCAAATGTGGTGAAATTTTCAGATAATAATAATAAAAACGTTATGTTGCGGGGAAATTATGGCCAATAGCAAGGAGAAAAAAAAAGAATCAGAAAAACCAGAAAATGTTGTATTGATATTATTCTCACCAGAATATTTTGGAGCCAGAGAAGAATATTATCAGATATTTCTGTTGGATTATATTGGGATGGATGTCTGATATTGGAAGAAATTCTCTGACCTATCTTCTCCAATGGAAAAAAATAAAACCATGATTATTTACAGATAGAACATAAAGATGCCACCTGGGAAATCTGGAGAAAAGATGTAATACAGAGTTCCCTGTGATTCAGTGGACTCCAGCCAATTAGAATGGTGATTTTTAGCTACTATTTGTCTCACCGATGGTATTTACTACTCGATCTTTTTCTGGGCAACCAGAGAGAAAAATACCAGAAAATAGCAAAAAAGCATAGGTTGGAAAACAGTTTAGCATTTGTACAGTGCCTGACAATCAATATGGTTAAATACTGCCAGAAGAGCACCTGGAAAGATGAGATGCAGCCTGCTGCTACCTGTGGAGAGTGCACACACTTGCACTTCTCTTTCAATTATGTCACATGAGTAAATCTTGGAAACTGGAAGAACAGCAGAAAAACAAGCAAGACAGCCTTGAAGTGAGCAACCAACAGGATTGTCATCAGCGTATATCATTTATTCTGATAAACCGATGTTAACACCTAGTATTTTGGAAGTTTAGGATATATGCAAATTATTTCATTACCCCAAAACAGTACTACATGTACATAACAATACTCGCCTTAATGAAGCAATTATGGGAGAACATTCATTACTTTTCCTGTGATTAAAATCCATGACCACAAGCAACTTAAGGAACAGCTTACTTCACATTACAAATCCAGAGGATAAGATCTCCACAGTGGCCATGAGGAATGCAGGAACAGGAAGATGAGAGATCAGATCTCAGCCATACAGAAAGCCGAGAAAGGCAAATGGAAATAGGACAAGGCTATAAGCCTTCAGCTGTGTGATAGTTTTTTTCTCTAGCAAGGCTATGGCTTTTTAAGTTCCCAGAACCTCCTGACATACCACTAACAGCTAGAGAACAAGTGTTCAAATACATGAATCTACACAACAGGGGCCATTTCTTATTTAAAACTACATGCAGAAAAGCTTTTGACTGACAGTTTTAGAGGGTGAAGTCTATGAGCAATGTATGGCAGCTACAGCAGTTCATTGCAGTACCCTCCTATAGCACACACAGCTTCCTCCATCTAAGTGAATGAGAAAACAGAGGTGAGACTGGAAGAAGGGCCAGGCTATATTCTTCAAGACCCACCCCATTATGGCTCTGTCTGCTAAATCGGTATTATATCTCTCAAATTCCGTGCATTCTCAAAACAGCCCTGCTAATCTGGCTCACATATTGAAACACAAGAATCTGTAAGGGATATTTCATACTTAAAATGGCTTCAGCTAAAATATAAAGTTCATTGTTGGTAGGAATAAATAGATACTATATTTTAGAAACGTTAATAGTACATCTAAAAAGAAGGTGAGTTGAATCACTAGTGGATTATAAACAACAAGCTTACAGATTTCTACATTTATCATTAATGCTAAGTGAGGTTTTTCACTTAGTCCTAGCAGTTATCTATCAATAAATATTAATTCGCTTCAAAACACTGACCTAAATGATGAGGTTGTATTTCAGAGCTCCTGCATGTTGATAGAGTTCATCCGGGAAGTCTAATGTGGGGGTTTCTTACTCAATGATTGAAAAAAGATAAAACTGGTGCACATACTCCAGACATCCTTTCACTACCTGAGGGACTCTATAAGACTTCCCTTTGTAGATAATATGGTCTGACTCATAGTATATGGTTTTTGGATGTAATAAAGTATAACACTGAATTGTTCCAGTGTAAGATTTCAGATGAAAGTCTAGTCGTTCATGAAATAAACCTTAAAAGAAATGAAACTTGACTAATGAGAATAGTTCCTGTCTTCATTTTCTATGCATTCTGTTTTGCACCATCAAATATAGTGGTTGTAAAATACCCCATGAAAGACTGAATAATTTCTGAGGTTTGCCTACTTATAGCACGTTTTTTTGTTAATTTGTTTGATTAATCAGAAATTGATGTTTGATTTTATCAAATGCATTGTTTATATTTTCTTTTTCTAAGTATTTTTAGTTTATATTTTCCTGGGAATTTTGAATATAAGTACAATATCCTAAGGTAAGAAAGCTCAGTGATGTCCACACAGTCAACAACAGTAGTGGGGCAGCAGATGCTCAATGGAGTGTAGCATTTTCCAAAGATAATGCCTGAGAAATAAACTAAAGACTAAACATTAACACTAGACGTCTCAATATTTCGCCACAATATTTACTCTGGGTCACTAAAGTTAGAAATAAATTAATTTCATGAATAAATGAGTTTATTTCCAAAACAAATGTTTTCCTAATCATCTGTCTTAGGAAAACATTTTCTTTTCTTTTTAATTAACCATTCCATTCTTTTACACACTCATGGAGGCAAAGGGGAGGGGGAGAGTGTGGATTTGGGATGGGGGGTTTGTGGAGGATAAAGGGGAAGTGGGACATCATTTGACTTAGTTCCTAAGTTTATAGGATATGACATTGGTTGCCATTTTAGTGTCTAACTAATCACACATTCTTATAATATGTTCTACTTCAACATAAACATTTATTATTTAATACATTTTGGGTTATATCTTCAAATAAATAGTTTAGAAAAGTTTAGCATATATAATATGTATGTAAGTATCTCCATCAATAATGGTGATCTAAATATTTTTATATAATGTTTTAACCTGGATTTATTATCAAGGAAATTCTGGCTTAAAAGGCATGCTGGAGAAGTTCTACGTGTTCTGAAGCAGTTTTCATAAGTTTAGTATAATTTAGTCTTTGAACATTTGCCATTGTTTAAATGAATGACATCATTATCTAAAGTTTTGTCTTATGTAAAAATGTATACCTACAATTATTTTTTTATTAACTATAAAGCTATTTTCATTGCCTTTCCACGTGGTTATTGGTAGATTGCATCTTTAATATAATTCAGCTCTTTAAAAGTATCTATGTTGGTTAGAATCCTGTTGGGAGCTATTAAGACAACACAATTGTCCTGATCTCTGAATTGGGCCTCTCCCCCCAAGAAGAAAAGGGGGTCAAAAGCGGGCCACCTATGCACCACTCCGAAAACAACCACAGAATGTTCCAGCCCTAAGTCAGTGCCAGATGTCCTGACCACAAGATGTACCCTGATACCACCAAGTTCCTGATTCCCTGTGTAGTCACCAAAAGAAAATTGTCTGCTGCCCCATTCCTCCTGCTGAGAAGTACTTGCCCCTTTGCTTGTGCATTTAAGCCTTGAGCTTTGCTGAATACAGTGAGACCTTGATGCTTCTCAGACTGTTTACGTGTCATTTCTCGCACTTGGTTTCCATCTCTCCCTCCCCCCATTTGGTTCTTAGGAGAAGGTCCCCCTCGAGACCCTTGAATAACTGGACCTGCTGGATGGGTCAGAATCTTAGTGCAACACAATGAGATCAAGTTTATGAGGTCTAGATAACAGGGATGTGGATTGTCCTACAAAAGTGGCTCAAGAATGAGAACATCTTGGAATAGCACATTTAATATATGTACTGGCTGGTTTTGTGTGTCAACTTGACACAAGCTGAGTTATCACAAAGAAAGGAGCCTCCCTTGAGGAAATGCCTCCATGAGAACCAGCTGTAAGGCATTTTCTCAATTAGTGATCAATAAGGGGAGGTCCCAGCCCATTGTGGGTAGTGTCATCCCTAGGTTAGTAGTCCTGGGTTCTATAAAAAGGCAAGCTGAGCAAGCCAGGGGAAGCAATCCAGTAAGCAGTAGCTCTCCAGGACCTCTGCATCAGCTCCTGCTTGCAAGTCCCTGCCCTGTGTGAGTTCCTGTCCTGACTTTCTTTGGTGATGAGTAGCACCATGGAAGTGTAAGGTGAATAAACCCTTTCTTCCTCATCTAGCTTCTTGGTCATAATGACTTGTACTGGAATACAAACCCTGACTAAGACAATGTACATCGGAAAGAAGTCACTGTGCCAACTGAACACTGTATATGGGCACTAGCAATTTGTTCTATGAAAGAATAACCACTATTTTTGGTTTTCTATTTCTTGGTATATTCTCTTTTATCTGTTGCAATTTATACAATGAGTCAGGATCACAGACCTATATTGAGTTTACTGTTTGGTCCTACCTCACAAGGATGTGAATCAACTACTTAGCAGAAAATGATGACAGTAGACTTTCACCTTCAAAATGGTATTGTGATAAAAAAAATTACTATGCCACCTATATGAGTTTACCATCCTTGGTATAGTAATCTAGTGAGCATCATCATGTTATACTAAGTGATCTACGTTGTTACAAAGGAAAGATTACCATGGTGTAAATTGGTTCTACCATGCAATCACAGAATGTGCAGTTTAAAGCCAACAGCCTAAGGAAGCAATTATGTGCCTTCCTGTAAGTAGTGCTAAGGTTCCTGATGGAGGAAGACACATCTCCAGACCCTTCCAAATAACATATGCACCTACAACAATAGTTTTTGTCTTAGCAATTAGAAAACATGGGGTTAAGAGTAATAATGTCAGAGGGACCCTGCTTACTTCTTCCTGTTGGTTCTCAGAAGCAACTTGGACTTCAGACTTTTAAAAGTGTTGCAAACATTTCAATGTATTGTGAAATCGTTTAGTATTATTAGATAACAATGAGTTTATGGGGAGAGGTGATGAAAGTTATAACTAAGAAGCAATATATTTTGGTGTAAATTTGACAACCAGTAGATTCAATAGCTTCAGAAATTTCTGCTCTACAGTCATTATTTCCCAGAGGGTATACTATTATACCAGAATAGATATATGAATCCCACTAGATTTAAAAACATGTATGCTGCCTGGATATGTTTTGGAGCACATGAACATGAAACAAAAGGTTATAAAATGAGTTCACATACTGGTAGGGCCAGTCATTCCTAGTATTCTAAACATTAAGGCTGCTGATGTCTAATACGAATAGTGAAAAGATGTTCAACATCCTTAATCATCAAGGATGTGCAAATCAAAATATCCCTGAGATTCTACCTCAAACCAGACAGAAAGGCTAAGATCAAAAATTCAGGTGACAGCAGATACTTGTGAAGATGTGGAGAAAGAGGAACAATCTTCCATTGCTGGTGGGATTGCAAGCTGGTACAACCACTCTGGAAAACAGTTTGGTGTTTCCTCAGAAAATTGGACATAGTACTACCAGAGGATCCAGCAATACCACTCCTGGGCACATACCCAGAGGATGTTCCAACTAGTAGTAAGGACACATACTCCACTACGTTCATAGCAGCCTTATTTATAATAGCCAGAACCTGGAAACAACCCAGATGTCCCTCAACAGATGAACGGATACAGAAAATGTGATACATGATGGAGTACTACTCAGCTATTAAAAACAATGAATTTATCAAATTCTTAGGCAAATGGATGCATCTGGAGGATAGCATCCTGAGTGAGGTAACCCAATCACAAAAGAACACATATGCTATTCACTCACTGATAAGTGGATATTGGCCCAGAAACTTAGAATATCCAAGATACAATTTGAAAAACACATGAAACTTAAGAAGAAGTGGGTACTTCATTCCTTCTTAGAATGGGGAACAAAATACCCAAGGAAGGAGTTAGAGAGACAAACTTCAGAGTTAACATGGAAGGAAGGACCAACCAGAGACTGCCCCACCCAGGGATCCATCCTATAAACAACCATCAAACCCAGACACTATTGCATATGCCAGCAAGATTTTGCTGAAAGGACCTTGATATAGCTGTCTCTTGTGAGGCTATGCCAGTGCCTGGCAAATACAGAAGTGGATGCTCACAATCATCTATTGGATGGAACACAGAGCCCCCAGTGAAGAAGCTAGAGAAAGTACCCAAGGAGCTAAAGGTGTCTGCAAAACTATAGGTGGAATATATGAACTAACTAGTACTCCCCAGAGCTTGCATCTCTAGTTGCATATGTATGATGGCCTATTGGACCATCAATGAGATGAGAGGCCCTTGGTCTTGCAAAGATTATATGCCCCAATACAAAAGAATTCCAGGGCCAGGAAGTGAAAGTGGGTGGGTTGGGAAGCAGGGCAGGGGAGGATATAGGGGTCTTTCAGAGGAAACTATGAAAAAGGATAGCATTTGAAATGTAAATGAAGAAAATATATACTATAAAAAAAAAGAAAAAAAATAGGGAAAGTCCACAGGAATTCCCAACTTCAGTCTAATGGTTGGGTGTAAATATCTGCTTGTGTTTTAGTCAGCTGCTTATTGGACCTCTCAGAGGACAGCCATGCTAGGTTCCTGTCTGGAAATACACCATAGCATCAGTCAGGCCTTGGAGCTTCCTCCTGAGATGGATGACAAATTGGGCCATTCACTGGACCTCTCTTCCCTCAGTCTCTTCTCCATTTTTGTCCCTGCAGTTCTTTTAGACAGGAATAATTCTGGGTCAGAGTTTTTGACTGTGGGTTGGCAACCCATCCCTCCACTTTATGCTGGAGGTAGACTCTACGAGTTCCCTCTCCCCACTGTTGGGCATTTCATCTGAGGACCTCCCTTTGAGTCTTGAGAGTCTCTCATCTCCCAGGTCTCTATTAATTTTTAGAGGGTTCCCTACCCCCCACCCCCTAGGTTCCATATTTCCATTCATTCTGCTGGATCTCAGGGCCTCTCTCCTGTCTCCTCTCCCCAACCACAATACCTGATCTTGTTCCAGTTTTCCCCTTCCTGAACCCTCTCCAACCTAGGTCCCTCCATCTCTCTGCCTCCCTTGATTGTGATTGTTTTCTCCTCCCTCCCAAGTGGGATTGAAGCATCATCACTTGGGCCCTTCTGCTTGTTAACATTCTTGAGTTCTTTGAATTGTGTCCTACGTCTTCTGTACTGTTTTGGCCAATATCCAACTTATTAGTGAGCACATGCATGTCCTTTTGGATCTGAGTTAGCTCACTTAAGATGTTATTTTCTAGTTCCATCCATTTGCTTGCAAAACTCATGATGTTCTTATTCTTAATAGCTGAATTGTATTCCATTGTGTAAATAAAACACATTTTCTGTATCCATCCTTCCATTGTGGGACATCTGGGTTGTTTCCAGCTTCTGGCTATTTCTAATAAGGCTGGTATGAATGTAGTGAAGCATGTGTCCCTGTGGTATGGTGAGGCATCTTTTGGGTATATGACCAAGAATGGTATAACTGGGTCTTCAGGAAGATCTATTTCCAATTTTCTGAGGAATTTCCCCTATGGTTGAATTAGAGAAAGGCTGGAAGAAGCTAAGACTTCTTATGTCACTGTATATTGTCCATTGTAAATTAAAGAATATACGATGGAATGAAGTAAGCATTACTATTCTGTAAAATGGGCTTTTAAGTTCAGCATCGCTCATGTTCTCAGGAGATTAATAGGATACAGCCATACCTGCTGCCAAAATGCAAAATAAATGGCATCTAGCTCAGTTTTTGGTAGAGTTCATGTCTCCCCTCTGAAACTACACAAGCCAGACTTGGACCATTTGCATTTTGGTCTTTTAAACAACACACAAGATTTTCCCACTGAGCTTTCCTTACAAATGTTAGGGCTTTTCTATCCACATATTCCTAGGATCCCACAAGCTTTTCACATGCAAGTGCTAAAGACCTAAGAACAACATGGTCAGGCTGTAAGTGGCCTTACTTTCAAGTGTCACTTTTCTATGTTGATTACATTGTCGATACTGTGACTACCTGACAAGAAGGAAGCAAAGAGAGAAAGAATTTTGGCCTATAGTTCAGGGAGATACAATCCTAATTCTGGCAAGGAAGATATGGCAGCAGGTAGGAAGCTATGGCAGTAAGGAAGGCCTTTTAGCAGGAATAAGCCACAGTCTTATTACAGTGATATGGTATTATTTTGGGGTTTTTACTCCACTTAGACCATAAAGTGTCAAAATAAAAGATATAAAACCTTTATATTTATAATAAGCCTAAGGTCATCAGAGTTAGGCAATTATCAACCCTCTATGCTATTTTGATTACTTCTCCATTAATAACCCAGAGATATCACTTGCCATGTCCCATCTGGGTTGCTCCTACTATAACTGGTCATGAAAGTAGCATAGATGTGGTAGTAATGCTATTGATCAGAATGTGACTGAGAGACTCTCTCCGGGAAATCTCTGGCCATCTTCAGATGATTATTGGGCTCATCTCCCTAGATTGCATGAGACTCAAGGTGATACTCATTATAAACACAAATACTGTCTCCATACAACTACGATATTCTAGTACTCATTCATCTCAATGGCAAAGAGAAAATTTGTGCATCCTAGTTTTATTAATCTATTCTTTGGTCTACTTGTTTGTATTAGATTTTAGGAAGCTGTGATGATTCTGTCTCAACTTAGCTGAGTTCTTGTATATGGTCATTTGACTAAACATTAAACATTATTTCTGTGAAGATATTTTGTAGATAGATAGAACTGGCAATCCCTGAACTTTAAGGTGATTATCTTCAATGATCTGAGTGGACAGACCTGATCAGCAAAATATGTGCAAAGTGAATCTAAGGGTTTCCTGAGGGAAAAGAAATTGTGCCAGTATTGAATTTTTTAAGTTCCTTCAGGAGAATTTTCACCCTCTCAGTCAGCTTCACAGGCACAGGACTGTCCGCAACTACAATCCCATAAAACAACTACATATGTATCATACAGCAATATCAGATCTGGAAGCTACAAACTTTATCTCATTAAAGTAAGGTATCAAAATCCACTAAAACATGAAAGGAAATTCTTACATAAGACATCCGTTAGACTGGATGGGAGAAGAAATAGAAGTTAGCTTTTATTTTTTGATAAGTCATCTTGCTATAATATGCATATCATTTCTGTATGAAATTGGTAATACAGTATCTGGTTCTTCTCTTTCTAATATTTACATCTACTTCATTCTGTGCCTTTAAGACTGATTAAATTGGTGGGCCGGGGACAGCCAGCCACCGTCCGGACCGGAGGACAGGTGCCCGCCCGGCTGGGGAGGCGGACTAAGCCACAGCAGCAGCGGTCACCATCTTGGTCCGGGACCCGCCGAACTTAGGAAATTAGTCTGAACAGGTGAGAGGGTGCGCCAGAGAACCTGACAGCCTCTGGAACAGGCAGAAGCACAGAGGGGCTGAGGCAGCACCCTGTGTGGGCCGGGGACAGCCGGCCACCTTCCGGACCGGAGGACAGGTGCCCGCCCGGCTGGGGAGGCGACCTAAGCCACAGCAGCAGCGGTCGCCATCTTGGTCCGGGACCCGCCGAACTTAGGAAATTAGTCTGAACAGGTGAGAGGGTGCGCCAGAGAACCTGACAGCTTCTGGAACAGGCGGAAGCACAGAGGCGCTGAGGCAGCACCCTTTGTGGGCCGGGGACAGCCGGCCACCTTCCAGACCGGAGGACAGGTGCCCGCCCGGCTGGGGAGGCGGCCTAAGCCACAGCAGCAGCGGTCGCCATCTTGGTCCGAGACCCGCTGAACTTAGGAAATTAGTCTGAACAGGTGAGAGGGTGCGCCAGAGAACCTGACAGCTTCTGGAACAGGCAGAAGCACAGAGGCGCTGAGGCAGCACCCTGTGTGGGCCGGGGACAGCCGGCCACCTTCCGGACCGGAGGACAGGTGCCCACCCGGCTGGGGAGGCGGCCTAAGCCACAGCAGCAGCGGTCGCCATCTTGGTCCCGGGACTCCAAGGAACTTAGGAATTTAGTCTGCTTAGGTGAGAGTCTGTACCACCTGGGAACTGCCAAAGCAACACAGTGTCTGAGAAAGGTCCTGTTTTGGGCCTTCTTCTTCGGCCAGGAGGAGGTCCAAATACAAGATATCTGCGCACCTTCCCTGTAAGAGAGCTTGCCAGCAGAGAGTGCTCTGAGCACTGAAACTCAGAGGAGAGAATCTGTCTCCCAGGTCTGCTGATAGACGGTAACAGAATCACCAGAAGAACAATCTCTAAACAGAGTCAACTATAACTACTAACTCCAGAGATTACCAGATGGCGAAAGGTAAACGAAGGAATCTTACTAACAGGAACCAAGACCACTCACCATCACCAGAACCCAGCACACCCACTTCGCCCAGTCCAGGGAACCCCAACACACCTGAGAACCTAGACCTAGATTTAAAAGCATATCTCATGATGATGGTAGAGGACATCAAGAAGGACTTTAATAAATCACTTAAAGAAATACAGGAGAACACTGCTAAAGAGTTACAAGTCCTTAAAGAAAAACAGGAAAACACAATCAAACAGGTAGAAGTCCTTACAGAAAAAGAGGAAAAAACATACAAACAGGTGATGGAAATGAACAAAACCATACTAGACCTAAAAAGGGAAGTAGACACAATAAAGAAAACTCAAAGCGAGGCAACACTAGAGATAGAAACCCTAGGAAAGAAATCTGGAACCATAGATTTGAGCATCAGCAACAGAATACAAGAGATGGAAGAGAGAATCTCAGGTGCAGAAGATTCCATAGAGAACATCGGCACAACAATCAAAGAAAATGGAAAATGCAAAAAGATCCTAACTCAAAATATCCAGGAAATCCAGGACACAATAAGAAGACCAAACGTACGGATAATAGGAGTGGATGAGAATGAAGATTTTCAACTCAAAGGTCCAGCAAACATCTTCAACAAAATTATTGAAGAAAACTTCCCAAATCTAAAGAATGAGATGCATATGAACATACAAGAAGCCTACAGAACTCCAAATAGACTGGACCAGAAAAGAAATTCCTCCCGACACATAATAATCAGAACATCAAATGCACTAAATAAAGATAGAATACTAAAAGCAGTAAGGGAAAAAGGTCAAGTAACATATAAAGGCAAGCCTATCAGAATTACACCAGATTTTTCACCAGAGACTATGAAAGCCAGAAGAGCCTGGACAGATGTTATACAGACACTAAGAGAACACAAACTGCAGCCCAGGCTACTATACCCAGCCAAACTCTCAATTATCATAGAGGGAGAAACCAAAGTATTCCACGACAAAACCAAATTCACGCATTATCTCTCCACGAATCCAGCCCTTCAAAGGATAATAACAGAAAAAAACCAATACAAGAACGGGAACAACGCCCTAGAAAAAACAAGAAGGTAATCCCTCAACAAACCTAAAAGAAGACAGCCACAAGAACAGAATGCCACCTTTAACAACTAAAATAACAGGAAGCAACAATTACTTTTCCTTAATATCTCTTAACATCAATGGTCTCAACTCGCCAATAAAAAGACATAGACTAACAAACTGGCTACACAAACAAGACCCAACATTTTGCTGCTTACAGGAAACTCATCTCAGAGAAAAAGATAGACACTACCTCAGAATGAAAGGCTGGAAAACAATTTTCCAAGCAAATGGTATGAAGAAACAAGCAGGAGTAGCCATCCTAATATCTGATAAGATTGACTTCCAACCCAAAGTCATCAAAAAAGACAAGGAGGGACACTTCATTCTCATCAAAGGTAAAATCCTCCAAGAGGAACTCTCAATTCTGAATATCTATGCTCCAAATACAAGAGCAGCCACATTCACTAAAGAAACTTTAGTAAAGCTCAAAGCACACATTGCGCCTCACACAATAATAGTGGGAGACTTCAACACACCACTTTCACCAATGGACAGATCATGGAAACAGAAACTAAACAGGGACACACTGAAACTAACAGAAGTGATGAAACAAATGGATCTGACAGATATCTACAGAACATTTTTCCCTAAAACAAAAGGATATACCTTCTTCTCAGCACCTCATGGTACCTTCTCCAAAATTGACCACATAATAGGTCACAAATCAGGCCTCAACAGATTCAAAAATATTGAAATTGTCCCATGTATCCTATCAGATCACCATGCACTAAGGCTGATCTTCAATAACAAAATAAATAACAGAAAGCCAACATTCACATGGAAACTGAACAACACTCTTCTCAATGATACCTTGGTCAAGGAAGGAATAAAGAAAGAAATTAAAGACTTTTTAGAGTTTAATGAAAATGAAGCCACAACGTACCCAAACCTTTGGGACACAATGAAAGCATTTCTAAGAGGGAAACTCATAGCTATGAGTGCCTTCAAGAAAAAACGGGAGAGAGCACATACTAGCAGCTTGACAACACATCTAAAAGCTCTAGAAAAAAAGGAAGCAAATTCACCCAAGAGGAGTAGACGGCAGGAAATAATCAAACTCAGGGGTGAAATCAACCAAGTGGAAACAAGAAGAACTATTCAAAGAATTAACCAAACGAGGAGTTGGTTCTTTGAGAAAATCAACAAGATAGATAAACCCTTAGCTAGACTCACTAAAGGGCACAGGGACAAAATCCTAATTAACAAAATCAGAAATGAAAAGGGAGACATAACAACAGATCCTGAAGAAATCCAAAACACCATCAGATCCTTCTACAAAAGGCTATACTCAACAAAACTGGAAAACCTGGACGAAATGGACAAATTTCTGGACAGATACCAGGTACCAAAGTTGAATCAGGATCAAGTTGACCTTCTAAACAGTCCCATATCCCCTAAAGAAATAGAAGCAGTTATTAATAGTCTCCCAGCCAAAAAAAGCCCAGGACCAGACGGGTTTAGTGCAGAGTTCTATCAGACCTTCAAAGAAGATCTAACTCCAGTTCTGCACAAACTTTTTCACAAGATAGAAGTAGAAGGTATTCTACCCAACTCATTTTATGAAGCCACTATTACTCTGATACCTAAACCACAGAAAGATCCAACAAAGATAGAGAACTTCAGACCAATTTCTCTTATGAACATCGATGCAAAAATCCTTAATAAAATTCTCGCTAACCGAATCCAAGAACACATTAAAGCAATCATCCATCCTGACCAAGTAGGTTTTATTCCAGGGATGCAGGGATGGTTTAATATACGAAAATCCATCAATGTAATCCATTATATAAACAAACTCAAAGACAAAAACCACATGATCATCTCGTTAGATGCAGAAAAAGCATTTGACAAGATCCAACACCCATTCATGATAAAAGTTCTGGAAAGATCAGGAATTCAAGGCCAATACCTAAACATGATAAAAGCAATCTACAGCAAACCAGTAGCCAACATCAAAGTAAATGGAGAGAAGCTGGAAGCAATCCCACTAAAATCAGGGACTAGACAAGGCTGCCCACTTTCTCCCTACCTTTTCAACATAGTACTTGAAGTATTAGCCAGAGCAATTCGACAACAAAAGGAGATCAAGGGGATACAAATTGGAAAAGAGGAAGTCAAAATATCACTTTTTGCAGATGATATGATAGTATATATAAGTGACCCTAAAAATTCTACCAGAGAACTCCTAAACCTGATAAACAGCTTTGGTGAAGTAGCTGGATATAAAATTAACTCAAACAAGTCAATGGCCTTTCTCTACACAAAGAATAAACAGGCTGAGAAAGAAATTAGGGAAACAACACCCTTCTCAATAGCCACAAATAATATAAAATATCTCGGCGTGACTCTAACGAAGGAAGTGAAAGATCTGTATGATAAAAACTTCAAGTCCCTGAAGAAAGAAATTAAAGAAGATCTCAGAAGATGGAAAGATCTCCCATGCTCATGGATTGGCAGGACCAACATTGTAAAAATGGCTATCTTGCCAAAAGCAATCTACAGATTCAATGCAATCCCCATTAAAATTCCAACTCAATTCTTCAACGAATTAGAAGGAGCAATTTGCAAATTCATCTGGAATAACAAAAAACCGAGGATAGCAAAAACTCTTCTAAAGGATAAAAGAACCTCTGGTGGAATCACCATGCCTGACCTAAAGCTTTACTACAGAGCAATTGTGATAAAAACTGCATGGTACTGGTATAGAGACAGACAAGTGGACCAATGGAATAGAATTGAAGACCCAGAAATGAACCCACACACCTATGGTCACTTGATCTTCGACAAGGGAGCCAAAACCATCCAGTGGAAGAAAGATAGCATTTTCAACAATTGGTGCTGGCACAACTGGTTGTTATCATGTAGAAGAATGCGAATCGATCCATACTTATCTCCTTGTACTAAGGTCAAATCTAAGTGGATCAAGGAACTTCACATAAAACCAGAGACACTGAAACTTATAGAGGAGAAAGTGGGGAAAAGCCTTGAAGATATGGGCACAGGGGAAAAATTCCTGAACAGAACAGCAATGGCTTGTGCTGTAAGATCGAGAATTGACAAATGGGACCTAATGAAACTCCAAAGTTTCTGCAAGGCAAAAGACACTGTCTATAAGACAAAAAGACCACCAACAGACTGGGAAAGGATCTTTACCTATCCTAAATCAGATAGGGGACTAATATCCAACATATATAAAGAACTCAAGAAGGTGGACCTCAGAAAATCAAATAACCCCCTTAAAAAATGGGGCTCAGAACTGAACAAAGAATTCTCACCTGAGGAATACCGAATGGCAGAGAAGCACCTGAAAAAATGTTCAACATCCTTAATCATCAGGGAAATGCAAATCAAAACAACCCTGAGATTCCACCTCACACCAGTCAGAATGGCTAAGATCAAAAATTCAGGTGACAGCAGATGCTGGCGAGGATGTGGAGAAAGAGGAACACTCCTCCATTGTTGGTGGGATTGCAGGCTTGTACAACCACTCTGGAAATCAGTCTGGCGGTTCCTCAGAAAATTGGACATAGTACTACCGGAGGATCCAGCAATACCTCTCCTGGGCATATATCCAGAAGAAGCCCCAACTGGTAAGAAGGACACATGCTCCACTATGTTCATAGCAGCCTTATTTATAATAGCCAGAAACTGGAAAGAACCCAGATGCCCCTCAACAGAGGAATGGATACAGAAAATGTGGTACATCTACACAATGGAGTACTACTCAGCTATTAAAAAGAATGAATTTATGAAATTCCTAGCCAAATGGATGGACCTGGAGAGCATCATCCTGAGTGAGGTAACACAATCACAAAGGAACTCACACAATATGTACTCACTGATAAGTGGATACTAGCCCAAAACCTAGGATACCCACGATATAAGATACAATTTCCTAAACACATGAAACTCAAGAAAAATGAAGACTGAAGTGTGGACACTATGCCCCTCCTTAGAAGTGGGAACAAAACACCCATGGAAGGAGTTACAGAAACAAAGTTTGGAGCTGAGATGAAAGGATGGACCATGTAGAGATTGCCATATCCAGGGATCCACCCCATAATCAGCATCCAAACGCTGACACCATTGCATATACTAGCAAGATTTTATCGAAAGGACCCAGATGTAGCTGTCTCTTGTGAGACTATGCCGGGGCCTAGCAAACACAGAAGTGGATGCTCACAGTCAGCTAATGGATGGATCACAGGGCTCCCAATGGAGGAGCTAGAGAAAGTATCCAAGGAGCTAAAGGGATCTTCAACCCTATAGGTGGAACAACATTATGAACTAACCAGTACTCCTGAGCTCTTGACTCTAGCTGCATATGTATCAAAAGATGGCCTAGTCGGCCATCACTGGAAAGAGAGGCCCATTGGACACGCAGACTTTGTGTGCCCCGGTACAGGGGAACGCCAGGGCCAAAGGGGGGGAGTGGGTGGGTAGGGGAGTGGGTGTGGGTGGGTAAGGGGGACTTTTGGTATAGCATTGGAAATGTAAATGAGCTAAATACCTAATAAAAAATGGAAAAAAAAAAAAAAAGACTGATTAAATTTATAGTTGAGAATGTTCTAATTTATTCTTTAATGTAACCCTCAGTCCTTCCTTTCATATACAAGAATAACCTACTGTTACAGCCTGATATTAGTCTCATGATACAACCTGATGACAGTTAGTAGACCCAGAATTTTCTGATCAACAGCTCTCTGAATTGATTCTTATGCTATAAATAATTGTTTGTTTCTTTAACAAAATGTAAGGATATCCAAGTATCTACTGTCCAACATAATCTTTTTGGATTCTAGTGTTCTATACCATAGCAGGTCAGCTTAGTTGAGAGTTTGTATATAAGATAATAGATTCTCTAATGATCATAATGAAGCAAAATTTACATAATGAGATTACTTAAAGAAATGCTTAGTGTTTCAGCTTAATAGTGTTACTTCAGAAACCTGTCAATCTATAGTAAGCTAGAGATACCATTGTTAGACTCTATGACTATACAATTGTAGGTATGCATTTCTATTTGACAGTATGCCAGATGTCAGATAATGTGCTGTGATACTGTAACTCAGTTAAATCAATGAATCATTGCATTTCATATACAAGATACAAGACTAAAGCATGAGTAATTCTCCAGCATGCTGACTTCATTGCCAGTTCAGTCAATATCCCCTACAAATAAATAATTTCACCTGCCTATTTTATTTTCTCTATCAATAAATCATAGTTGCTACAGGTTTGCAGATTAAGCCCTCAAAGCAAGCTGTAAATATTAAGGAACTAATGTTTGTAAAGCTGTTTGAAAATTCTCCATCATAAAGTATCATATAACGTTTATGCTTATGTGATTACAGTTAAGTGAAAAGAATTACAGAAAGTACAAGTAATCATAACATAACTGAACATAAAGCAGTGCTGATGTAACATTAACCCCTCATACATTCATAATTGCTAGGTCTCATCTTTTCATTTTCAAATTATAAAGACACAATAGAACAAAAGAGCAATTTTATTATACTTATATAACAATTTATAATTTTATTATTATTATAATCATAAAGATTGAGATTGAGAACACTTTGAAATCTTGGGGTTGTGACTTAATAGAAGACAGTTATTATTGATGTAACTCAAAATCAAAGAATTGTCTGTGGGATTAATGTTTCCAATATCTTCTAATTGTAGAACCAAATCAATTCTGGATCTCTAAGAAAAATGTTCCCCAATTTCCACTTTACACTGCAACTATTCATCTAACCAATAGCTTTGACACTGAGAATCTTTATCACAAACACTCTACAGGGATTTACTTTCAGACTTGGCCCAGTAAATTTTCTTTTGACACTACTTTTTATTTTTCTGTGACTAACGTAACTGAATAGTTTAAAGTGAGTCAGATGAAGAACAATTTGATCAATATACATAAAGTTTTAAAGTCTAGAAAATCACAGCCTTAATATTAACAATGAAATAATATATAAAAGGAAATTTCTGAGAAACTTTATATCAGTTATTTTCAATAGGTAGGTAAAGTGCATGACCATGTTCGCATTATTTAATTATAACATGTCTCAGTAGCTATCTCAAGAGTAATGAGAAAATGAATTATGCTTTATGAATATTTCTGAATTTCTATTTTCATTGTTAATTTTAAATCATTTGGTACCATGAAAGATACTTAGATATTTTACTATATGAAAAATGCCAAAATCAAAACATAATACAGAATATTTAACTTTTTAAAAAATACACATAAAAGAAAAATATTGATGATCTGTCATTATAGCAGGGAATTATGCTAATTTTTTATTTTATTTCCTATATATTATTAGAATTTCCCAATCATATGTTCAGTCCAGTCACTCTTCAATTCAACCATAGCTTAACAAAAAATAATCCATTTATGATGAGTATATATTTTTAAAACTCTCTTTGATAATGTTTTACAATGCTTGATTTCCATGTGTACATTTGACATAATTTATCATTTATTTACATTAATCTTTCTAAATAACATCTACCATTCTACAGGATAAGTGAATTCTCTAAAGGTGGACAACATTATACTGAATGTAAAAAATGAGATATTGTTTTTATTTATGACATCTCACTGCTCATTTCTCTAACTTATAAACTGAATAAGACCAGAAATATTTGCAAGCTCCTGCTATGATTTAAAAATGTAATATGCCCTGTGTACCTCAGGATTGAAGGATTGGTCCTCAATACTGTAGTATTCAGAGGTATTTGAGTCCATCGAAGGCTCTAACTTCATTGTTGTTTCTTTGAAAGATAAGTATTGTTCTGCCTTCCCTGTTATGGTCTAGCTAAAATGTTAAGACCAAATTAAAATAATAAAGCCTAAGTAACTGTTACCTGGCTAGACTGTCATTATTAGGAAACTTTCTTATTTGTATTGCTGTTACTAGGAAATTTTCTCATGCCCAAGTTGATTACACACTCTGTTATGGTCTGTACCCTTGGGAACCAATTGAAGAAGTCAGCTCAGTCAACCATCAGGGTCTGAAGCAAGAGACAGAGGATTGAAAAAGAAAATCAGACAAAATTACAACGTGACTCCAACCTGTACTGAAGCCAAAACAGCTTTATCTCTCTCCAGCCTGCTTTTATATCATTCCAGGTATATCCAAAAATGGTCAGTTATTAGGTCAAAGACAAAGTAATCAAGTGAAGTAGTAAACAAGAAGATCACACAATTATATAATTAAGCAGAGTAATAATAAAAAGATCACATAAAGTAATAATTCAGCAAAATAGTAAATAAAGTCCCTTGGTCAAAGCCTATCTTGTCCATGTCCAGTGACAAAGGCCAAATTCCTCAAAGTGGCACCAAAAGCTCTCAACAACCAATCATGATAGGGGTCAGTAGAATCCACAATAATATTGGACCCAAACCAACCACATAGCAGCTCTTCCTGCATCTGTGTGTAAGCTTTTATGGTATGTATCTTTATAAGCTGCCCCTGGGATGGACCCCAATATAAAAGAGACTCCTGTTCCAGTACAAGAAACTATTTAGAATAAGACTTCCATTTTGGATAGTGGTAGAATAAAGTTTAAGTTCCCATGACATCCCTGGGAACTGATATTCTACTTGGCAGAAAGAGACATTTACATGGGTAACTGACAACCTGGTCGGCAAGTTAAAATATGAATGTTAGACAAAACAAGTCTCATCCGATATACAATTTGTGACATGAATATTAGATAAGGCAAGTCCCCTACCTTAGTTGAATACCTCAACTATGGGGGCAGGATAAGTGTATAACAAAGACATATTCCTAAGGAAATCCCCCATCCCTAAATCCTGATTGGTGGAATGACTTAGTGTAGATGTTTATAGATCTCACGATTTAAAAGCACAATAG
This sequence comes from Mus musculus, assembly GCF_000001635.26. Classification (NCBI taxonomy): domain Eukaryota; kingdom Metazoa; phylum Chordata; class Mammalia; order Rodentia; family Muridae; genus Mus; species Mus musculus. Next base: position 32,962,621 of record NC_000076.6, on the reverse strand, counting down.
AACCTTAACTTGGGGTCAAGATTCAGTTCCCAGATATGGCTCATGGTCCTGATCCTGCGGTAATAAACTACCCTTGTCTGAGATCAGTGTTCATGTGGTTTGTGATTCCTGGACTCCAACATGCCTCACCACCACAATGTATCGCCATGTGACAAAGTTTAGTGACTGAAATCTCTGGACTTTTCTTCTCTTAAATTTCCTTGGATATCAATGAGAAGATGAGATGACAGGGAAGCTGCTAAAACATATTGGTTTTTCAAAAGCCATGTTACCTAATACCTTATGTACTAACTAGAAAAATTAATTTAAAATAAATAATACAAAAATATCCTTACTTCTTTTTTTCAGAGAAACAGTTTAATAACACCTTATACTTAAAGAGTTGGGATATATTATAATTACATTCGATAATTTTCTTACATTTGATTAAAAAACACTATTTAGTACATTTTATTTGTTTCAATCTTTACTCCAAGCATCATGTATTTGGGGTAGTTAAGAAGGTAGGTGTTAAATTTCCCAGTGTTTCAAATAGCACAAGTTCTAATAATTAGATGCACAGAAGTAGACCTCTGACTTCAGACTGTCTGTTGCAGGATAAGAGCAGACAAGCCCTCACCAAACACCTTTAACCCCAAACAATGACATGAAAATTAATTTGTAGAAGGAAGCATCCATGTTTGAAAGTGATGTCTAATTGAGTGGCAAAGTGATGAATTAGAGAAAGATTTGTCAGGATATGCCCAACTTTTATGAGAGAAAAGAGGAAAGAGGAGCTACTTAGGAGAGAGTACAGAGAGAGGAGGCACTTTTACCAAGACAGTCATAGAAAGAGGTTGGAGAGAGAGAGAGAGAGAGACAGAGAGAGAGAGAGAGACAGAGACAGAGAGACAGAGACAGAGAGAGGGAGAGAGAGAGAGAGAGAGAGAACAAGCAAGGCACAGGTGAAAATAGAATGAGCCAGAGAATGAGAGGAAGCCAGAAGTTTTGAACAGATTGCCAGAATAGAGGCCAAGCAAAGCAATTCAGTCAGAGACCGAGAAAGAAGCCAGATTGAATCAATCAGCTTAGATAGAAGTTTGAAACAGAACAGCTGAGTAGAACCAGAGATCAGAACTAGGAAAGGACGAGCAGTAAGTCTCAGAGGCTGAAAACATTCTAGGCCCAAATTAGCTTGTAATCTAAAAGCTTCCAGGACTATTTAAGATTTAAGACCTTGCATAAATCTTACTTAAATATCCAAAAATAATTTGTCTCCTACACAATTATTTCCTTTAATCATTTTCCATATTCTCAACACAGAAAATAGGCATAATTGCAAAGGTCCAGCTTGACCATTTCTGAGTTTCCTGTGAGATAAACCCGGTTTGAAAGAGGTTGGTACCAAATTTTGGCTAAAAATGAAAAATATTTTTCGGCTCTGCCTCACCTCCCCAAAAGGTACCCAGAGCCACAGGTGTGGGTCTTATCAGTACCCACGGGAGGAATCGTGTCCATGTCCACCCAAGCCAAGGTTAAAAGCCCACTCATCTACGGATGAGAAAATCATTTGATCACCTCAGTTAAGCGTTGCCTTATTTAACTTAATAGGGGGGAGAGAGATTGGAGACGTACTATTGAAAGGGCAAGCCCTTCACTGCCTCCCACCCAAATAAAAAAGCCAATTGGCCTTGTACTACAAGAGCCGGTCGAACTCCTTCTCCCTGTTTCCCACCTATCATCCAAAAATGCGGAGGAACATCAACTTAGTGTTATTCTTATTATAGTGTATTTCACATTTGTTCAGTCAAACTTAGCCAGAGTTCCAACGCCCTACTTAAAATTCAACTAGAAAGTTACCTACCAAGTACTAATTAGCATTATAAAGTCAGAGCCTACAGCTCCAGGCTTTTCAGTTAGTTGTTTACTAAGATAAGAAAGGACAGTCTTAGCCTTATACAGTTTACCATAAGAAAAGTTAAGGAATCCCATGAAAGCAAGTTTTTTCTTTAGCTCTAGATTCCAGGCAGAACTATTGAGCATAGATAATTTTTACCCCCTCAGGCCAGCTTTTTCTTTTTTTAAATTTTGTTAATAAAAGGGAGGAGATGTAGTCTCCCCTCCCCCAGTCTGAAACCTGCTTGCTCAGGGGTGGAGCTTCCTGCTCATTCGTTCTGCCACGCCCACTGCTGGAACCTGCGGAGCCACAAACGTGCACCTTTCTACTGGACCAGAGATTATTTGGCGGGAATCGGGTCCCCTCCCCTTTCCTTCATAACTAGTGTCGCAACAATAAAATTTGAGCCTTGATCAGAATAACTGTCTTGGCTACATTCTTTTCTCTCGCCACCTAGCCCCTCTTCTCTTCCAGGTTTCCAAAATGCCTTTCCAGGCTAGAACCCAGGTTGTGGTCTGCTGGCCGGACACAACATGGTAACACGTTTATTACAATATATTGTTATGTCCTCCATCATAGAGAATCTTCCTTTTCATCTCCTAAAATATTTGCTTGAGATATATTTTGAATATACATACACCTTAAAAACCCTTGTGAAAATAATAATCATAAAGGCATCAAGCTTCATGCAAAGTTTAACAGTTCAAACTTTTTATGATTATCTGCCCTATTTTACTTAAGAGTTTCATCCATTAAACACTCTTTGAATTTCTTCTGACCTTTGAAGATTTATGACTATACTGAATTATCTATTAAAATTTCTTAAAATCGTCAAAGGCAAGTGGTATAAAGCAAATTCCAGCCAAGGATAAAGGGTATTTTATATATGCCTTTATTAATAAATGCTTCTTAAAAATCAAAGAGCTGTGTGTATAAATGACCTTAAGAGCTGGGAGAAAATTTAATAAGCAATGTAGTGTATCTGTCATCTAATAAAACAAGAATTTTTTTATCCAAAGAAAATTTATATTTCTTCCTCATTTTTTACTTGCTTATCTTGTAAATATATATTGATCGCTTTTTAAGAAAATCCTACTCTACACAAAATTTAATTTATGAACATACTATTCTCATAATTTTTATATATATAATTTTGTTTCTAGTGTAATAAAAAAAGCCAACTCAATAAAAATCTAAATATGTTCCACTATTAGTATTAATATTAACCTGTATAATACTATTCCTGGTATAAAAACCACATTTAAATATAATCTGAATTCAAAAGCACAGTATGTAATCTGTATATATTAATGTATAGTAACTCCTCATGTACTAGTGATCTGATAGTTAAAGACCTGGCTATCCATGGTGTTTCTTTTAGACATTATCAGTTAATTTTTCCACAAATTGAATTTTATGTGTGAAATGATCTATTTAAGGATACGGAAAATAGTTTCATTGTACCTGTATTTTTATTTCATTTTCAAGGTAACCTAAGAAAAATTAGTTATCATCAGTAAGTACTGTATGGAGTCCAAGAGCTAATTGTAGAGTTGAAACTCACCAGAGAAAAACAGAGATTCAAGAAGTAAGCCCATGTCTAACTGTGTCTGTATCATGTATTTTTCCCCCAAATTACTTTCCTCTGTCTTCTCTATTCTCCAGTTTTCTTCATGTTCCTGCCTTTTCAATCACAACTATTAACTGAAAAAAGCCTTTCTATAGATGCATACATACAAGTGGGTTTGAGCCTGGAAGACATCTTAGACCTGGAAGAGAAGAGGGAATCAAGGCGGTTAGAGAAATAATGGAACCAAGACAAGCGAGTCTGCTCAAGGTTCAAGTTTTTAATGGTGGACACACTTTATAAAGGAGAGGGGAAAGCCCATTCCCGCCAAGCTGGAGGTGACCACGTGTAGGATCAGATGTAGAACAGCTAGGCCAACTCCCAGCAGGTAGCAGCAGTGGCAGTGGCAGAACAATAGAGTGATCCAGGGAGGCAGGCTCCACCCTAGGTGATCTCCTTAGTGGTAAGCAAAGTCAAGGTCTGGCTCAGCCTGCTTCAGGCTTGTGGGAGGCTACATCTCCTCCCTGTTATTAATATAAAAAGAAAATCTGGACTGAGGCATAAAATTTATCTATGCTCTATAGTTCTGCCTGATTTCTTTGGGCCTAGTGTAGAAACCTGTCTCAGTGGTATTCCCTAACTTTTCTCATAGTAAATCCTTATTTGGTTAAGACTGTCCCTACTGTCCTAGTAAACGTTCTGCAGACCAGCCCTGAGCTGTTGGCTCTGTCTTTTGTAATGCTTAATTAGTTACTGAATAGGTAACTTCCTTACTGAATTCCAAGTTGTTGGCTTCAAGGTCTTTCTAGGACATTGGAACACTGGTGAAGGCTTAGTTATATCAGAATTCAATCTTAAAAGGCACTTATAATAAGATAATACTAAAAGAGAGCACATTGATCCATACATCAGCCTAACTCGGGGATAGGGTAAGAATGTATGGGTTATGAGAACACCAAAGTTCTAGGAGGTGAGTTTCCATGAAACTCTTTGCCTCATGAGTGCTCTCAGGCCTCTCAGCCTGCCAAGCAAACTTCACTGGAGTGAGCATAGCATTCTCCCTCATTTATATATTTCTTCCAAAGTTTTGGAATGTCCCACCTCGTCATAGCAGCTATAGATCTTAGGAGTGCTCTAAAGATGAGTGTAAACACAACGATTTACTAATAAAATAGTGCCAATAATAATAGTAAGTAGGATAATATATTGAGCCCAATCCAGGGTATTCAATGCACTTAGGTTATCTTTTAAATCTCTGGCCAATTCATCAATGTTCCAAGTGTCCAAGTGACTATTGACCTGAATACTTGAAATTTCTGCCTTTCTAGCCCTCATAGCAAACCTTAATCCCAAGTCTGACCAAAAGCCACACTATGTACTAGAATGCTTCTTGTGCTGTTGGAGGCAGGGATGCACCTGGGATGCATGCCTGCTGCAGTCAGGCTGCAGGGCATTGACTGACCTGCTTGAAAAACAAAGTTCAGACAGTGAAAGGCACAGTACAAAACCTTCTTTTGGGGAAGTCCAGGTACTCCATTCAATTGCAAATTAGCAAAGATCAAGCTTAGACTTAGTGTTCCAGGTGTGGGGGCGGTGACCCTTGAGAGTTACAGGAAGGCTGCAGTCTTTCTGGGAGAGGAGGCTGTGTTCTAATTTAACTTTGTTAAGTAATAAAGAATATTTTGCTATCTTCCCTGGGATACTTTAATACTGGAATTATTACTAGACCAGTCCAAGATTGAGTTAGAATAATCAGTCACATGAGGGAAAGAGAAGAATCACTAATCTTTCTAAGTCAGATTACACAGTCTCTGATATTCTTTTTACCTTAAGGTTAAAAGCTTGAAACAAGGCAGCTTTACTTGTCCAAACCGGAAAAATGACAAGCAAGGATCTGTCGAAAACATGTACCCAAATTAGCTTCCTTGTCACTAAAGTCAGGGCACTTACCTGTCAGCCTGTCACATGAATTAGCCATCATGCTTCTGCAGCATTCTGTGAAGAAAACCTATGCTTTTCCTTTTCCTAATAAAGTAGCTGTTCAGGATCAAGCCACATGCCAATAAGTAGATCCTTTTAAGATACTATAAGGCATTTATTAAATTCTTTGACATCCAAATTTCAAAATTCTAAAATGAAAGTATGATTTAAATAATGTGCATGGGAATACACTAAATAATATGCACAGGGATATAATTTCCCCCTTCTTTGTATTTTAAGAAGCTAAAATTTTAAAGTTCTACAATATCTTGTCCTTGAGAATTAATAATTTGTTGACAAAAACGTCTCAAACACTTGACTGTTATAGTCAGTATTCATGTAACATGGGCAGTGACTAATTGCACTTTCAATTGTTTCTCTTAAAGAGCTGTTGTAACTAGAAAGCTTAAAAAGTTATTAATAGTCACATGTGTATAATGTATTTATTAAATCAGAAATAGGAGCATTATTTGCAGCAATTTATTAAGTATAAGTCCTCAAGAATTAACACTATTACGTGGAAACAAGTAGTTACTGAGGACACTAAGGGCAAAGAATTTAACATGCACAATTTCCAAAAATACTAAAATATTATCTTTAACCATGACTGTTTTGAATATATAAAGAACGAGATTCTATATCTAATCTATCTTATATGTAGAACCTATAGACTGCTTGAGATATAAATCTAGCGTTTTAGTTATGAGTTGTATATGCATAAGCAATTGCAAAATTGAGAACTAATAGCATCTGAGGGACGAACAATCTTAAGCAATTGTGAGCTCTGAGATATAATATTGACTATTAATATACAAATTAAGGTTTGATAGTTCAGCATTTTAAAACACCATCCACAGCACACAACTTAAATATCTGTGCTGAAGCAGGGGGAAGCTCAAAAGAATAAGCATGTGATCCAATTCACATCTACTTATTTCCCATAGAGAGGTTGTTTTTAAACACAATAATTGGGATGCCTGCATACATGAATTTATAGAAGATACAAAAGCATGAATAAAAACAATTTTTTAGCTTATCTTTGGGATATTGATTGTCAATTTTATATGATGGTGTGCAATAGATCAAATATTAATATTCTGTAATAACCAAATTAATTGCTGTTTAGAAAAAGGAAAAGACACTTAGTCAGGTTTTTAAGACACATTTTTTGTTATAGTTATCCAAAACTATATGAATTTATCTTATAATTCTTTGTTAGCACCACAGTGGCTTAATAGGATGTTGAAACTGTGTTTTGAGGTGAATGCCACCTTGGCCTCGCCTTTGAGAGGCATTAGCTAATAAAATACTTTCCACTTAGAAAACAATATGCACTGAAAGATTCAAACTCTTAGCTTCTTGATTACAGCTCACTAGAAGCAAAACTCTTTACAATTATCAGAATGCAAAGGAAAAAACAAACCTTTAAATCTATAATAACTTTATATGAAGTAGACAAGCCAGATTGTAATGCCTTTATAAATTCTACAGCCCAATTGACTTTTTATAAATTCTGAATTTAAGCATTATTTCAAACATCTGGATAGATCTGCAACAATGTTTTATTAGTTAAAGGGAATTTACCCTGAAGGTAGAGAGGGGGGGGGTGGTTCTCAGAACTTCTCTAGTCACAGTTTGGGAAACAAAGGAGATTTTGTGCCAACTTCCCCAAGGCTGCTCTGAACTTGCATTAACTCGAACATGAGAAAAAAAATTCCAAACCAAGCATTTTGGCCCTCCTGTAATGAAGACAGATTTTAGAACTACTAAGTTTCATATGCAATATTAGACCATAACTACAACTTTGGGAAAGCAAAACCCAATTTCAAAACGATTTATCACCTTAAGAATCAACATTAAAACTTCACTACTACATTGTAAGATTTGGCTGCCAATTTATACCTATGAATGCACGATAGTGCAAGCTTTAATGCTTCATTAAAGAGACCTTGCTTTAATTCTTTTCTTTACATTTACTTTCTAGGATAAGAATCATATTAAATATTATCTCAGCTAGAAGTATCTTAGGAGGCCCAATTTTTTGGCCTGCTTATGCCACGTGTTTGAAAGACTCCTGAGTTGCCAATTTAAGGCTAACCTTCTGTTACCAATGTAACAATTATTTAATCCTAACCAATAACTTATGCGCTGATTATAAAGACACGCAGAGCACATTACCAGTAAAATACCAAATGAAGCAGCTACACTTAGATCAATCAGAGAATATTAGTTTTTCTAGCTATAATTATAAAAAAAAAAAAACTTTGTAATTAGCTAAACGCAATAATCAGTAATGCAGATAATTTTCTTAGGAAAAAAAAAATCAGTGTTTTTGCCCCAAAACCATGAGGCTGCAGACTCCTTAAAAAAAAAAAAAAAAACCCAAAAACAAAACAAAAAAGTTTTTCCAGCAGGGGCCCTCCTGCTGTGCCTGATCCTGGCTAAAGCATGTGGCCACTCTCGGCTTTGCTATACCAGCAGAGAAAGTTTTAGTCATCTTTTATTTTCCAACATGAAAACACAGAGCATTCAAACATTCAGACGACTAGACAGAAACATACATGAATTGAACACCTGAATAGACTGGTGCACCAGACATTAGACAAGACCTTAGACAAAAACACAAAGAGGGCAGAGAACTTCTTCTGTAGGGCCCAGAGAGAACAAAGCAGGGCGCCCCTAAAATTTCTCTCTGCTTCTGGGACATTTTCCTCCCGCCTGATGCAGTTTCTGACTGCAGCCAATCTGCCTAATTATTAAATCCAAACCCTTTTATCCCTCTCACCTAAGCAGCAGCTTCTGGAAGCTGTGGCTAACTGCCTGTTACGTTCCTAGATTCTGATAACTGTTTCAGCTTAGCCCGTACCACACCTTAGCAGCCCTTTGCTTCTCTGGTACGAATTTTCTTTAATTCTTTTCTTCATCCATGGAGCTCCAAACCAGCAGTGTTTCTTCCAAACGTCCTCTGCCATTCCCATGTCACACGTTGGTTCACCAAATTGTTGGGGCCTGCCTGTGGCTCTCATGTCCGGGTTTGAGCCTGGAAGGCATCTTTGAACTAGAAGAGAAGAGGGAATCTAGGCGGGTAGAGAAATAATGGAACCAAGACAAGCTAGTCTGCTCAAGGTTCAAATTTTTAATGGCTGACATGCTTTATAAAGGAGAGGGGAAAGCCAACTCCCAGTAGGTACCAGCAGCTGCAGTGGCAGAACAATAGAGTGATCCAGGGAGGCAGGCTCCACCCTAGGTGATCTCCTTAGTGGTAAGCAAAGTCAAGGTCTGGCTCAGCCTGCTTTAGGCTAGTGGGAGGCTACACTCCACCAGTAAAATGAGGCAATTCAAACCAGGTTTTACTGAAAAACTGATCTTGGCTGAGTTTACTGGTCCCAAAGACTGAGGCCAGGGTAGTCACCATGGTGAGAGAGGAATTGGAGGGGAAAGAAAGAGAAGGAGAAAGAGAAAGAGGAAGAGGAAGAGGAAGAGGAAGAGGAAGAGGAAGAGGAAGAGGAAGAGGAAGAGGAAGAGGAAGAGGAAGAATAAGAGGAAGAGAAAAAGAGGGGGGAAGAGGAAGAGAAAGAAAAAGAGGAAGAGGAAGAGAGAAAGGGTAAGCATACAGGGAGAGAAAGAAAGGGGGTTGCAAAATGTCTGGAATAAATGAGGAAGAGCCTGTGGGGGAATGTCGAAACCCAGGCCCTGGGCTGGAAAATCCGGAGGCAGTGTACGCCAGCAGGGAGTGAAGAATGCTATCAGATCTGGAAGCCAAGTCTGCTTTTCTACATAAAACATGTACCTCAGTCCGTCCATTGGGTTCAAACCAGAACATTGGTGAGTCAGTAGAAGTTATGTTCATATATTCTTACACTCCAAACCACTTCCATAAAATTGACAATTATATTTAACTTGTGCCCAAACTATCAGTTTTTGATATCTATCATAACATATAAATACATATCTGAAAAACGGAATATGTTTTCTATAGTTTAACTTTTTTGTTTTTTAAATTTTAGTGTGAGGGAAGAACACTGGAGTTTCTTGTATGGCAGGCAAATATTCTACTGTTGAACTGTAACCTCGGGCTTAAAATTCATTCAATATCAGTTATTGATTGGATTCATTATTATGCCCAACATATATAATATTTACATTTAAAAGTATATAAATTAAATTCTAGAAGTTATAAATGAATTAAAATAAAACCTATAAGCCCACAGATTCTTTAAAATATGTATAAAATGTATGACTTGTATGTATGATAAATATATCCTTCCTGACTGAATCTAAGAACGTTTTATTGTACACTAGTTGGTTGCAGGTTTCAAACCCTTCAGTATTATAGAACATTAATTTATAATGCTCAAAACAAGAATATTAGGAACTAAGCAAGCAAGAATATTCTAAACTTCTGAACTATGCTAAAAATGTCTGATAGACTCTGGAATATTTCCCAGAAAGAATTCATTGAATTCAGGTTACCATGGCGATTAGCAAAAATGTGGAATGAAGTTCATTTTGTGATAATTGCTACATATTTGCAGCTGAAGAGCATCTTTCAGTTCCAGTGCCAAACTTTGAGACCATAATAGCTCTGCAATCTGAGTTGTCTATTTAAACCTATAATACGTTACTAGACAGACAGACTTATGTACAGATTCTTTTTTATTTATTTAATTTTTCTGGTGATGAACAACATGATAATTTCAAGGAATAAATTCCTATTATAGGAATATTTTGTGTGTAGTTCAGATCAACTTTTACAAAACAATTTATAGTGAATTTAAGCCAAATTACAGTTAAAGGAATAACAGTTTATTTTGTATTAAGTCCTCTTTTCTCTTCAGAAATGCCGTAGCCAGGGTTTCTATTCCTGTACAAACATCATGACCAAGAAGCAAGTTGAGGAGGAAAGGGTTTATTCAACTTACACTTCCACACTGCTGTTGATCACCAAAGGATGTCAAGACTAGAACTCAAGCAGGTCAGAAAGCAGGAGCTGATGTAGAGGCCATGGAGGGATGTTACTTACTGGCTTGCTTCCTTTGCCTTGCTCAGCTTGCTTTCTCATAGAACCCAGGACTACCATCCCAGAGATGGTACCACCTACAAGGAGCCCTCCCCACTTGATCACTAATTGAGAAAATGCCTTACAGCTGGATCTCATGGAGCCATATCCTCACCTGAAGCTCCTTCTTCTGTGGTAAGTCTAGCCTGTGTCAAGTTGACACACAAAACTAGCCAAAATAAGGAGGAAAGCTGAATTTGTTTTTGAAGCAGTAAAAGGATCTTGCTTCATAATTACTTCTGAAAAAGTCCATGGTCTAATGGCAATTTTTGTGAATTAATAATGTTTTGATAAATCATGCCAAAATCAGGAAGTTTGTGCCTTCAAAAATCTCTTGGGAGCTAGGTAAATCTTAAATACCCAAAGTAACAAGTGACTTAATCATTTCTAATCATATTTTATATGAAGGGTTATTACATTATATTAAGAATATACAAATAATGTTAATGTTTCTGACCAGAATTAAGATTCTGAGCACTTATAACAACATTCTTCATGTATATAATACTTTGGATTCCTGGTGCTTATGATTTCACAACTCTGTCATTCTTAGCTTTCAAGAACCCTCTAAATAAAACAGTAAATACAAAAATACAGATAGCCTGTGACACATCTCACTTAATCCTCAACAATAATTTGAAAAAAACTGTTTTATTATTCATTGTGTAGGTGATAATATAAAGATGTGGAGAAATGTAACTAGATTACATTACACAGGATGTGGCAACACCAGACATCAACTTGAAGCAAGTAGCCCCAAGCATCCTCACTTAAACATCTGATGGTACATGACTGATCTTAATGTATTCTTGTCCCATTATTAGAATCTAATGTGGAACCACAAAGAAACCAAGTAGTGGTAAAATTCTAGGACTATGAAACAGAAATATTGGAATTTACTATTATTTTTTTGACTGAAAGGACCTATCACCACTCCATTACAACTCAGTTCTTAGAGTTGAAAGTAAAGTTAGTGTCCTTTCTGCCTTTAAGATTTGGGAAATAAGTTTAATTTTTAACTCATCATTGTAGTTAGCACCTTCAGAATAGATTATCCTGACAGTTATTTGTGTAATGTGTTACCTAGTATCTTAAATTTTCTTATTTAAATACATATTATCATATATAAAACATACCACATAGTTGTTATTCTTATCTCTATAGGTTAGAGAGAGCATGTGATTTATCCTTCAGTGATAAGGGAATATGCAAACTAATTAAAATAATCATTTCCAAACTAAGGAGAAAGTAAAGAGAATTATAGCCTGGCATGTAGATTGCTGTCTATATTCAGGTGAGGGCAGGCACAAAATGATTGGGCAGTGGAAAAGGAAGGCTGGCTGAGAATTTTACAGCCCAGGACAGAGAGTACAGAAAGATAGAGAAGGGAAGGAGAGAAAGAGGAGCCATAACCACATATTACTGGGAGACATAAGTATTGGGGATTTCTTAGACAGGTGACTAAATAAGAAGTAGGATGTGTTTGCCTCATCTAGGGGTGTAGCTTGTGTTTATATCAATTGGATTTTAAGTTCATTGTGTGGGTATTTGTGGGTTGGGAATTTACTGATGTAAATCTGACTGATAAATCACAAGCCTCTGGAGTCTTAATTTTACCAGGTTACAATCCAGAGCAAGAGAACCATGAGATGGATGGTCATTGCATGGGGCTAGCCATGGAGAAGGTGAGACCACCAGGTCAGAGAGTAGAGAGCACTAGAATGGGATGGTATCTTTTTACATTTCTGCAACACTGGCATAGCTTCAGAGGGCAAGAAAATTAACTCCTCATGTGACAAACTTTTCATATGACAAACAGAAAGAAAAGAGTTTAAATGCCTAAAAGTTTCTAGTAGTTCACAACTCTAAACCCATATAAATATAAATAGGTATGTAAGAAAGAGAGACAGTGTGAAATTCAGATCAAATAGGTCAGTCAAATAAATATAGTTGAAATTAGTGTCGAGAATTCTCAAAAGTCAAAATAAAGAAAAATAAACAGCCGCCAAACAATTCCAAACAACAGTTTAGGTTTTTAAATTTTGGTTTTGAGAGAAAAAGAATGGCATTTGTGGAAGTAGGGAACAATGTAGGAAGCTGCTAGTTATCTAAAGTTTCTACTTACCTCTTTCTCCCTGAGAAAAGCATACATAACCCTGTGTATGTAAAGATTATATATACTTACATATATATACATATATACACACACACACACATATATGTATATATACATATACACACACATATGTATGTATGTATATATATATATATATATGTAATGTCCCTGTAATAAATCATAAATACATTTAATTTAAGGTAATCCTTCAGTATATTTACAATTTTACCATTTAATAAAGATAATTGCAAAATGAAACAGATGTACCTGTTTTTACATAATACAACTTAAATTTGGTTGAATGTTTTATGCTATAGGACATAAAACATTAAACATCATTTTGATATAATTGTCAATGATAAGAATTTACTCTTGCTTAAATGCATAGAATTAAAATGACAAAAGAATCCTTATTATCATTTCAAAAAACATTGGAAATTCTTTCCTAAGCCTAAACTAATTGAAACAGCACCTTTCATTGAAAGTGCTTTCTTTTTTTCTACTGGATGATTTTAGCTCCCTTCTCAAAAAACGCCAGCAAGATTTTGCTGAAAGGACCCTGATATAGCTGTCTCTTGTGAGGCTATGCTGGGGCCTGGCAAACACAGAAGTGGATGCTCACAGTCAGCTATTGGATGGAACATAGGGCCCCCAATGGAGGAGCTAGAGAAAGCGCCCAAGGAGCTAAAGGTGTCTGTAACCCTATAGGTGGAACAACATTATGAACTAACCAGTACCCCCCCGCCCCTGCATATGTATCAGAAGATGGCCTAGTCGGCCATCATTGGGAAGAGAGGCCCCTTGGTTTTGCAAATTTATATGCCTCAGTACAGGGGAACACCAGGGCCAAGAAGTGGGAGTGGGTGGGTAAGGGAGTGGGGAGGAGGGTATAGGGGACTTTTGGGATAGCATATGAAATGTAAATGAAGAAAATACCTAATTAAAAAAAAGTTAAAATTAAAAAAAAAAATCAAGTGACCTTAGGCGAGTGGGTTCATTTCTCGGTCTTCAATTCTATTCCACTGATCTACGTGCATGTCTCTGTACTAATACCATGCAGTTTTTATTATGATTGCTCTGTAATACAGCTTGAGGTCAGGATTGGTGATTCTACCAGAAGTTCTTTTATTGTTGAGAATAGCTTTTGCTATCCTGAGTTTTTTGTTATTCCAGATGAATTTGAAAATTGTTCTTTCCAACTCTATGAAGAATTGAGTTGGAATTTTGATGGGGATTGCATTGGATCTGTAGATTTCTTTCAGCAAGATGGCCATTTTTACTACATTAATCCTGCCAATACATGAGCACAGGAGATCTTTCCATCTTCTGAGATCATCTTCGATTTCTTTCTTCAGAAGACTTGAAATTCTTGTTGTACAGCTCTTTCACTTGTTTGGTTAGAATTGTGACTATTGTGAAGGGTGTCACTTCCCTAATTTCTTTCTCAGCCCATTTATTCTTTGAGTATAGGAAGGCAACTAATTTGTTTCAGTTAATTTATATAGAGCCACTTCACTGAAGTTTTTATCAGGTTTAGCAGTTCTCTAGTGAATTTGGGGGTCACTTAAGTTTACTATCATATCATCTGCAAATAGTAATATTTTTACTTCTTCCTTGCCAATTTGTATCACTTTGACTTCCTTTTGTTGTCCAATGGCTCTGGCTAAGACTTCCAGTACTATATTGAACTGGTAGGGAAGGAGTGGACAGCCTTGTCTAGTCCCTGATTTTAGTGGGATTGCTTCAAGTTTCTCTCCATTTACTTTGACATTGGCTACTGGTTTTCTGTATATTGCTTTTACTATGTGCAAGTATAAGACTTGCATTCCTGATCTTTTCAAGACCTTTACTATGAAGGGGTGGTATATTTTGTCAAATGATTTCTCAGCAGCTAATTAGATGATCATCTGGGTTTTTCTCTTTGAGTTTGTTTATATAGTGGATTGTATTAATGGATTTCCATATATTGAAGCATTCCTGCATCCCTGGATCATGATGGATGATCATTTTGATGTGTTCTTGGATTTGGTTTGCAAGAATTTTAATGAGTATTTTTGCATAGCTATTCATGAGGGAAGTTGGTCTGAAGTTCTCTTTCTTTGTTGGGTCTTTGTGTGGTTTAGACATAAGCATAGCAGTGGCTTCATAGGATGAACTGGGTAGTTTTCCTTCTGTTTCTGTTTTGTAGAATAGTTTGTAGATTATTGGTATTAGGTATTCTTTGAAGATCTGATAGAATTCTGCACTAAAACCGTCTGGTCCTGGACTTGTTTTGTTTGAGAGATTTTTAATGACTGCTGCCATTTCTTTAGGAGTTATGGAGCTGTTTAGATGGTTTATCTGATCCTGATTTAACTTTGGTACTTATTATCTGTCAAAAAAAATTGTAGCATATTTGCGTGTTACAATTCATGAAAAGATGAATTATTGCACTGTAGAATCTGATACAAATGAGTTCAAATAACTACAGTTTTAAATATATGTTCATGATAGTGCTGAAGGACATAAATTCTACAAAGCAGAGCTCCTTTATCCAGTTTCCTTATACTATATACTTAATCTGTATAAGCGATCAACTGTATTTTAACAAAATAGCTTGATTCTGTAATGAGAGCTTTTTCTTAAATGTACCTTATTTGAACCCACTTACATGGTTTTCTTGCTTTGAATATTGTATTCTTCTATATTCTATCTTTTTCAAGGCAGCCATATTTATCTTTAAAACAAAGGAAGGTGCCAAGTGTGTTGACTAGATCTTGTATCCCTAGCACATGGGAGGCTGAAGAAAGGATTTATGTGAGATTATGGCTAGCCTTACCCAAGGGTGAGTTCAAGGCTAGCATAAGTGACAGAGTAAAACTTTTTCTCTTATTTTAAGAAAAGAAAGAAAGAAAGAGAGAGAGAGAGAGAGAGAGAGAGAGAGAGAGAGAGAGAGAGGAAGGAAGGAAGGAAGGAAGGAAGGAAGGAAGGAAGGAAGGAAGGAAGGAAGGAAGGAAGAAAGAGAAAAGAAAGAAAAAAAAAAGAAAGTTTTTACTTCAAAAATGTCCTCACTGTAGATGATGCATAAAAGGGAGCAAGAGTCTACCTACCAAGGAGACTTTTGTGTCCGGCCAGCAGATCACAGGTCTGGGTTCTAGCCTGGAAAGGCATTTTGGAAACCTGGAAGAGAAGAGGGGCTAGGCTGCGCGAGATAAGGACGGAAACAAGACAAGGCTCTGCTCAAGGTTCAATTTTAATGTCAGCAAACATGCTTTATAAAGAAAAGGGGAGGCCCGTCCCTGGCCAAGCAAAGTTCCTTTGAAGTAGATAGCCTTTTAGTGGGAACTCCCAAAGATTGAAGTTAGGTGTCAACTTCGGAAGATTCTTGGAAGAGAACCGGTTCAGCCTCAGGCTGGTTGGGCCTCAGGCAGGTAGTGGCACATCAAAGGAGCAACACAGCAGGTGGCTCCACTTAAGCAGCGTTGGTCACAGCCAGCCTAGCTAGGCTGGAAGGAGGTAACAGGAGACCACTGTGTTATTGTAGCAGACAAGAAGGTAACTTGATTCCAAATTGATTAGATTATAGATATAGATATAGATATACACAGATAGTGAAGAGACTGTTTTAAATGATGTAACATGGGAAGATGTATGGGGAATAATACCTTTGTCTCTACTTTGTTTTACAGTGTACAAAAATATCAAATAGGAAATGAATTTAAGTTTGGTCTGCATACATATATACACTTATGTATGAATAAGTGATATCATAGAATGTACATGTTGATATATAGACAAGTAGTAGAACCTATAAATACACAAAATTCATTCCAGAGTTCTGAGAAAACCAAGGAGCCCAGAACTCAAAAACAATGGCAACCCATAGTTTTTATAACTACAAAGCAGCTCTTATGTTTCATTATGTAGAGAAGAAAAGAAAAAGAAGTCAGAGGAGGCTCCTAGATTTAGTGAAGTGAATGTTACTAATTAGTTTTCCCATGACACAATAGATATGAAAGTGAAGAATAGCCAGGCAGTGGTGGCGCACACCTTTAATCCCAGCACTTGGGAGGCAGAGGCAGGCAGATTTCTGAGTTCAAGGCCAGCCTGGTCAACATAGTGAGTTCCAGGATAGCCAGGACTATACAGAGAAACCCTATCTCAGGAAAAAAAAAAAAAAGAAAGAAAGAAAAAGAAAAAGAAAAAAGAAAAGAAAGGAAAGGAAATGAAAGGAAAGGAAAGGAAAGAAAAGAAAAGAAAGAAAGTGAAGAATAGGTTGATTAGTAAGTGTAAGCTGAGGAAAGGGGGATGAATATAAATAGAGTTTGTGTTGATTAAAGGAGGAAAGGATGTGTATAAATAAAGGGTTTTCAAGGGACACAAGAAAATAATGCATATGGTTGTGTCATCTGTCAGTACCCAGGCATGAATACAGAATTAATTTATTAGATTATTTCGAATATGTTATAAAACAATATACTTCTTACCATATAGAAGGACATCACTAAGCCCCCTAAATCCATTCTTTATAGGAATTTGAGAAACACTACTAGATTTGAAGATAATTAGTTTTGGTGTATAATAATATAAAATGGTAAAGCAAGCAATGATTTATTTTTATTCAGATATTTTGTCTATCATGTACTATTTTGTGGATTCACTTAAACATAATTCATAGTGGAGTGGAGATATGTTCAGTGATTCAGAACACTTGTTGCTCCCCAGGACAACTTCAGCTAGGTTCCCAACACCAACTGTATGGAATAGAATACCCTCTTCTGACCTCCTTGGGTATGTAACACACACACACACACACATCAACAAACGTTTTTTTAATCTTAAAAAAGTTCACAGGCTGGCCAGATGTTTCCATGGGAAAAGGTGTTTGTGTACATGTTTGACCGTTTTAGTATCTGTGTGCATTTGGCTACTTTTTTAGGTTCTTTTACTTACTACACTTCACCCTAATCCCTTCAATCCCCCCAATACTACGCAGGCTAGAAAGGTTATAGTGGTAAAGGGGCATAGACCTTTTTAGACTAATTCCTGTGGACTAGGGGCATCAAGTTCCTTGGGGCAAGTACAGTCCTCAACATATCTCCAACCAGCAACCAGCAACAAACAGCAATCCAGCAATCCAGCAAACAGCAAAAGCAATAGCAGGAACTAGCAACAACAGGGGCAGCAGGAGGGAAGTAGCAACCACTGCAGCCTCTCAGGGCTCTGGCATTTTTATGCCCTCACAACAGTCCTCAGAATTCCAAATATAAACTATCTTCACACCCCTGACAGAGCACAAGACAAATCATAGTTAGATGTTGTGAACAATCCGAAGCTATGCCATATCTCACTCCTGGGACTGAAACAAAAACAAATTCCTGTATCATAACTGGATTTTCATAGAAACCAAAACTTTCAGTACATTGATCCATCAAGAAGTTGTCCACTGTCTACCACAGGCATACCCTGGCACACTGATTCCTACACACACACACACACACACACACACACACACACACACAAAATCAAATACAAATTTAAAAATATTTCACCAAAGTTCTCCTTACAACATTTAGTTATATACCTTTGCATCATCATTGAATGTCATCTACAACACATTTCAATGCAGTTTCTAAACAAAAACCAAGGACAACTGATTAACAGTTGTGATTAATAGCATATATAATAGAATAGGAACTATTCACAAGAAGAGTAGAGTGCTGAGGAAAAGAATGGCAATGATGATGTTGCAGCTAACAAGAAAGCAACATGAAAGGTGCCTTCAATTGTTAATTCCAGCATAAATCATATTCATCAAAATATTAACTTGAATTTGAAAATTGTGATTCTTACTTAAGAAGCACAACTTCTTCTAAAACAGTCCTGTGGTCTGATTAGAGACATCTTTTTCCAAACATGGTAGATAGAAAATCATACCTTCATTTGTTGAGATGTAGCATAGTCCTAAGCAAAAAAGGCTGACTTTACTTATAAATCATTTAGTACATTTCAACTGAAAGGGAAGCTATATTTCAATGTTATTTTATTAATTTTTGAGACATGCCAATATAATTTATTTAATGACATATCTAAGTTCTTTTTGTTTCTTCCTGACACAAAATCATAGGCGTTTCTTTTTTTCCCCATTAATTAATTTATTTATTCATTTAACCTCCTTGATATAGCCTCCAGCATCCTACCCCACCCCCCTCAAACAGACTCTCTCCCTCCCCCTCCCCTTCTTCTCTGAGAGGTTGGAGGTGACCCTAGGCATCCCCTCCCCCAACCCTGGCACATCAAGTTTCTGTAGGTCTAAGCATGAGTTCTATCCCACTGAGGCCAGACAAGGCAGCTGCCTCCAACAGATCCCACAGACAGACAACAGCTTTAGGGACAGCCCCATCTCCAGTTGCTGGGGATCCACATGAAGACTGAGCTGCACATCTGCTACATATGAGCAGAGTTGGGGAAGGGGCTAACTGGAATTTCATACAGAAGTTTTTCTTAGCTATCTATTTTGCCCTTTAGAAAAGCACAAAACTTGAAGCAGCTAGCTGGGTGCACTGGGTTGTTTTCATTTGGTTTATCTATTGTCTTAGTCACTGTCATATTGCTGTGAAAAGACACCTTGACCAAAGAAATTCTTTTGAAAGAAAGTATTTAACTATGTGCTTGCTTATAGTTCCAAAGGTGTGTCCATTATCATCATGGCAGGAGGTGTGGTGCTACAGCAGGCACACCTGATCCACAGGCAGAGAGAAAGAGACTGAGACCACTTCCAGTGACACACTTCCTCCAACAAAGCCACCCTTTCTAATCCTAATTCTAGCAAAGAGTTTGATTCTTAGGTAGCTAAGCATTCAAATGTAAGAGCCTATGAGGGCCATTGTTATTCAAACCCCTACATGCTTTGTCTGTATTTCATTTAAAAAACAGTAAGCATGGAGAAAACTGTTCTCTCTTGAAGTTGAATTAGTGAAACATCCTTTTGTTTGTCTCATTTTGTGTAAACCCTATAAAGAGAGTCTAACTTTAAAAAGAGAAAGTTATTTAATTAGAAAGCAGATGTCAATTCCTTCAAAAATTTCATTCATTTACAGATCCAAATCATTGAATGATGTTAGAGTGCTAGATGGCTTTCATTCCAGTTTCTTTTTATTTTTGTGTATAGTTACATTCCAGAAGAATTGATACTCTAACATGCATATTATGCTACATTAAAATTTTATTTAATACCTATATGTAACATGTAATATGTACTCACCTTCCAGGTCTTATACTTCATTTTCAAGGCAATATGGTTATGGATGGCCTAGCATGACCTTCCATTTGCTGGCATTTTAGGAAGTCAATGAATAACATTCTTGTCTTTTCTCGTGTTCAAAACCAGTTGAGATATAAACATTGAAGTGGCAGAGATAAAAAATGTTTTGATTTTTTATTTTCCTAATAAAGTCTCATCAGAAAAAGAATATGTCTTAAGTTCTTTGAAAAATGGGTAATGGAACAGCAGAATTGAAATGTTAATTCTATCCAGGCAAAGGTTGTACTGGCCATTCTCCAGTGATACTGCCATATACAATTTATGTCATATTTGTGTCATGTGTATGCACATGTACTTCCAAACACCCTCATAGGAAATTTATGACTTCTCTGTGCAAGGGAATGGGTGAGGATACAGAGACTTGGAGCATTACTTTAAAAGACTGGTCAGACGAAGAGGTAGCCTGGTGGTCAGAGGGAAAATATTTACCTCTATATTCAACTGCCTTTATTGTCATGGAAGGAGGGAGGGAAGCAAGCAAGCAAGCAAGAAAGCAAGAAAAAAGGGAGGGAGGAAAGAAGGAAGAAATGGAAGGGAGGAAGGAAGGAAGGAAGGAAGGAAGGAAGGAAGGAAGGAAGGAAGAATAAAAGAAAATATTGAAAAAATTAGCAAATATTTTCTATCTCCACATGAGTTCTATGATATGTGTATGCCCACACATGTATACACACAGAGACACGAAAACACAGGACTGTCCATATACAAATAATAAATAGATGTAATAAAAAGATTTCAAAATCTAGTTGAAGGTTTTGTTTTTGTTTATTTGACATGATCATAGGGTCTTGGTTAGGACTCATAAGAAACATTTTTTTCAAGTTCCTGTCATGAGTACCGTCCTCATTTTAACCTTCTGTGTTCTTTCTATGTAGCAGAGGATTATCACTCAAATGCTTATCACAATGTCACTGCCCAGTTCTACAATCCAGTGTTAAGTGTCTTGAAAGAACCACAACGTGAGGACTCCCCCACGTTCTGACTCAGGAGAGGCGACACCCCAAATCACTCACAAGAAACGGTCTTGCTGCAAACTGCAAGAGGATTTTTATTCAAGAGTGCTCTTGGGCCACACAGTCATACACCACGCAGGGGTAGAGGACCATGGCCCTCGAGTAGCTGGGTAAAGGGGTATTTAAAGGAAGAAAAGACAACTCAAGGAAATGGGGAGGGCATTGTTGGAAAATACCAAAGATACCAGTTAAGAGTCGCAAGGAAGTGCAAAGTCACAAGAGTCACAAGGAATACCTGGTAATTGTTCAGGTTATCTCTCAAGACATTTTCTAAGAGTCCCTAACAATAGCACATTTGCATAGCGGGTTCCCGCAATGTTCAGGGTGACTTTCTTTGAATGAACACTCTTTGAACACAGGAATCAGGTGGGTGGAGGAATGTTGCTATCTGTTTTATGATTGGCATACCTTGGAGCATTAAGTCCCAGAGGTCACATTCCCAAGCCTGGGCCTAAAGGCCTAGAATTTTTTTTTTTTTTTACATTATACTTTCAGTCTCTGCTGCTTATTTTCTCAATTCTGATGTAGTTGTTGTTGCTGTCATTTAACCAGATATAATTATTCTTCCTTACTCTTATATCTTCTGGCGTATTATTTCCAAACCACCTAAAGTTATTCTTCAGAAACTTTGCAAATTTTCAAAAAAACCCACCAAACAGCTGCTGGAGTGACTTGTGTGGGCTGAGGAAGCAATAGCTAGGAGCTTGTTCCATAAATATACTTCATGTTAATTATTAATATCCCCCTGCCCCCTGTATTGAACAAATGAACAAGGAAAACACAAAGATAGGAAACTATAAATTTTCTATGCTAATGCTTTTATACCAATTAAGTATGAGGACCACAGGGTTTTTTAATATTTTTTTTCCTCCCATATGCCTTTGTTATATGGCTGCCATATTTTGTTTGAAAATTTTATAAATCAATGAAATAATGAAAATCTAAATGAAAAACTTAAAACATCCAAATCCCTACGTTGACTCATCTCCCCTCACCTGAGCAGGAGGCATTTATTTCTTTATTGAAAAACTCATTACATATGCTTCTGCAATGTCAATTAGCAGTGGCGTAACAGGAACTTTATGTTTGAGCTATAATGAATTTCTGTGAAAAAAAAAATGTTTTCCAGACTGAGGCAGCAACTGGAAAAAAATCCAAAATAGCATCTAAATTTACATTTTATTGTTATGCATGAATCCTTTTACAACTTCCTATAGGATATTTAGGGAAAAAGAAAAAAAAAGTTTGTGTTTCTTTTGCTGCTATGGTGTTAATACCTTTTTATAGAGCCTGCATTTGGGGCTCTGTAAGACTAAATTAGAAACAAACAAACAAACAGGAGAAACAGATGAGCTAAATCTCATACAAACTCCACATGTGAAGAAAGGAAATTGCCCCATGGGAATCAGAGCTTCTCTCTGTGGTTTGATTTCAGAACACAGATAAAACTAAAATTAATATAGTAAAATCTTCATTTTGATATGTGTATGACTGGACAGCTTTAGGAATGACTTTAGTCATGTCTCTGTACTTTCGCATTTGAAATTGGCTTCTTTAAAATTGTAGTGAGCTGCTTCCTGTGAAATATCAAGTCATTGTATATATCTGGCAGCATACCCCTCTGGGAAAGATTCAACATTTGACATCACTATGTAGGAGTTTTAACAGACAGAAAACACCCATGAAAGGTGATGTGTTAGAATAGCGGCTCACTTCTAAACATAGCACACCAGGCCGAAGCAGTTCCATATGTAAGAGGTTTTTTGGGAGAGAAAGGGACAAAGTGGCAGCAGAAAGAAAATGGGGGAAGAGAGACAGAGATCAGGGGTTTTTTTCTTTATATATATATATATATATATATGTGATGATGTAACACAGGTAAAGGTGGAAGGTGAGCCAAGTGGATTCTGGTAATATGATGGCTGTTACCTTGGTAACAGTTTTGCCTGTCCAGCCAATGTGATGTCACAGGTTTCAGAGGTCCTGATACCAACATACCTCCCTTCTTGTTATTATAAAGAGAAGGGAAAAAGGGAGGGGCAAGCTGATGGTGAAAAGAGA
Source organism: Mus musculus (assembly GCF_000001635.26). Lineage (NCBI taxonomy): Eukaryota > Metazoa > Chordata > Mammalia > Rodentia > Muridae > Mus > Mus musculus. The sequence goes on along the minus strand of NC_000076.6, from coordinate 32,939,649 downwards.
ACTAGGGCTTGTTGTCTCTTAAGCTGTTTCCCACTGTTTATGGGCATCATCAATTTTGGTGTGTACCATCAGGATCCACTTGGTAAATGTTTTAGGTTCCTCTGTGGACAGCAGCTCTTCTGTGAGTAATCCTATAACAGGAGTTGATTAATAGTTTGGTTAGAAATTTTTTGTATTTGCTGTTGAAGGAATATAGAAACAAGGAGGGAGCAAATAATAACGCCAGAAAGATGACTAGGAAAGGTGTTATGAAAAGGAGTATCCACTTCCATACAGAATTTTCGAAAATTCCAGAACTGGAGATCACACTTTCCCTGAAATTCTATATGTCTGGCTGTAGCACCTGGATTTTTTTTCCTTCACTTCTTAATAGCGTTCTCACGACCGGCCAGGAAGAACACAACAGACCAGAATCTTCTGCGGCAAAACTTTATTGCTTACATCTTCAGGAGCTAGGAGCGCAAATCCCCAGCCCCAAAAGCGAAAGCCACCCCTATATTACATCTTTAGGAGCCAGAGCTCCGGCGCGCCAAAGCGCAGAGCGTGCTCTATTGTTTACATCTTTAGGAGCAAGCGAGCAGGCGCCAGAGCCAGAGAGAAGAGCGCAAGTAAGAGAGAGTGGCGGAAACCCCGTCCCCTTTAAGGAGGAGTTATCCTTCGCTTAGGACGCATCACTCCCTGATTGGCTGCAGCCCATGGCCGAGCTGACGTTCACGGGAAAGGCAGAGTACAAGTAGTCGTAAAATACCCTTGGCACATGCGCAGATTATTTGTTTACCACTTAGAACACAGGATGTCAGCGCCATCTTGTGACGGCGAATGTGGGGGCGGCTCCCAACATCTCCCCCTTTTCTTTTAATAAGAGCAAATAGGCCACCCATATTAATGAGAGTGGAGATAGAGGTCAAATCCCCAGTGTGTAGGTAAAGGAGCCGTACACATAACCTCCTCCCAGGCTCATCACCCAGAGGGGTCCTGGTCTGGTCCCGTGTTGTTTTTCCTGGGGGAAGGACACTTGAACACTCAACCTTCTTGAAAGATGACATGTCTCCCTAGAATAGGCTCATTTTATGCCGCAGAGCCCTTCTATTGCAGTGCTTAGCCGTGCAACTCTCTCGGGCTGCTGAAGCACACTCACTCTATCCCGTGCAATGAGACTAGCCTCATGGGATATAAGAGCTGAGTGGCCAGCGACCTATTGCCTAAGCATAGATATATCAGGGGAAGCTCCATGTTCTAGTCCTGCAAGCGCCTGGGCAATAACCACCTTGTCTCTCCTAGTTTGGGCCTTAAGCTTACAGACCAACCAGAGAAGCAACACTAATCCACAGCAAAGTGTATCTCCAAATAATATCAATCCCACCCATTCTTTAAAGAAGGAAAATGCTGAAGAGATCCAATTGGGTAATCCTTTGGTCAGGGATAGGTCCAAGCGCGTGGAGTTGACCTGAAGTCTCAATTCCTGAAGGATCTGTTCAAATTCAGCCGTCCAATTCTGTAACATATACTGAAAAAGACTTTTTGACAAATTAGCTGCCCTAGTAAATTTAACATACTGAATGGAAGTAACACACAATCCCGGAAACTTTTGTTTACACCCCAGCTGAGCTATTTGCCATAATACATCTAGTTGTATCTGGACAAGATCTATGAGTTAAAAGACAACTTGAGGACAAGAACAGAGAACCTGAAGTTCCCCTTTATAATCCTGATCTACAACTCCAGGGTGGACAATAAGACCTTGTAGGCTGCAAGAGCCTGTCTCTGTCATTATTGTCCAGTGGCTTCACCTGCTCGGGAGAGCGCCTTCCAGGCCCTAATAGCCTTTTCATCTGATTCAGAACTATTAAGAACTGGCTCCTTGAGCTCATCTAGTGATGAGTAGAGGCTCCTTCTCCTAGAAGCCTCCGCTGATTGATCTTTTTTCTTTTCTTTTTCCTTCTCCTTCCTTCTAATCTCTCCCCAGGTATTCTTACCTGACCTAAACTTTTCCTCAGGTTCAAGACCCTTGGAAAGGCCTGTATACTTATTTTGTGAACCATATTTTCTCTTTGCTCCTACTCTCTCTCCCCGCTTTACTTCTGATAGATTGTCCTGAACTTCATCCAGAATCCGCCCTGCCTTAACCACTTGATAACATGTGAAAAGGAACAAAAGGGCTTCTAACACTAGAAAAAATTCAAGGCCAAACATACCTTGCAAAGCCATTTTCCACTTTACTTCTGATAGACTGTCTTGAATTTCCTTAGAAAGTTCAAGGCCAGGCGTACCTTGTAAAGCTATTTTCCACTTTACTTCTGATAGACTGTCTTGAATTTCATTAGAAAGTTTAAGACCAGACTTACCTCGTAAAGCTGTACTCACTGGTACTCTCGTTCCCCAGCTGAAAAGTTCTGAATTCATGCAGTTGAATCCTTCTTAACAGTCTGCTTTACGGGAACCTTTATTACCGCGACCCGCAGTTCTGGTTCTGGAATGAGGGATCTTCCTTGCGCCGGTCCCAAGTTTTCTTGTATTTTTTCGTCCCGGATTTTTTCTCGTCCCGGATTTCAGCACCAATTCTTAATAGCGTTCTCACGACCGGCCAGGAAGAACACAACAGACCAGAATCTTCTGCGGCAAAACTTTATTGCTTACATCTTCAGGAGCTAGGAGCGCAAACCCCCAGCCCCAAAAGCGAAAGCCACCCCTATATTACATCTTTAGGAGCCAGAGCTCCGGCGCGCCAAAGCGCAGAGCGCGCTCTATTGTTTACATCTTTAGGAGCAAGCGAGCAGGCGCCAGAGCCAGAGAGAAGAGCGCAAGTAAGAGAGAGTGGCAGAAACCCCGTCCCCTTTAAGGAGGAGTTATCCTTCGCTTAGGACGCATCACTCCCTGATTGGCTGCAGCCCATGGCCGAGCTGACGTTCACGGGAAAGGCAGAGTACAAGTAGTCGTAAAATACCCTTGGCACATGCGCAGATTATTTGTTTACCACTTAGAACACAGGATGTCAGCGCCATCTTGTGACGGCGAATGTGGGGGCGGCTCCCAACATTCACTATCATGAATTGGTTGATGTAGAAGTAGCATTCTTATTGGAGGAACAGGCAAAGACCACCTTCTTTATCGGTCAGGGCATCTAGAGCCCTTCGGTTCTGAAGCATCATAGCTACCAGAGAATCAATCTGTTTCTGGATAGTAAGCACAGCCTCAGTCATTCTTGAAGATTGTTTTTAAACTGGGAAGTGACTGTATTATATTGGGTCATGGAAGTTATTTTCCCTGCAATTACAGTACCAGCATCTATGGCTATTCCCATAGCGACCAAAGGTGGCACAACATGTACTGCCCTCTTATGTTGGGCAGCTATCGTTTATACAACTGGAATTGGCAGGGCCTTGTTTTCCTGGATTACTCACAGTTCAGGGAAAAGGAGTACCAACATGAAAACTCCTGACCAGCTGGTAGGTAGGTGATGATATGTCTGAGTGCCACAAAGAATTGACGTGCTCTGGACTGGAGGGCATTGTGGCAGAGATGATATATCAAGGGTTGTAGTTCTATTGCAGTCTAGGGAATTTAGTGTTCCTACAGGACTTGTCCTAGAGGTCTTAAAACAGTTTGCCATGCCAAAGAGAGGAATAGAGGTAAGGCATGGGGTCATGGAAACATTGGAGTCAGGGCAGCTGACAAAGGGTGAGGTAAGGTTACTTGGCAGTATCATCATTGGAGAGGCTGTAAGTGACAATCGTGAGTTAGTCCCAGGGTGTATACATAACCAACAGTCTTTAAAGCGTCCAGGCCTAGTGACATTAAGGAATTGGTATGCCGAGGTCATGGTCTGAAGCAAAAGACAAAATGACAATTTGGTGCCATTTATGAGGCATGATGTTAAAGAGGTAAGGACCTTGGAGGAGTGTTTGATTGCCTCTCCTACTTTTCCGATATCTAGGAGTTGGGCAATTGAGACATGTTTTCTCTTAAGTCCTCAGGAGTAGGCTGTATGTGAGTCTTTAGAAAATAATACAATACTTGGCTATTGGGATGAAAGAGTTGGTGAAGATAGGACAGAGCTTGGCTGGTATCAGCAGGTGAAGGTGGAAATGTAGGTTGTAGTGTAAGAATGTCCTAGGGAGGATGAGACAAGTTTAGACCCATAAGGGCCACACCTCTAGCTGACTCTTCAGCTCAGTTGTTTCCCTTGGAGATAATAGATTCATCTGTCTGATGGAATCTACAGTGGACAATCCCAATAGCTGTGGGGAGATGGGAGGACTTTAGCATGGCCATAATGTGGTTTGCATTAGTTGCTGATCCTCCTTTTGTGGTAAGTAATCAGCACCCCTTCCAGATAGCAGCTTGGAACAAGAGGATATGGAAAGCATATTTGGAGTCTGTGTAGATGTTGAGGGATTGTCCCTGTGCTAGTTGAAATGCACTGGTAAGGGCTATTAGTTCAGGCTGTTGATTGGTGGTATGAGCAGGAAGAACCTGTGCCTCCACCACCTCGGTGTCTGATACTATGGCATAACTAGCTCTTCTGGACCCTGTATGTAAAAAGGAGCTGCCATCTGTAGACCAGGTATAGATGGCCTGAGGCAATGTTCTCTCCTGTATGTGTGAAGGATGAAGTAATAGTTCCTCTAAAATTTCAGTGCAGGAGTGAGATAGGGAGTGGTCAGTATTTGGTCGAGGAAGAAGACTGGAAATATTAAGAGGCTGGCATGATTGGAAGGTGAGTGTGGGGTCTTCTAGTAGCCTGACCAAATACATGTGGCCTATCCCAGAATCCCTGAGGTAGAATAGTCTGTGTAAGTTGGGTAGAAAAGTGGGTATCAGGATCTGTACAGGTAAAGGCAAATATGTTCTGTGACTGGGCATCTAGGCGATAGAGAAACGTACATAGTAGGCTCTGTGGTATCATGGTGAGGAGAAACTAAGGCAACAGTTTGGGTTTTCAGCAGTGTGGAAACATGTCTGTGATGGAAAGAAGGTGGTTTGTTAGCTGGATCTAGTGTAGTAGTGTCATCTGGCAGAGGTTGTATAGGTTTCATGGCTAAGAGAAGTTGGGTTGGGGAACAAGAAGAGCACATGGAGGGATTGGAGTAAAGATAGAAGAATACTTGGTCATAGGGGACCTCTTTCTATTTACCAGTTTGCTGCCAGTATGTATTAAGATCTCTTAAAATAATTGGACCTAGGGTACCATTAAGTGGCCATTTGGAACTATTGTCTAGCTGGTACTGAATCCAGACCTTATTGCAGAGGCATATTAAATATTTGATGCATTCAAGTCCGGTGTTAGCTTCAAAGAGTTGAGATTTTCCAGGAGACATCCCTTTGAGGTGCCTGAAGGTACATTTTAAAACATTGCAGTACCCATTTGGGGGGGTTATTGGATTATTCACACCAGCGTCCCAAGAACAATTCAATAACCAAAAAGGAATCAGCCAGGCTAGAGGCTCAAGTTGTGACTACGGCCCCCTAGAAGCTACATAGTAAGTCCAGGACTTACTAGAAAGGGCTCTACCCTGGGCTCAGGGGTTCCTTAAACAGCTGTAAGAGACCAGAAGAGGGGTTCCTGGATTCCACCAAGACTACTCTGCTCAGGGGAGAGTGTGGACTACAGAAGCTAACAGCTTCTGGGACAGGCAGAAGCCAAAGAGCTTCTGGGGCAGAACATGTTTCAGGCTCCAGCCATCCAGGCACCTTCCCTGCCAGAGGATAGGTGTCCACCCCGCCAGGGAGGGCTTTGCCTCAGAACGTGGGGGAGCCATCTTGGTTCCTGGATCATGCCAAGACTAGTCTACACAGGTGAGAGTGTGAACTACAGAAGCTACACAGATTCTGGGACAAGCCCTGTTTCAGGCCTTCATCTTCTGACAGGAGGCAGGTCCGAACACCAGATATCTGCCCACCTTCTCTGCAAGAGGAAGGCTTGCCTGCAGAGAGTGCTCTAACCTCTGAAACTCAGGAGAGAGGTAGTCTTCCTGGTCAGCTGATAGAGGCTAATGGAATCACGAGAGGAACAAGCTATAACCAGAGACAACTATAACAACTAACTCTAGAGATTACCAGATGGCAAAAGGCAAACATAAAAATCTTACTAACAGAAACCAAGACAACTCACCATCATCAAAACCTAGCACTCCCATCTCAGGCACTCCTGGGCAGCCCAACACACCCGAAAAGCAAAACCCGGATTTAAAAGCATATCTCATGATGATGGTAGAGGACATCAAGAAGGACTTTAATAACTCACTTAAAGAAATACAGGAGAACATTGCTAAAGAGTTACAAGTCCTTAAAGAAAAACAGGAAAACACAACCAAATAGGTAGAAGTACTTAAAGAAAAACAGGAAAACACATCCAAACAGGTGATGGAAATGAACAAACCCATACTAGACCTAAACAGGGAAGTAGACACAACAAAGAAAACCCAAATTGAGGCAATGCTGGAGATAGAAACCCTAGGAAAGAAATCTGGAACCATAGATACACGCATCAGCAACAGAATACAAGAGATGTAAGAGAGAATCTCAATTACAGAAGATTCCATAGAGAACATAGGCACACCAATCAAAGAAAATGCAAAATGAAAAAATTCCAGGAAATCCAGGACACAATGAGAAGACCAAACCAACAGATAATAGGAGTAGATGAGAATACATATTTTCAACTTAAAGGGCCAGCAAATATCTACAAGAAAATTATAGAAGAAAACTTCCCAAACCTAAAGAAAGAGATACACATGAACATACAAGAAGCCTACAGAACTCCAAATAGACTGGACCAGAAAAGAAATTCCTCCCAACACATAATAATCAGAACAACAAATGCACTAAATAAGGATAGAATATTAAAAGCAGCAAGGGAAAAAGGTCAAGTAACATATAAAAGCAGGCCTATCAGAATTACACCCGTCTTTTTACCACAGACTATGAAAGCCAGAAGATCCTGGACAGATGTTACACAGACACTAAGAGAACACAAATGCCAGGCCAGCCTACTATACCCAGCCAAACTTTCAATTACCATAGATGGAGAACCAAAGTATTCCACGACAAAACCAAATTCACACATTATCTTTTCATGAATCCAGCCCTTCAAAGGATAATAACAGAAAGAAAAAAACAAAAACAAAAACAAAAAACAATACACGGACTGAAACCACTTCCTAGAAAAAGCAAGAAAATAATCCTTCAACAAACCTAGAAGAAGACAACCACAAGAACAGAATGCCAACTCTAACAACAAAAATAATAGGAAGCAAGAATTTTTTTCCTTAATATCTTTTGATATAAATGGACTCAATTCCCCAATAAAAAGATATAGACTAACAAGCTGGCTACACAAACAGGACCCAACATTTTGCTGCTTACAGGAAACCCATCTCAGGGAAAAAGACAGACACTACCTCAGAGTAAAAGGCTGGAAAAAATTTTCCAAGGAAATGGTCTGAAGAAACAAACTAGAGTAGCCATTCTAATATCTAACAAAATTGACTTCCAACCCAAAGTTATAAAAAAAAGACAAGGAGGGGCACTTCATACTCAGCAAAGGTAAAATCTTCCAAGAGGAACTCTCAATTCTGAATACCTATGCTCCAAATGCAGTCACATTCATTAAAGAGACTTTAGTAAAGCATAAAGCACACATTGCACCTCACACACTAATAGTGAGAGACTTAAACACACCACTTTCATCAATGGACAGATCATGGAAACAGAAACTAAACAGGGACACAGTGAAACTAACAGAAGTTATCAAACAAATGGATTTAACACATATCTACAGAACATTTTATCCTAAAACAAAAGGATATACCTTCTTTTCAGCACCTCATGGTACCTTCTCCAAAATTGACCATATAATTGGTCACAAAACAGGGCTCAACAGATACAAAAATATTGAAAATTTCCCATGCATCCTATCAGATCACCATGGACTATGGCTGACCTTCAATAACATCATAAATAATGGAAAGCCAACATTCACGTGGAAGCTGAAGAAGCACTCTACTCAATGATACCTTGGTCAAGGAAGGAATAAAGAAAGAAATTAAAGACTTTTTAGAGTTTAATGAAAATGAAGCCACAACATACCCAAACTTATGGGACACAATGAAAGCATTTCTAAGAGGAAAACTCATCTCTCTGAGTGCCTCCAAAAAGAAATTAAAGAGAGCACACATTAGCAGCTTGACAACACACCTAAAAGCTCTAGAACAAAAGGAAGCAAATTCACCCAAGAGTCGTAGAAAACAGGAAAAATCAAACTCAGGGGCGAAATCAACCAAGTGGAAACCAGAAGAACTATTCAAAGAATCAACCAAACGAGGAGCTGCTGCTTTAAGAAAATCAACGAGATAGATAAACACTTAGCCAGACTCACTAGAGGGCACAGAGACAGCATCCTAATTAACAAAATCAGAAATGAAAAGGGAGACATAACAGATCCTGAAGAAATCCAAAACGCCATCAGATCCTTCTACAAAAGGATATACTCAACAAAACTGGAAAACCTGGATGAAATGGACAAATTTCTTGACAGATACCAGATACCAAAGTTAAATCAGGATCAGGTTAATGATTTAAACAATTCTATATCCACTAAAGAAATAGAAGCAGTCATTAATAGTCTCCCAAACAAAAAAAGGTTCAGGACCAGATGGGTTTTGTGCAGAGTTCTATCAGACCTTTAAAGAAGATCTAATTCCAGTTCTTCACTAACTATTCCAGAAAATAGAAGCAGAAGGTACTCTACACAATTCATTCTATGAAGCCACATTACTCTGATACCTAAACCATAGAAAGACCCAACAAAGATAGGGAAATTCAGACCAATTTCCCTTATGAATATTGATGCAAAAATACTCAATATAATTCTCACTAACCGAATCTAAGAACACATCAAAACAATCATCCATCCTGACCAAGTAGGTTTCATTCCAGGGTTGCAAGGATGGTTTAATATACGGAAATCCATCAACGTAATCCATTATATAAACAAACTCAAAGGCAAAAACCACATGATTATCTCGTTAGATGCGGACAAAGCATTTGACAAAATCCAACACCCATTCATGAAAAAAGTCTTGGAAACATCAGGAATTCAAGGCCCATACCTAAACATGATAAAAGCAATTGACAGCAAACCAGTAGCCAACATCAAAGTAAATAGTGAAAAGCAGGAAGCATTCCCACTAAAACCAGGGACTAGACAAGGTGACAACTTTCTCCCTACCTATTCAACATTGTACTTGAAGTCCTATCCAGAGAAATTCGACAACAAAAGGTGTTCAAGGGGATAAAAATTGGAAAGGAAGAAGTCAAAATATCACTTTTTGCAGATGATATGATAGTATATATATGTGACACTAAAAATTCCACCAGAGAACTCCTAAACCTGAGAAACAGCTTCAATGAAATAGCTGGATATAAAATTAACTCAAACAAATCAATGGCCTTTCTCTACACAAAGGATAAACAGGTTGAGAGAGAAATTAGGGAAACAACACCCTTCTCAATAGTCACAAATAATATAACATATCTCGGAGTGACTCTAACTAAGGAAGTGAAAGATCTGTATGATAAAAACTTCAAGTCTCTGAAGAAAGAAATTAAAGAAGATCTCAGAAGATGGAAAGATCTCCCATGCTCATGGATGGGCAGGATCAATATAGTAAAAATGGCTATCTTGCCAAAAGCAATCTACAGATTCAATGCAATCCCCATCAAAATTCCAACTCAATTCTTCAACGAATTAGAAAGGGCAATCTGCAAATTCATCTGGAATAACAGAAAACCTAGGATAGCAAAAACTCTTCTCAAGGATAAAAGAACCTCTGGTGGAATCACCATGCCTGACCTAAATCTGTTCTACAGAGCAATTGTGATAAAAACTGCATGGTACTCATATAGCGACAGAAAAGTAGACCAATTGAATAGAACTGAAGACCTAGAAATGAACCCACACACCTATGGTCACTTGATCTTCGACAAGGGAGATAAAACCATCCAGTGGAAAAAAGAGAGCATCTTCAACAAATGGTACTGGCACAACTGGCAGTTATCATGTAGAAGACTGTGAATTGATCCATTCCTATGTCCTTGTACTAAGGTAAAATCTAAGTGGATCAAGGAACTCCACATAAAACCAGAGACACTGAAACTTATAGAAGAGAAAGTGGGGAAAAGCCTCGAAGATATTGGCACAGGGGAAAAAAATAGAATAGAACAGCAATGGCTTGTACTGTAAGATTGAGATTAGACAAATGGGACCTCATAAAATTGCAAAGCTTCTGTAAGGCAAAGGACACTGTCAATAAGACAAAAAGGCCACCAAGAGATTGGGAAAGGATCTTTACCTATCCTAAATCAGATAGGGGACTCATATCCAATATATATAAAGAACTCAAGAAGGTGGACTCCAGAAAATCAAGTAACCCCATTAAAATGGGGCTCAGAGCTAAACAAAGAATTCTGACCTGAGGAATACCAAATGGCTGAGAAGCACCTGAAAAAAATGTTCAATGTCCTTAATCATCAGGGAAATGCAAATCAAAACAACCCTGAGATTCCACCTCACATCAGCCAGAATGGCTAAGATAAAATATTCAGGTGACAGCAGATGCTGGCAAGGATGTGGAGAAGAGAAACTCTTCTCCATTGTTGGTGGAATTTCAAGCTTGTACAACCACTCTGGAAATCAGTCTGGCGGTTCCTCAGAAATTGGACTTAGTACTGCCCGAGGATCCGGCAGCTCCTGGGCATATATCCAGAAGATGTTCCAACAGGTAAGAAGGACACATGCTCAACTATGTTCATAGCAGCCTTATTTGTAATAGCCAGAAGCTGGAATAAACCCAGATGCCCCTCAACAGAGGAATGGATACAGAAAATGTGGTACATTTACACAATGGAGTACTACTCAGCTATTAAAATAATTAATTTATGAAATCCCTAGGCAAATGGATGGACCTAGAGGGCATCATTCTGAGTGAGGTTACCCAATCACAAAAGAACTTACATGATATGTAGTCACTGATAAGTGGATATTATCCCAGAAACTTAGAATACCCTAGATACAAGAAAGAATTTGCAAAACACATGAAACTCAAGAATAACGAAGACCAAAGTGTGGATACTTTGCCCCTTCTTAGAATTGGGAACAAAACACCCATGGAATGAGTTACAGACACAAAGTTTGGAGCTGAGTCGAAAGGATGGACCATCAAGAGACTGCCATATCCGGGATCCATCCCATAATCAGCCTCCAAACGCTGATACCATTGCAGACACTATCAAGATTTTGCTGAAAGGACCCTGATATAGCTGTCTCTTGTAAGGCTATGCCAGCGCCTAGCAAACACAGAAGTGGATGCTCACAGTCAGCTATTGGATGGATCACAGGGCCCCCAATGGAGGAGCTAGAGAAAGTACCCAAGGAGCTAAAGGGGTCTGTAACCCTATAGGTGGAAAAACAATATGAACTAACCAGTACCCCCAGAGCTCATGTCTTTAGCTGCATATGTTTCAGAAGATGGCCTAGTCCGCCATCACTGGAAAGAGAGCCCATTAGTCTTGCAATCTTTATATGCCTCAGTAAGGGGAACGCCAGGGCCAAGAAGTGGGATTGGGGGTGTAGGGGAGTGAGTGGCAGGGTATGGGGGACTTTTGGGGTAGCATTGGAAATGTAAATGAAGAAAATACCTAATTAAAATAAAAAAAAAAGTGTCCTGAAGGGGAAGAGAAGGAGAGCTGCTTTCCAGGGTTATGGTCACCCAAGGGTCGATGTCATAACTTGTATGTCAGCTAGGAGGCATGGCTGCAAAATGCCAACCCCTTAGCTCCCAGATAAAGCTGGCCATGCCTTATATGGGAAATTAGAGTCCTTCCTGCTGACTGACCCTACCAATCAATATGCCCATGTCTGTGCAAGAATACTAGGAAACTGGTAAGTGGAAACGTGAAACTAAGTGGTTGGTGTGGGCCTGGCAGAAGTGTGGGCCAAAGTGGCATGCCTCATGTGATAGAAGTCTGTGAGTCTTGCAGGAGCAACGGCAGTGATGGCCAGAGGTAGTGGTGGAAATCCTCATGGTGGATGATGGCAGGTGCCAGCAGATGGAGTCCACATGTTGTAGCAGTGGCTGTAGGCAGTGGTGGCTATGGCGGCAGTCCACATTGTGTTAGTTCTTTTTTGGCCACCTGGGCTCTGCAGCTCCCCTGCATAATGATACCTGGATTTCGGCACCAAATGATGTGTTAGAATAGTGGCTTGCATCTAAACATAGCCGAAGCAGTTCCACGTGTAAGAGGTTTATTGGGAGGGAAAGGCAAGGTGGTGGTAGAAAGAGAAGGGGGGAAGAGAGTGAAAGAGATAAGGGGGCTCTTTCGTTATACAAGGATGATGATGTAACACAGGTAGAGGTGGGGGTTAAGCCAAGTGGATTCTGGGAATATAGTGGCTGTTGCTTTGGCAACAGTTCGTCGGGTTCCACCAAAGGAGGTAGTAAGTTTAGAGAAACCATATAGGTGGGATCAGAGGCTTCAGCCAAAGTTATGGAAAGTCCTAGATCTGAAGGATGCCTCCAGATCTGTGGTGAATGACACTCTGGGTGTGACAGCAGGCTACTTTACTCAGAGCAAGAGTGACTGTCAGGAGCCATAATGGGACAAGCTAATAACTAGCAGGTGATCTTCCTGAGATGGTCTGCTTCGGATATTTAGATAATCTACGACAGGTCCACACTTATTAAGCAAGGCTACAAGGGATTCATTTTAGGAAATATTCCTACTGTTCATATGCTTTTCCTGTTATTATTAAACATAAGTAACAATCACTAAGTAGTAGTATACCCCTTTGGAGCAGATTTCTACAGATCCATGAAGATGTACTGTCTAGTAGTCATGCTATATAGACAAATAGATGACTTCTTAAGTCTTTTTGTTTAAGATTTATTTTATTGATTTTATATGAGTACACTGTTGCTCTCTTCAGACACACCAGAAGAGGGCATCATATCCCATTACAAATGATTATGAGCTACCATGTGGTTTCTGGGAATTGAACCCAGGACCTTTGGAAGAGCAGTCAGTGCTCTTAACCACTGAGCCATTTCACCAACCTGACATCTTAAGTCTTAATGATATTACTATAAGAATTCTGAAATTTATATGTGTGATTTTTGAGCTCTTTTATAGTGGGACTGCTATTAGGTCCTTTTCGGTTAGTCAAAATTGCAATGAGAACTCTGCCATTTCCCTAAGCGTCATCAGTCAATTGCTCTTAAACAGTAACCAGACTTTCTCCTACTCAGAGCACATTTCAAGTGGTTGTAAAACAAATAACCAAAGGTCATTAAACGGGAACTAATGATTTATTATAGTTGCTAGGACAGAAGATAAAATAATGACTGAGTTTATTTATACAAAACTTCACTAATAACTTAGTTATGGTTTAAACCTTCAGTGAACTTGTGGAGCTGAGACAGGTGATGGATGTTTACCTAGATAATTACTCCTAATGGATATGCATGTAAATATTCTCTGTTGTAAACTTCTATCTCAATTTATGATTTGAGTTTGTATATGAACATTTGAGAAACTTTTTAACATGTGATCATGTACTCTGAAAGATGTTTAAGTGCTGAGGACAAAGAGAAGAGTCAGAACTGAGGAGAGAAGAACTGAGCTGTGATTGGGAACTGAGCTGAGAAGTTTTTAGACAGAATAAATTTTAGACAGAACTGAATTCAAGAAGAACTTAGAAGTATAGTCATGGCTTATGGAGAAAAGGAATTGAGAGTAAGAGCAGGAGGACTTCAGAGCAGGAAGAGAGAACAAGATTAGAAGGAGAATGCAGAGTGGAATAACTTAGAAACCATAGGTAACATAAAACAAAACAAAACAAAACAAGCAACCACAACAACAACAACAACAACAAAACTAAGATAGCAATGTGCAGAATGCAGAGAGAAAGAGGAATGAAGAAGAAGCTGCAAAGAGCAGAAGGAGCAAACAGGCTTCTCCTTACCACAGGTCCTTTCTTAATAACAAGGCAGGCTTAGTCTTATTAAAAGGAACAATGCTTTTTTTTTTTTCTTACAAACATGAGTTTAATTCATTTAGCATTAAAAGGCTAGCAGCTTTTTCTTTCTCTATGCGATAAAGATTAGAGCTCTTTTTTTTTTTTTTTTTTTTTTTTTTTTTTTTTTTTACTAGAATGAGTGAGTTCTTTCTGCACTGGTGCTTGGTATTTTGCTCCATATGCATATGTAAGTGGTGAGAATGTATGCATGAGTCTGTGTATAAGTATGTAATTGAGAGAGTGCATGCAAGCTGGACCAACTGACTTGAATCGAAATGTATAAATGAGCATGTGTTAATCTGTATATGAATTTATGTGAGATTATGCATATTTGCTTATGTAAAAGGTTTTCCTTCTGTGAGTGTTATTCTCTTCTCCTGGTTCAATAGAAGCTTATTGCTTCAAACTTACCCCTAGCAGGACAAGTGAGAGGCATCTGGACAGAAGAGAAAAAGAAAAGGCTCTAAAAATTAATCCTTTAATCTCCTGCTGTTTAAGGATGAATTGCTAAATGCCTGAGACTGCTGTCTTTGGCCTCAGAAAAACACAGAAGACGGGTAGCATACCAATTTAAAGTTAGATAAGTAAACTTCTACAGCAATCCTAAATATCTCATAAGACAAAGTCTCACCCCCATAAGACAAAGTCTTACCCTCCACTGATGCTCTTCCTGCTCCACTGCCTCAAGAAGAACCGACAAAAAACAAAACAAAACAAAAAAAACCACACACACACACACACACACACACACAAAACAAAAGAACAAAAAACACACAAAACGGCTTGGGAGGCAGCCTCAGCCTCAGCAGCAGCGGTCGCCACCTGGGTTCTGGGACTCCGCGGGACCTAGGAAATTAGTCTGAACAGGTTAGAGGGTGCGCCAGAGAACCGGACAGCTTCTGGGACGGGCAGAAGCACAGAGCCGCTGAGGCAGCACCCTTGGCGGGCCACAGACAGCCGGCCACCGTCCGGACCAGAGGACAGGTGTCTGCCTGGCTTGGGAGGTGGCCTCAGCCTCAGCAGCAGCGGTCGCCATCTGGGTTCCGGGACTCCCTGGAACTTAGGAATTTAGTCTGCACAGGTGAGAGTCTGCACCACAGAAGCTGACAGCTTCTGGGAACTGCCAAAGCAACACAGCTTCTGAGAGAGGCCCTGTTTTGGGCCTTCTTCTTCGACCAGGAGGAGGTCCAAAAACAAGATATCTGCACACCTTCCCTGTAAGAGAGCTTGCCAGCAGAGAGTGCTCTGAGCACTGAAACTCAGAGGAGAGAATCTGTCTCCCAGGTCTGCTGAGAGACGGTAACAGAATCACCAGAAGAACAATCTCTAAACAGAGTCAACTATAACTACTAACTCCAGAGATTACCAGATGGCGAAAGGTAAACGAAGGAATCTTACTAACAGGAACCAAGACCACTCACCATCACCAGAACCCAGCACACCCACTTCGCCCAGTCCAGGGAACCCCAACACACCTGAGAACCTAGACCTAGATTTAAAAGCATATCTCATGATGATGGTAGAGGACATCAAGAAGGACTTTAATAAATCACTTAAAGAAATACAGGAGAACACTGCTAAAGAGTTACAAATCCTTAAAGAAAAACAGGAAAACACAATCAAACAGGTAGAAGTCCTTACAGAAAAAGAGGAAAAAACATACAAACAGGTGATGGAAATGAACAAAACCATACTAGACCTAAAAAGGGAAGTAGAAACAATAAAGAAAACTCAAAGTGAGGCAACACTGGAGATAGAAACCCTAGGAAAGAAATCTGGAACCATAGATTTGAGCATCAGCAACAGAATACAAGAGATGGAAGAGAGAATCTCAGGTTTAGAAGATTCCATAGAGAACATCGGCACAACAATCAAAAGAAAATGGAAAATGCAAAAAGATCCTAACTCAAAATATCCAGGATATCCAGGACACAATGAGAAGACCAAACGTACGGATAATAGGAGTGGATGAGAATGAAGATTTTCAACTCAAAGGACCAGCAAACATCTTCAACAAAATTATTGAAGAAAACTTCCCAAATCTAAAGAAAGAGATGCCTATGAACATACAAGAAGCCTACAGAACTCCAAATAGACTGGACCAGAAAAGAAATTCCTCCCGACACATAATAATCAGAACAACAAATGCACTAAATAAAGATAGAATACTAAAAGCAGTAAGGGAAAAAGGTCAAGTAACATATAAAGGCAAGCCTATCAGAATTACACCAGATTTTTCACCAGAGACTATGAAAGCCAGAAGAGCCTGGACAGATGTTATACTGACACTAAGAGAACACAAATTCCAGCCCAGGCTACTATACCCAGCCAAACTCTCAATTACCATAGATGGAGAAACCAAAGTATTCCACGACAAAACCAAATTCACACATTATCTCTCCACGAATCCAGCCCTTCAAAGGTTAATAACAGAAAAAAACCAATACAAGAACGGGAACAATGCCCTAGAAAAAACAAGAAGGTAATCCCTCAACAAACCTAAAAGAAGACAGCCACAAGAACAGAATGCCAACTTTAACAACAAAAATTACGGGAAGCAACAATTACTTTTCCTTAATATCTCTTAACATCAATGGTCTCAACTCCCCAATAAAAAGACATAGACTAACAAACTGGCTACACAAACAAGACCCAACATTTTGCTGTTTACAGGAGACACATCTCAGAGAAAAAGATAGACACTACCTCAGAATAAAAGGCTGGAAAAGAATTTTCCAAGCAAATGGTATGAAGAAACAAGCTGGAGTAGCCATCCTAATATCTGATAAGATTGAC
The DNA here is from genome assembly GCF_000001635.26 of Mus musculus. NCBI lineage: Eukaryota > Metazoa > Chordata > Mammalia > Rodentia > Muridae > Mus > Mus musculus. The sequence continues at coordinate 32,922,779 of NC_000076.6, read as the reverse complement.
TTCCAACCCAAAGTCATCAAAAAAGACAAGGAGGGGCACTTCGTTCTCATCAAAGATAAAATCCTCCAAGAGGAACTCTCAATTCTGAATATCTATGCTCCAAATACAAGGGCAGCCACATTCATTAAAGAAATTTTAGTAAAGCTCAAAGCACACATTGCACCTCACACAATAAGAGTGGGAGACTTCAACACACCACTTTCACCAATGGACAGATCATGGAAACAGAAACTAAACAGGGACACACTGAAACTAACAGAAGTGATGAAACAAATGGATCTGACAGATATCTACTGAACATTTTATCCTAAAACAAAAGGATATACCTTCTTCTCAGCACCTCATGGTACCTTCTCCAAAATTGACCACATAATAGGTCACAAAACAGGCCTCAACAGATTCAAAAATATTGAAATTGTCCCATGTATTCTATCAGATCACCATGCACTAAGGCTGATCTTCAATAACAAAAAAAATAACAGAAAGCCAACACTCACGTGGAAACTGAACAACACTCTTCTCAATGATACCTTGGTCAAGGAAGGAATAAAGAAAGAAATTAAAGACTTTTTAGAGTTTAATGAAAATGAAGCCACAACGTACCCAAAACTTTGGGACACAATGAAAGCATTTCTAAGAGGGAAACTCATAGCTCTGAGTGCCTCCATGAAGAAACGGGAGAGAGCACATACTAGCAGCTTGACAACACATCTAAAAGCTCTAGAAAAAAAGGAAGCAAATTCACCCAAGAGGAGTAGACGGCAGGAAATAATCAAACTCAGGGGTGAAATCATCCAAGTGGAAACAAGAAGAACTATTCAAAGAATTAACCAAACGAGGAGTTGGTTCTTTGAGAAAATCAACAAGATAGATAAACCCTTAGCTAGACTCACTAGAGGGCACAGAGACAAAATCCTAATTAACAAAATCAGAACTGAAAAGGGAGACATAACAACAGATCCTGAAGAAATCCAAAACACCATCAGATCCTTCTACAAAAGGCTATACTCAACAAAACTGGAAAACCTGGATGAAATGGACAAATTTCTGGACATATACCAGGTACCAAAATTGAATCAGGATCAAGTTGACCTTCTAAACAGTCCCATATCCCCTAAAGAAATAGAAGCAGTTATAAATAGTCTCCCAACCAAAAAAAGCCCAGGACCAGACGGGTTTAGTGCAGAGTTCTATCAGACCTTCAAAGAAGATCTAATTCCAGTTCTGCACAAAATTTTTCACAAGATAGAAGTAGAAAGTACTCTACCCAACTCATTTTATGAAGCCACTATTACTCTGATACCTAAACCACAGAAAGATCCAACAAAGATAGAGAACTTCAGACCAATTTCTCTTATGAATATCGATGCAAAAATCCTCAATAAAATTCTCGCTAACCGAATCCAAGAACACATTAAAGCAATCATCCACCCTGACCAAGTAGGTTTTATTCCAGGGATGCAGGGATGGTTTAATATACGAAAATCCATCAATGTAATCCACTATATAAACAAACTCAAAGACAAAAACCACATGATCATCTCGTTAGATGCAGAAAAAGCATTTGACAAGATCCAACACCCATTCATGATAAAAGTTCTGGAAAGATCAGGAATTCAAGGCCCATACCTAAACATGATAAAAGCAATCTACAGCAAACCAGGAGCCAACATCAAAGTAAATGGAGAGAAGCTGGAAGCAATCCCACTAAAATCAGGGACTAGACAAGGCTGCCCACTTTCTCCCTACCTTTTCAACATAGTACTTGAAGTATTAGCCAGAGCAATTCGACAACAAAAGGAGATCAAGGGGATACAAATTGGAAAGGAGGAAGTCAAAATATCACTTTTTGCAGATGATATGATAGTATATATAAGTGACCCTAAAAATTCCACCAGAGAACTCCTAAACCTGATAAACAGCTTCGGTGAAGTAGCTGGATATAAAATTAACTCAAACAAGTCAATGGCCTTTCTCTACACAAAGAATAAACAGGCTGAGAAAGAAATTAGGGAAACAACACCCTTCTCAATTGTCACAAATAATATAAAATATCTCGGAGTGACTCTAACTAAGGAAGTGAAAGATCTGTATGATAAAAACTTCAAGTCTCTGAAGAAAGAAATTAAAGAAGATCTCAGAAGATGGAAAGATCTCCCATGCTCATAGATTGGCAGGATCAACATTGTAAAAATGGCTATCTTGCCAAAAGCAATCTACAGATTCAATGCAATCCCCATCAAAATTCCAACTCAATTCTTCAACGAATTAGAAGGAGCAATTTGCAAATTCATCTGGAATAACAAAAAACCTAGAATAGCAAAAACTCTTCTCAAGGATAAAAGAACCTCTGGTGGAATCACCATGCCTGACCTAAAGCTTTACTACAGAGCAATTGTGGTAAAAACTGCATGGTACTGGTATAGAGACAGACAAGTAGACCAATGGAATAGAATTGAAGACCCAGAAATGAACCCACACACCTATGGTCACTTGATCTTCGACAAGGGAGCTAAAACCATCCAGTGGAAGAAAGACAGCATTTTCAACAATTGGTGCTGGCACAACTGATTGTTATCATGTAGAAGAATGCGAATCGATCCATACTTATCTCCTTGTACTAAGGTCAAATCTAAATGGATCAAAGAACTTCACATAAAACCAGAGACACTGAAACTTATAGAGGAGAAAGTGGGTAAAAGCCTTGAAGATATGGGCACAGGGGAAAAATTCCTGAACAGAACAGCAATGGCTTGCTCTGTAAGATCGAGAATTGACAAATGGGACCTAATGAAACTCCAAAGTTTCTGCAAGGCAAAAGACACCGTCAATAAGACAAAGAGACCACCAACAGATTGGGAAAGGATCTTTACCTATCCTAAATCAGATAGGGGACTAATATCCAACATATATAAAGAACTCAAGAAGGTGGACTTCAGAAAATCAAATAACCCCATTAAAAAATGGGGCTCAGAACTGAACAAAGAATTCTCACCTGAGGAATACCGAATGGCAGAGAAGCACCTGAAAAAATGTTCAACATCCTTAATCATCAGGGAAATGCAAATCAAAACAACCCTGAGATTCCACCTCACACCAGTCAGAATGTCTAAGATCAAAAATTCAGGTGACATCAGATGCTGTCGAGGATGTGGAGAAAGAGGAACACTCCTCCATTGTTGGTGGGATTGCAGGCTTGTACAACCACTCTGGAAATCCGTCTGGCGGTTCCTCAGAAAATTGGACATAGTACTACCGGAGGATCCAGCAATACCTCTTCTGGGCATATATCCAGAAGATGCCCCAACTGGTAAGAAGGACACATGCTCCACTATGTTCATAGCAGCCTTATTTATAATAGCCAGAAGCTGGAAAGAACCCAGATGCCCCTCAACAGAGGAATGGATACAGAAAATGTGGTACATCTACACAATGGAGTACTACTCAGCTATTAAAAAGAATGAATTTATGAAATTCCTAGCCAAATGGATGGACCTGGAGGGCATCATCCTGAGTGAGGTAACACATTCACAAAGGAACTCACACAATATGTACTCACTGATAAGTGGATATTAGCCCAAAAACTAGGATACCCAAGATATAAGATACAAGTTCCTAAACACATGAAACTCAAGAAAATGAAGACTGAAGTGTGGACACTATGCCCCTCCTTAGAAGTGGGAACAAAACACCCTTGGAAGGAGTTACAGAGACAAAGTTTGGAGCTGAGATGAAAGGATGGACCATGTTGAGACTGCCTTATCCAGGGATCCACCCCATAATCAGCATCCAAACGCTGACACCATTGCATACACTAGCAAGATTTTATCGAAAGGACCCAGATGTAGCTGTCTCTTGTGAGACTATGCTGGGGCCTAGCAAACACAGAAGTGGATGCCCACAGTCAGCTAATGGATGGATCACAGGGCTCCCAATGGAGGAGCTAGAGAAAGTACCCAAGGAGCTAAAGGGATCTGCAACCCTATAGGTGGATCAACATTATGAACTAACTAGTACCCCGGAGCTCTTGACTCTAGCTGCATATGTATCAAAAGATGGCCTAGTTGGCCATCACTGGAAAGAGAGGCCCATTGGACACACAAACTTTATATGCCCCAGAACAGGGTAACGCCAGGGCCAAAAAGGGGGAGTGGGCGGGTAGGGGAGTGGGAGTGGGTGGGTATGGGGGACTTTTGGTATAGCATTGGAAATGTAAATGAGCTAAATACCTAATAAAAATGGAAAGAAAAAAAAACACACACACAAAACCCTCCCCTGACAGGGCTAATCCCCCAGCAGATGACAATCTAGGGCCTGAAGAGAAATTCTGAACCAACTGACTTGAATCGAAATGTATCAGTATATGAATTATCATATTCAGTGTCCTTGAGCTGTCTGAATACACTTGCATTTATTGTTTAAGGTAGTGTTTCTATTTATTTTTTGAGAATTTCATAGGATGTAATTTGGATCATATTAATCTCCCTCTTTCTTACATGCTCTCCCTCCACATTGCCATCCCTCTGCCTTTCCCCTCCCTCTTCCTCTCCCTACCCCTCTTCCTTTTTTTCCCTATTTCTCTTCAAATTTATGATGATAGGCAACTACATAATTGATATATCAGGTTTTATGACATTAAAGAAAATTATCCTGCTATGTTCCAGTGGCTTATCTTCCTGAGGATGCCAGATCTCATCTACTTACTTTTATAAACTCAATCCATGAAGGAAGGATTGTTTCAGGCTTCTGGTTGGGCTCTTTTCCTGGCAAATTATGCAAAGCGAAGAATAATTGAATAAAGTATTATCCTTCCTCCTATAGCTGGTCTTAAGAGACCCGCTTTTTAACCCTAACTGTTTTGTGTTTTCTACAGGCCCTATCTCTTCTGGATCGGATGGGGGAAGTGTAGTGGATTAATGCAGATCACTGAGAGGCTTTATTGCTCCATTAACTATGCTCTTACAGGTTGGCAGCCATTGCACTTGCACATTTCTTACTCCAAACAGACAAGAATGGCCTCTGAGAAATGCTCCTGAATCTTTTGAATGCTGTACATTTTCTTCACTGCCAAATAGAAACCCAACTTTTGTTTTAGTGACAAACTAATTATATCTTGAAGAATGGTGACTGTTTCTTGCTTTTTGACTGTGAGTTTATGCAAGCAGACCAGCGTGGCAATGTGATAACCATGAGCTGACATGACATTTTCTTTGGTGAAGCCAGGGCATCAGTGCCTGAAGAATTACCAGGAGGGAAGGCATACATTCTCCACATGCACCTCTGGAACTAGTGGTAAGCTTGGCCACCACACTTCAACTCTGGGCCTTGCAGACCCACATCAGTATTCCACTAATCTGAATCACACGTCAATGATGGTTGTGTGTACCCCACATTTCTGCAGTGTATAATCTCTAAGTATGGACCTCAGCTATGCTGCCAGAGGCTTCCTGATACTCTATAAAGCTGATGAGTTTTGTGATAGTGCCAGTGTATCCTGTATCATATATGCAAACATCATTTCCTTGACACAAAGAATCACACACACACACACACACACACACACACACACAAACTTAAAAGTTGGATTATAAAAGCAGAAAAGAAGGACAGTAGGAGAAAGTATTTAGTATATCTTAATCCTCATACTGAAAGCAGATAATAAAATAATGTATATTTTTAATTAGAAATACTGGGGAACAAAATAGCTACATATGCCAAAGCACTGTAAAATGATGTACATTGATATTGATTGATTAATCAATTAATCATTGATTAATGATTGGTGATTGAATTTTGAGACCATTTCTCACCATGTAGTTCTCTGGTTTTAATATGTAGATACATATTTTTTAATCCTTACCATCTCTCCATGAGGAATAGTATCACATACTGTTAAGTACTTAAGTCTGAGGGAAGAACAAGACTAGATCAAACCTTAAAGCATTCTGCATTAGGAACATTTGTCAGAATCCCCCAGCATCATGCTCTCTATTTCTATTCTGGGAGACTCAGTGCATAATTCTAAGCAATGTGATGAAAATAACAGCCTGTCATTAACTGAATATTAAGTTAGTTCTGAAACCTGGGTAACACATGTGTTTCAAACAAGGAATTGTCTAGCTAAGATCTGAGCTATGTGATGTATTATGAAAGATCAGTTTTACAAATTTTGAAACAACTTTAAAGCAAACTTTAATCAAACACTGGCCAGAATGATGAACTCTGGCAAGGACTACTTCAGGTTTTGAGAAAACGGCTATGAGTCACATTTTACAGAGGTTTATAAAGGAAAACCCACAAGGTCACTACTATCAAGTCAAATCAGAGGCTAGCATACATGCTGACATATTTCCTGCCTGCATACCTCCTGCCTAAATATTATTAAGCACATCCAGTGCAGCTGAATCAAACAAATTTGTTTAAGGAAGTGAAAATATGTGCCTTATTATCTCCCATAGACAATAGCCTCCAGCATCTCAGGTAATATGTGTCTCTGAGCAAGGGGCTTACAGGTTAGAGGAATTTTGTTTCATTGATCCCATAAACACAGTAATCAAGACTTAAAACAAAACTTTGGTTCTCACAGTTATTTACCAATATTCTAACTATAGTACAGTTTTTAAATTGGTAATTAAGGAACCTGCTCTTGTTCATAAAAGAAAGAAACCTATGAGTCATTTTATTTAAATGTGGTATATTACATTTGAAACTACAATAATCCTAGATAAGACAGTAGAAAAAACATTTTTAAACAAATGTTGAATAGATGTCATGGATACTATAGTTTATGATGGTCAAGAAACTAAGATTGAAAAAGAAAATTACAACCATTCTTCTCAAGTTAGAAATAGTTTGAATAACTAGCCAAGATAAGGAATATCAAGTAGGATTCAATTAACATTTATACCAGTTGTATAATATACAAAAATCAGTCAAGTGCTTTGGTAATAAATCTTTTGGTTTCAGACTCCATCTTAGAGAACCTGACCTAAGGTTAACTAACAGGCTGGTACCTAGCACCAGTATTCAGGCTGCCCTGCAACAAGACCTAGTACCAATTTTCAGATTATTCCTTTACAAATCTTCACCTTCAGCTTACAAGTCTGCCCCTGACACTTCATTTCCTAACAACCACCGATTAGGAAAAAAGCATAAGTTTGGCTGCCAGCACCAGCCAATTATGTTAAAGGGCATAATGACCCCCCCAATCAGATGTAAACCAGGCTAGATACCCCCTTATTGCCTCTGGAAATGCTTGCCTGAAACTGGGCTGGAGGCCCCCTTCTGTTCTGCTTCAGCGACGGTGGTATGGCTCAAGCTTAAGCTTGATTAAAGAGATAATAATGTGATTGCATTGCTTTTGGCTCCTTTGTACTCTTTTCAGGGTTCATGAACATTTCCTGGCACAACAAAAATCATGATTACTGAAGTATGGTCCTCAGCATACTGTATCCAAACTATTCATCTCTGTACATCCTAACTCTGTAAACATATACAAAATGAAGTCACACTGAAGCTTGGGAGGGATCACTTTGCTTTCCACTCAGAGGGCTTAGGAAGAGAATTTATTGCCATATGTGTGGCTCTCTTTATCCACTGTGACATAAGCCTTGGTGTATAACACTAGCTTATTGTTGTTCTTTCTCAATAAATTCAAGTATAAAGTATTAGCCACATGAGGTCACTCTTGTATATGCATGTATTCTAACTACTGTATAGCATTCAGTTCTTCCTTTTGAAAGGTGTTAGGATTTGTGACTTGAATAAACTATGTGTGTTTAAGGAGACAAGATATCAAGTAGCACAAACCTTGGGGATTTGAGTGGCTTGGAGCTATCTCTTTACATTTTTAAGATTTATCATATCATTAAGCCAGTAACAATTCATACTAAATGTAGTATTTCAGAGTTGAGGATAGTCAGATAAAGATAAAAAACAGTCTAAAATAATACATTCAAAAATTGACTTTTTTCTTAGAGTCATTCTGAAATTATCTGTATATGAAACTCTCATTCGTATAGGTGGTTTTGAAGAGAGTTATGATTTTCTTAGACTGATATCCAGATAATTGTAATAACTTTGTGATGGTTTATATATGCTTGACCCAATGAGTGGCACTACTAGGAGGTGTAGCCTTGTTGCAGTAGGTGTGTCACGGTGAGTGTGGGCTTTAAGAACCTAGTCCTAGTTGCCTGAAAGCCAATCGTCTTCTACCAGCCTTTGGAGCAACAGGTAGAAATTGTTTCTCCAGGTCCATGTCTGCCTGGACACTGCCATGTTCCCACCTTGATGACTGAATCTCTAATCCAGTAAGCCAGCCCCAATTAAATGTTGTTCTTTATAAGAGTTGCCTTGGTCATAGTGTCTGCTCGAAGCAGTAAAACCCTAATTAAATCAACTTTTAGTGAAGTAAAGTTTAGTTAACATTTATATCTGTTATTTTACATCTATAGGGCCAGGCACAGACTGTGAATAAATAATAATTGCTGACATGGACTATCTTCTTCAGAGATCCACTTTGATTAAAGGTATTCAGTTGTGCATCCCATGCTGTGTCTCCCTGGTTCTATGTGGGTCACTCTTATGCATTCCTTAGTTGGTGGTTTAGTCCCTGGGAGCTCTATGGGAGTCTAGTTGGATGCTTTGTTGCTCTTCATGTGGGGTGTCAAACCCCTTCAGCTCCTTTGGTACTTACCCTAACTCCTCCATTGGGAAGCCTGTGCTCAGTCCAATGGTTGGCTGCAAACATCTACCTCTGTTTTGTCATATTTAGCAGAACCTCTCAGGAGACAGCTATATCCAGTTCCTGTCAGGAAGCACTTCTTGGCATCCACAATAGTGTCTGGGTTTAGTGACTGTATATAGGATGGATCTCCAGGTGAGCAGTCTCTCGATGGCCTTTACTTCAGTCTCTGCTCCATACTCTGTCTACATATTTCCTCCTGTGGGTATTTTGTTCCCCCTTCTAAGAAGGACAGAAGCACCCACACTTTGGTCTTCCTTCTTCTTGAGCTTCATGTGGTCTGTGAATTATATCTTGGATATTCCAAGTTTTGGGGCTAATATCCACTTACCAGTGATTGTAAACCATGTGTGTTCTTTTGTGATTGGGTTACCTCACTCAGGATGATATTTTCTAGTTCCACGCATTTGCCTAAGATTTTCATGAATTTATTGTTTTTAATAGCTAAGTAGTATTCCACTGTGTAAATTTACCACATTTTCTGTATCAATTCCTCTGTTGAGGGACACCTGGGTTCTTTCCAGCTTCTGACTATTATAAATAAGGCTGCTATGAACATAGCAGAGCATGTGTCCTTGTTATATGTTGGAGTGCCTTTTGGGTATATGCCCAGAGCTGTATTGCTGGATCCTCAGTTAGTACAATGTCCAATTTTCTGAGTAACTGCCAAAATGATTTTCATGGTGGTTGTACCAGTTTGCAATCCCATCAACAATGGAGGAGTGTTTCTCTTTCTCCACATCCTCACCAGCATCCGCTGTCACCTGAGTTTTTGACCTTAGCAATTTTGACTTGTGTGAGGTAGAATCTCAGGTTTACTTTAATTTGCATTTCCCTGACAATTAAGGATGTTGAACATTTCTTTAGGTGCTTCTAGGTCATTAGATATTCCTCAGTTGAGAATTCTTTAACTCTGCACACCATTTTTAATAGGGTTATTTGGTTCTCTGGAGTCTAACGTCTTGAGTATATAGGATATTAGTCCCCTATTGGATATAGGATTGGCAAAGATTGTTTCCCAATATGCTCATTGCTGGTTTTGTCTTATTGACAGTGACTTTTGCATTACAGAATCTTTGCAATTTCATGAGGTCCCATTTGTCTATTGTTGATCTTACAGCATAAGCCATTGGTGTTCAGTTCAGGAAAATTTCCCCTGTGCTCTTCCCTACTTTCTTTTCTATTAGTTTCAGTGTATCTGGTTTTATGTGGAGGTCCTAGATACACTTGGACTTGAGGTTTGTACAAGCAGATATGAATGGGTCAATTTGCATCCTTCTACACGTTGACCTCCAGTAGGACCAGCACCATTTGTTGAAAATGCTGTCTTTTTTCCCCCTGCATGGCTTTACCTCCTTGGTCAAAGATCAAATGACCATAGGTGTGTGGGTTCATTTCTGGATCTTCCGTTCTATTCCATTGATCTACATGCCTGTCTCTGTTACAATACCATGCAGTACTTTTTCTATCACTATTGCTTTGTAGTACAGCTTGAGGTAAGATATGGTGATTCTCCCAGAAGGTTTTTAATGTTGAGATTAGTTTTCACTATACTGGTTTTGTTGTTGTTGTTGTTGTTGTTGTTGTTGTTGTTGTTGTTGCTTTTGTTTTTGTTATTCCAAATGAAATAATAAATTTCTCTTTCTAACTCTATAAAGATTTGGGTTGGAATGTTGATGGTGATTGCATTGGATCTGTAGATAGCTTTTGGAAACATGGCCATTTTTACTATATTAATCTTACCAATTCATGAGAATGGGAGAACTTTCCATCTTCTGTGATTTTCTTCAATTTCTTTCTTCCAGAAGACTTGAAGTTCTTGGTGTACAGATCTTTCACTTGTTTGGTTAGAGTCACACCAAGTTTGTTTGTTTGTTTGTTTGTTTGTTTGTTTTGTATTGAATGAGATTATTGCAAAGGGTATCACTTCCCTAATTACTTTCTCAGCAGATTTATCCTTTGAATATAGGAAGGTAATTGATTTCTTTGAGTTAATTTCATATCCAGTCATTTGCTGAAGCATTTTATCAGCTGTAGGAGTTCTCTGGTGGAATTTTGAGGTCATTTAAGTATACTATCATATTATGTGGAAGTAGTGATATTTTGACTTCTTTTTTTGTTGTTGTTGTTGGTTTTTTTTTATTAGATATTTTCTTTATTTACATTTCAAGTGATATCCCCTTTCCCCATTTCCCCTCCATAACCCCCCTATTCCAACCTCACTCCCCCTGCTCACTAACCCACCCACTCCTGCTCCCCTGTCCTGGGATTCTCCTTCACTGGAGAAAGTACCATGAGATGCTGGGAAGAAGGTATATTCTTTTGTTTTAGGATGAAATGGTCTGTAGATATCTATTAAATCTATTTGGTCCATAATGTGTTATTTCAAACGTGTCTGTCTTTAGAGTATGCTTCCATTATCTATCCATTTCTGAGAGTGGGGTGTTGATGTCTCTCACTACTATTGTATGATGTGCAATGTGTGCTTTGAGTGTTAATAAAGTTTCTTTTATGAATGTGGTTGGCCTTGCATTTAGAGCATAGATGCCCAGAATTTAGAGTTCTTCTTGGTAGATTTTTCCTTTGATGGGTATAAAGGGTCCTTCGTATCTTTTTTGGTAACTTTTGGTTGAAAGTCAATTTTATTCAGAATTAGAGTGGCAACTCCAGCTTGTTTCTTGGGACCATTTGCTTGGAAAATTGTTTTCCAGCCTTTTACACTGAGGTTGTGCCTGCCTTTGTCAATGAGGTGTGTTTCCTGTATGCAGCAAAATGCTGTGTCTTATTTATATATGCAGTCTGTTAATCCATGTCTTTTGGGGGAGGGAATTGAGTCCAATGATGCTAAGAGGTATTAAGGAAAAGTGATTGTTGCTTCCTGTTTTTTTTTTTTTTTCTTGTTAGAGGTATTATTATATTAGTGTGGCTATCTTCTTTTTGGCTTTGTTGAAAGATTACTTTCTTGCTTTTTCTAGGGTGTAGTTTTCCTCCTTGTGTTGGAGTTTTCCATCTATTATCCTTTCTAGAGCTGGATTTGTGGAAAGATATTGTATAAATTTAATTTTGTTGTGAAATATCTTGGTTTATCCACCTATAGTAATTAAGAGTTTTGCTGGTATAGTAGCCTGGAATGACATTTGTGTACTCTTAGGGTCTGTGTGACATCTGCCCAGGATCTTCTGGCTTTCATATATTCTGGTGAGAAGTGTGTTTAATTCTGATAAGTTTGCCTTTTTATGTTACTTGACTTTTTCCCTTATTGCTTTTAATATTCTTGCTTTGTTTTGTGTATTTGGTCTTTGGATTATTATGTGATGGGAAGAATTTTTTTTCTGATCCAGTCTATTTGAAGTTCTGTAGGACTTTTGTATGTTCATGGGCATCTATTTCTTTAGTTTAGGAAAGTTTTCTTCTATAATTTGTTGAAGATATTTACTGGCCCATTAAGTTGGGAATCTTTGCTCTCTTCTGCTCCTATTATTCTTAGATTTGGTCTTCTCTTTGTTACATGTATTTCATGTATGTTTTTAGTAGGGTGCTATTTGCCTTTTGCATTTTCTTTGACTGTTGGGTCAATGTTTTCTATGGTATCTTCTGCCCCCTGAGATTCTCATATTATCTCTCTTACTCTCTCTCTTGTTTTTTTTCTTTTTTATTAGATCTTTTTTCTTTATTTACATTTCAATGTTATCCCCATTCCTAGTTTCCCCACCGAACACCCCCTACCCCTGCTCCACAACCCACCCACTCTGATTCCTGATCCTGGCATTCCCCTTTACTGGGGCATGGAGCCTTGGCAAGACCAAGTGTCTCTCCTTCCATTGATGACTGACTAGGCCATCTTCTGCTACATATATAGCTAGAGCCATATGTGTTTTCTTTGCCATACCTGGTTTTAAGTGAATGTTCTTGACTCACTTGGACTTGAGCTTTGTACAAGGAGACAAAAATGGGTCTATTTCTAAGTGGATCAAAGAACTCCCCATAAAACCAGAGACACTGAAACTTACAGAGGAGAAAGTGGGGAAAAGCCTCCAAGATATGGGCACAGGGGAAACATTCCTGAACAGAACACCAATGGTTTGTGCTATAAGATCAAGAATCGACAAATGGGACCTCATAAAATTACAAAGTATTACAAAGAAATAAAATTCTGTAAGGCAAAGGACACTATCAATAAGACCAAAAGGCAACCAGCAGATTGGAAAAAGATCTTTACCAATCCTAAATCTGATGGGGGGCTAATATCCAACATATGTAAAGAACTCAAGAAGTTAGACTCCAGAAAACCAAACAACACTATTAAAAACTGGGGTACAGGGCTAAACAAAGAATTCTCAACTGAGGAATAACAAATGGCTGAGAAGCACCTAGAAAAATGTTCAACACCCTTAATCATCAGGGAAATGCAAATCAAAACAACCCTGAGATTCCACCTCAGATCAGTCAGAATGGCTAAGATATGTATATGTAGCTGTATATGTAGTGAAGGATGGCCTAGTTGGTTATCAATGGGAGGAGAGGCCCTAGGTTCTGTGAAGGATCTATGCCCCAGTATATGGGAATGCCAGGACTGGGAATGGTACTGGGTGGATTGGGGAGCAGGGGGAGGGGATAGGGGATTTTCAGAGGGGAAATGAGGAAATGGATAACATTTGATATGCAAATAAAGAAAATATCTAAAAAAAAGAAGGAAAGAGAGAAAGAAAGAAAGAAAGAAAGAAAGAAAGAAAGAAAGAAAGAAAGAAAGAAAGAAAGGAAGGAAGGAAGGAAGGAAGGAAGGAAGGAAGGAAGGAAGACAGGAAGACAGGAAGACAGGAAGACAGGAAGACAGGAAGACAGGAAGACAGGAAGACAGGAAGGAAGGAAGAAAGAAAGAAAGAAAGAAAGAAAGAAAGAAAGAAAGAAAGAAAGAAAGAAAGAAAGAAAATAAGAAAAGAAAAAAAAGAATGGGTCGATTTTCTACTAGCTGACCACCAGTTAAACCAGCACCATTTGTTAAAAATGTTATCTTTTTTTCCACTGGATGGTTTTAACTCCTTTGTCAAAGATCAAGTGACCATATTTCTATGGATTCATTTCTGGGTCTTCAATTTTATTCTATTCATTTACCTGCATGCCTCTATATCAATAATATGCATTTTTTAAAATCACCATTGCTCTGTAGTACAGCTTGAGGACAGGGATGGTGATTTCCCCAGTAGTTCTTGTATTGTTGAGAATAGATTTCACTGTCCTAGATTTTTGGTTATTCCAAATGAGTTTGTAAACTGCTCTCTGTAACTCTATGAAGAATTGAGTTGAAATTTTGATGGAGATTGCATTGAGTTTGTAGATTGCTTTTGGCAAGATGGCCATTTTTTACTATATTAATTCTGCCAATCCATGAGAATGGGAGATCTTTCCATTTGAGATCTTCTTTGATTTCTTTCTTCAAAGACTTGAAGTTCTTGTCTTATCACTGGATATTAGCCTGAAAGCTCCAAGTAGCCAGGATACAATAAACCCAATACAAAGGAAGACAAAAATGTGGGTGCTTCGGTCCTTCTTAGAAGGGGAACAAGATACTCGCAGGAGAAAATATGTATATAAAGTGTAGAACAGAGACTAAAGGAAAGACCATCCAGAGACTGTCCCACCTGGGGATTTATCCCATATGAAGTTACCAAACCCAGACACTATTGTGGATACCAAGAATTGCATGCTGTAAGAAGTCTGATATGACTGTCTCCTGAGAGGACATGCTAGAACCTTACAAATACAAAGGCAGATATTAGTAGCTAACTACTGGATAAATCATGGGGTCCCTAAAAGGGGAGTTAGAGAAGGGATTAAAGGAGTTGAAGGGGTTTGCAACCCCATAGGAAGAACAATAATGTCAAACAACCAGAAACCACCAGAACTCCTAGAGACTAAGCCATCAACAAAGGACTACACATTGCTCCAGCTGCATATGTAGCAGAGGATGGCCTTGTCATATATCAATAGAAGGAGAGGTCCTTGGTTCTATGATGACTCAATAGATGCCCCAGTGTAGGGGGATCGAGGGCAGGGAGGTCGGAGTTGTTGGGTTGGTGGAGGAACACCCTCATAGAAGCAGGGGGAGGGAGGATGTTATAGGGTGTTTCCAAGAGTGAGGTAAACTGGGAAAGGGGATAATATTTGATATGTAAATTAAGAAAATATCCTAAGTTTCTGGGCTAATATCCACTTATCAAAGAGTACATATCATGTGAGTTCTTTTGTGATTGGGTTACCTCACTCAAAATGATGCCCTCCAGGTCCATACATTTGCCTAGGAATTTCATAAATTCATTCTTTTTAATAGCTGAGTAGAACTCCATTGTGTAAATGTACCACGTTTTCTGTATCCATTCCTCTGTTGAGGGACACCTGGGTTCTTTCCAGCTTCTGGCTATTATAAATAAGGCTGCTATGAACATAGTGGAGCATGTGTCTTTCTTACCAATTGAAACATCCCATAATCAGCCTCCAAACGCTGATACCATTGTATACACTAACAAGATTTTGCTGAAAGGACCCAGATATAGCTGTCTCTTATGAGGCTATGCTGGGGCCTAGGAAACACAGAAGTGGAGGCTCACAGTCAGCTATTGGATGGATCACAGGGCCTCCAATGGAGGAGCTAGAGAAAGTACCCAAGGAACTAAAGGGGTCTGTAACCGTATAGATGGAACAACAATATGAACTAACCAGTACCTCCCAGAGCTCTTGTCTCTAGCTGCATATGTATCAGAAGATGGCCTAGACGGCCATCATTGGGAAGAGAGGCCCCTTGGTTTTGCAAACTTTATATGCCTCAGTACAGGGGAATGCCAGGGCCAAGAAGTGGGAGTGGGTGGGTAGGGGAGTGGGGGCAGAGGGTATGGGGGACTTTTGGGATAGCATTGGAAATGTAAATGAAGAAAATAACTAATTAGAAAAAATTTTAAAAAAGAAAATATCCAATAAAAATTAAAATACCAACTGTATAATCTATATACTTATTTTTGTATGAACTTTACTGTATATATTATGCCAGTTTGATGCACCACCAATATAATCCCAGGCAACAGCATATATAACAGTATATTAGTTCACTCATGGTTTAAGAGAAGAAGAGAATACATGCAAAATAAAACTATTGTGTGTGGAAGACATTCCTAATTGTTCTCTATGCCAATATTTTTGAACATCTTTAGTAAATCACATAAGCTATTCTGTCACATCTCATAAAATATTCAAACACATACAAAATGGTTATTGACTTTCTTCAACTTCCTTTCACTATTGTACATTCCAGGTCAAATTTTCTAGCATCTTTCTTCATAGCTCTCTCAAGCTCATCACAGGAATAGTAGTTTTATTCAAAATTCACGTATTGTGATAGTCTGGTAAAATTCTTATCATATGTGCTTACATTAAGTATTTGATTTTTGATAAATTATCAGGACACACATTATAAAGACAACTTACCAGCTTGATCTAATGGTATCATGAAAATTGAGATTCTTGTGAATGTTAATTATATTTTTTAGGGAAATTATTTTTAAGAGTATTCCATCATTTTAATCGTAGTACCATGTGAATAATATTCACAAGTATTTTGAGTTAAATGAAATGGATTTAGTCTCTCCAGATATTGTAATATTTGTGAATCTATCCACCTATTCCTTTCTATTTTTATGATCACTAGACTAATTAATTTTGAAGAATTATATTTAGAAAGTCCTCATTAAGTTAGGATTATATATTCATGATTGTCTCTTTTGTGGAACCAGAGACGACTAATGAGAAAAGTATACTCTAGAGTTTGTTGAAGTTGTTAAATTAATGAGCTCCTTCAAGCTTGCTGATTCCAAGGCTTATTTCAATTGTGACTTTTCCCAGTTTGTTTTAATATGTTTTATGGAATTATGAATCCCTTATTTTATACTTGAGTTTCTATACCTCTCTATAGATAAATGAAAGTCTGTTTTTAAGTTTTAAGGAAAGCATTTATCTGATGGAAAATATATTGAAATCATACAACAGATCATTTGATTCCTTACGTAAATATTTGGAAGCTTTATTAGAAGGACTTAAAGCTAAAAATTATAAGTTGATTGCTGTGAGATGCATCATATGCTGTTTCTGATATATTATATTTTTATTCCTAGCTTTTTGTTGCTATTTTTTATTAGGTATTTTCCTCATTTACATTTCCAATGCTATCCCAAAAGTCCCCCATACCCACCCCCCCCCACTCCCCTACCCACACACTCCCCCTTTTTGGCCCTGGCATTCCCCTGTACTGGGGCATATAAAGTTTGCAAGTCCAATGGGCCTCTCTTTCCAGTGATGGCTGACTAGGCCATCTCTTGATACATATGCAGCTAGAGACAAGAGCTCCGGGGTACTGGTTAGTTCATATTGTTGTGCTCACTGATACGAGTTTGTCCATGTGGCTTGTATCAATAATGCTGGTGCCTCCTGGAAAAACTTTAACTTATAAAAGTCTGAGATTGACCATCACTTTGTTATACCATTATCAAAAAAAAAAAAAAAAAAAGAAGAAACAACAAGAGGAAGGAAGGAAAAAAGAAAGAAGGGAAGGAAGGAAGGAAGAATGGAAAGCGCAGAAAGAAAAGAACATAATAGAACTTAGTACATGTAGAACAGAACTTAGCATATGTGTTCCTTACTTAAATTGACATATCAGAAAAATAATGATAGTTTATCCAAATAAGGTTGGAACCTTCAGCCAGCATGCTGGGTAGAAAAGTGATGTGAAATAAGGCTCCAGTTGACCACACATTGACATAAAACTGAGTAAGAAATAACCTTTTTGAGTTCTTTATATATTTTGGATATTAGCCTTCTATCAGATTTAGGATTGGTAAAGATCTTTTCCCAATCTGTTGATTGGTGTTTTGTCTTACTGATAGTGTCCTTTGACTTATAGAAGTTTTGCAATTTTATGAGGTCCCATTTGTCAATTCTTGATTTTATAGCACAAACCATTGGTGTTCTGTTCAGGAATGTTTCCCCTGTGCCCATATCTTCGAGGCTCTTCCCCACTTTCTCCTCTATAAGCTTCAGTGTCTCCGGTTTTATGTGGAGATCCTTGATCTACTTACACTTGAGCTTTGTACAAAGAGATAAAAATGGATCAATTCACATTCTTCTACATGATAATTGCCAATTGAGCCAGCACCATTTGTTGAAAATGCTGTCTTGTTTCCACTGGATTGTTTTAGCTCTTTTGTCAAAGATCAAGTGACCGTAAGTATGTGAGTTCATTTCTGGGTATTCAGTTCTATTCCACTGATCTACCTGTCTGCCACTATAACAGTACAATGCAGTTTTTATCACAGTTGCTCTGTAGTACATCTTGAGGTTAGGGATGGTGATTCCACCAGAGGTTCTTTTATTGTAGAGAATAGTTTTTGCTATCCTAGGTTTTTTTGTTTTTCTAGATGAATTTGCAATTGGCCCTTTCTAACTTTGTGAAGAATTAAGTTGGAATTTTGATGGGGATTGCATTGACTCTGTAGATTGCTTTCAGCCAAATAGCCATTTTTACTATATTAATCTTGCCAATCCACGAGCATGGGAGACCTTTCCATCTTCTAAGATCTTCTTCAATGTCTTTCTTCAAAGAGTTAGAAAGGGCAATTCCTTAGTTCACACCAAGATATTTTATATTATTTGTGACTATTTTGAAAGGTGTTATTTCCATAATTTCTTTCTCAGCCTGTTTATCCTTTGTGCAGAAAGGGGCAAATGATTTGTTTGAGTTAATTTTATATCCAGCTACTTCACTGAAGTTGTTTATCAGGTTTAGGAGTTCATTGGTGGTACTTTTGGGGTCACTTATATATACTACCATATCATCTGCAAATAGTGACATTTAGATTTCTTCCTTTCCAATTTGTGTTCCTTTGAAGTATGACACCATAAAACCAGGTAACCCTATTAAAAATGGGGTAAAGAGCTAAAGAAAGAATTCTTAACTGAGGAATACAGAATGGCTGAGAAGCACCTAAAAAGTGTTAAACATCTCTAATCATCAGGGAAATGCAAATCAAAACAACCCTGAGATTCAACCTCACACTAGTCAAAATGGCTAGGATCAAAAACTCAGGGGACAGCAGATGCTGGCAAGGATGTGGAGAAAGAGGTACACTCCTCCGTTGCGGTGAGATTACAAGCTGGTACAACCGCTCTGGAAATCAATTTGGTGTTTCCTCAGAAAATTGGACATAGTACTACTGGAAGATCCAGCAATAGCTCTCCTGCACATATACCCAGAAGTTGCTCCTACTTGTAATTAGGACACATGCTTCACTATGTTCACAGCAGCCTTATTTATAATAGCAAGAAGCTGGAAAGAACCCAGATATCCTTCAACAGAGGAATGCATACAGAAAATGTGGTACATTTACCTATTTACGACTCAGCTATTAAAAACAATGACTTGATGTATTCTTAGACAAATGGAAGAATCTGGAGGATATCCTCCTAAATGAGGTAATCCAATCACAAAAGAACACATGATATGTACTCAATGATATGTGGATATTAGCTCAGAAGCTCAGAATACCCAAGATACAATTTGCAAAGCACATGAAACTCAAGAAGATGGAAGACCAAAGTGTGGATACTTTGATCCTTCTTAGAAGGGTGGACACAATACCCAGGGAAAGAGTACAGAGACAAAGTTCAGAGCAGAGACTGAAGGAATGACCATCCAGAAACTGCCCCAGCTGGAGATACATCCTATAAACAACCACCAAACCCAGATACTATTGCAGATTCCAACAAGACCTTGCTGACAAGATCCTAATGTAGCTGCCTCCTGAGAGGCTCTGCCAGTGCCTGATAATACAGGAGTGGATGCTCACAGTCATCCATTAGTCAGAACACAGGATCCCCAATGAAGGAGCTAGAGAAAGTGCCCAAGGAGCTGAAAGGGGTTTGCAGTCCCATAGGAGGAATATCAATATGAACTAACCAGTACCCCCAGAGTTCCCTGGGACTAAACCATCAATCAAAGAAAACAAACAGAGGGACTTGTGGCTCTAGTTGCATATGTAACAGAGGATGGCGTAGTCGGTTATCAATGGGAGGAGAGACCCTTGGCCTTGCGAAGGTTCTATGCCCCAGTTTAGGTGAATGCTTGGGCCAGGAAGCAGAAGTGGGTGGGTTGGGGAGCAGGGGGAGGGGGCAAGTATAGGTGATTTTCCAAGGGGAAACTAGGAAAGGGGATAACACTTGAAAGGTAAATAAAGAAAATGTCTAATAAACAAAAGAAAAAAGAAAAAGAAAGAAAGAACCCTTTCTTTCATGTTACGGAAAATTCCAAGTGGTTTGTTAAAAGGTAAGAACATCATGAAAATTATCTAATGTACTCATTGTACTAGGTCATAATCAAAAGCAAGTCTTTTCTGCTGTCTCTCTTCTTACAAGGATAAGCATATCTAACGCATTATGTAATTTCAAAGCTCTGGTAGTTAAACAAAAATATAGTAACTTCTTTATGCAACCTGGGAGATGATACAATCCTTTGGCCTCAACTTTTATTGATGCACTAAGACTACACACACACACACACACACACACACACACACACACACACACACACACACATATATATATATAGTTCAACTTCAACTTCTTTCCTTTTGTTCTTCATTTAACCTTGCTTAATTGTTTGCAAAAGATATTCTAACAACAACAACTACTATATGATCAATACAAAGGAATATATAATAGTGTTATTCTTTGTGAGTGGTCAGAATCTTTCTTACAACATTCTACAACAAATATTGCATACAATAATAGCTTACTCTACATAAGGTTATGGATAATATGTTTTTATTTTCCCCAAACATTAAAGTTAATAAAATTCAGCATTGCACTCAGTATCATAATAAGTTACAATTTTATGAAAATATCTTTAAAAGTATAATAAATTATCCCTGTTCTGTACACACTCTCTGAGATAATCTTATGAAAATTCTGTACACTAGGCTATGAGTCCTATATTAATTCCAATCCCATTTAAAAGCCTTTTTCTTGCCAAATTAGAACTCCAAACTGCTTTTTCTCCATGACTTTGAAATCAAGTGAACAGTTTCTTAAAATTCCAAGAGGTTTTATTGATTAGTTAGTGTAATCCATTTAGGTAATTAAGGTAACAAATAAAACCTAGAAGAAGAAACTGTATATTCAAGGTACCTCTGAGATGCTTGAGTATATAGCTTGATGTGAGATACATTTATTCACAGTGTAATCTATTACTTGTTTTCTTTGTTCCTTTGGACATTTAATATTGTCCTTAAACATTATTTTTCCTTTTACAGTGTGATGACATTGTAGGATTATATTAGGCATGTGATATATAATGCTTAGAGTAATGTTGTTCAAATAATGTATATTTTGACTCTAATTGATCTATCTATGTATCTATGTATCTATATATTTATCTAGGTATCTATGTATGAATGTATGTATGTATGTATGTATGTATCTATCTATCTATCTATCTATCTATCTATCTATCTATCTATCTATCTATCTATCTATCTACCTACCTATCTATCTATCTATCTATCTATCTATCTATCTATCTATCTATCTATCTATCTATCGGGAGATGTATATCTGCTTTAAAAAGATACTGAAATCACAGAAGCAAACAAAATCATCTATACAAGACAAGGTATAATTGATGCTCCAAAAGGCATCTTCTTTCTGGAAATTACAATCCTGTCAACTTAGCTGCTTAGGATATAAACACAAAGGACTATTCTTCATCCCTAGCATGCTGCACTATTGTTGCAGCAAAACAAAGATTTCACTTTAGTGGGTCCTGTCTTTTGTTAATCAAAGCTGATTCTTCAGCTCCAGTTACACAGAACCATAGATTCTTGATTCAAAGTACCACATAAATGACCTTGATAGGGTTGTACACTTCCCTGTACAACTTGACAAGCTTTAATTTTAATGAAAGAATTTGTCTAACAAATAAGATGGAAAGTGATAGAGTAAAACATTCAGTGTGCACTTCAAAGGTACATGCAAGCACACCCATGTATGGTGTACCATTTGTGTACAAACCCCTCTGCTCCAAATGTAATGATCTTTAAGAATAACTATCTAGGTTATGATCACTGGAATTTACAATTATAATAATGAAAGCAATATTTGAAGTGCATTTGAAGTCAACATTTTAATCCTACAGGCACTTAGATGGAACTTGAAGTGAAAATTTACCAATTTTATTGAAAAATGGTTGCTTATTATGACTAAATTTGGAATTTCCTTAATTTACTTAGTTTGATAAATAGACTTTAAAATGATCGTTACTGAAAGGTCTTAGCCTCAATTTTATCTTTTCTAAAGATAGCCAACGGTATTCAATATGTAGAAGTATTTATAAGCACAGAATAAACTTACAATGATGTTACAATATTTTTTAAAGTTAAAGCAAAGTGGTTCTGTAATGTCTTTGAAACTTCTTTCATGCTTTAACATCTACACTTGAGACGATCACTTGTATACAACACTGTAGTGCATTATTAGAAGGAAGCAATATGGTGTAAGTTCTAAGATGCATATGAAGGGTTACTGAGAAGCAGCTATGGCCACTTAAGTTGATTTTGAGAAGTGGCTTGTGGACATCAAGATGATTCTGCATGCTGCCTACTTCCAATGCTCTCTGGCCCACCATCAATACCCCTGACTTCATTTCTCAGGGCGATACATTTTATGTAATCTTCTCACACCACCATATTTTTCATTTGTGTGCCCTAAATTCAAATCTGAGAGTGAATGTCAATAATAATTTTATAATTCCCATTAAGTCTATTGCAGTCAAGGAGATTTTGCTTAATCGTTTTTTTGAGTTTTCCTATGATGATGGCCTGGATTATTTTAGAATGATAAATTATCACGCTCTGAGCATTCAATACACTAATGCTTATCCTAGTCTGATATCTAATGAGATAAGAGTGTGAGACAATAAGATTGATGCTAAATGTGGCCAATTACATGCTAGATTAAAAACTCTGGAAGTATACTGAAGTCCATGGAGGCACTGGTCATTCTATGATTGAATTAGAAGACTGTCATCAATTCTGCAAAGACATTCCTGATAAAGAACGCAGATAATATATCTCAATGTGTTCAGCTATCAGAATAAAAATAAAGTTTAAAGTGGGTTAATATTGCTCTTAATGAGGAAAAGTGTTAACTATTAATTTTCTCAGAGGGGAAAGCTGGTAGTTGGAATAAAAACCACCAACTCTGTGTAGAGTAGTCTCTTTAATACAAGTTGTGTGTTTTTCTGAATCTGGGATTGAGCATTGAAACAGAAGTGTAAATAATTCAGAGATTTTACTAAGGTGATAAAACATGGACGGAAGATCAAGAACCTTCTGGCTGAATGCTCATGTGGGGTTAGGATAGCATTACTTCTTTTTTTTTTTTCCATTTTTTATTAGGTATTTAACTCATTTACATTTCCAATGCTATACCAAAAGTCCCCCATATCCACCCACCCCCACTCCCCTGCCCACCCACTCCCCCTTTTTGGCCCTGGTGTTCCCCTGTACTGGGGCATATAAAGTTTGCAAGTCCAATGGGCCTCTCTTTCCAGTGATGGCCGACTAGGCCATCTTTTGATATATATGCAGCTAGAGTCAAGAGCTCCGGGGTACTGGTTAGTTCATAATGTTGTTCCACCTATAGGGTTGCAGATCCCTTTAGCTCCTTGGCTACTTTCTCTAGCTCCTCCATTGGGAGCCCTATGATCCATCCATTAGCTGACTGTGAGCATCCACTTCTGTGTTTGCTAGGCCCCGGCATAGTCTCACAAGAGACAGCTACATCTGGGTCCTTTCAATAAAATCTTGCTAGTGTATGCAATGGTGTCAGCGTTTGGATGCTGATTATGGGGTGGATCCCTGGATATGGCAGTCTCTACATGGTCCATCCTTTCATCTCAGCTCCAAACTTTGGCTCTGTAACTCCTTCCATGGGTGTTTTGTTCCCAAATCTAAGGAGGGGCATAGTGTCCACACTTCAGTCTTCATTCTTCTTGAGTTTCATGTGTTTAACAAATTATATCTTATATCTTGGGTATCCTAGGTTTGGGGCTAATATCCACTTATCAGTGAATACATATTGTGTGAGTTTCTTTGTGAATGTGTTACCTCACTCAGGATGATGCCCTCCAGGTCCATCCATTTGGCTAGGAACTTCATAAATTCATTCTTTTTAATAGCTGAGTAGTACTCCATTGTGTAGATGTACCACATTTTCTGTATCCATTCCTCTGTTGAGGGGCATCTAGGTTCTTTCCAGCTTCTGGCTATTATAAATAAGGCTGCTATGAACATAGTGGAGCATGTGTCCTTCTTACCTGTTGGGGCATCTTCTGGATATATGCCCAGGAGAGGTATTGCTGGATCCTCCGGTAGTACTATGTCCAGTTTTCTGAGGAACCGCCAGACTGATTTCCAGAGTGGTTGTACAAGCCTGCACTCCCACCAACAATGGAGGAGTGTTCCTCTTTCTCCACATCCACGCCAGCATCTGCTGTCACCTGAATTTTTGATCTTAGCCATTCTGACTGGTGTGAGGTGGAATCTCAGGGTTGTTTTGACAGCATTACTTCTGTCTCTTCAGCCCACAGTCTGGGATAGAGGCTGCTTTAAACCTGACATCTAAACTGTTGAGTTTTATGAAACAATCTTTCCAATATATGTGTCTTTAGTCACTATTCAGTGATAAATACTTTGGAGAAACCTAGCTAGTATTCGTATAAATAAGAGATAAGCATCAACTTCAACTTTCATAGATGAAAGTAAATTTCTCTGGCTTCTGATATATAAGGCATGCACAAAATCAAGTGGATTGAACCCAGTTTCAAATGCTAATAGTTTGTACTGGTCTTGAGATTGAATAAGACATGAAAAGAAGGTAATATATAAAGTGATGTACAACTTTTAAAGCAAAATATATCATACTAAAGTAATAGAATGTGCAATAAATTGTGTACTAACTGCCGATTGTCTTATAACCTTACTACATTTAATCATGTGCTTACTGTATAATTGTCTTCCAATTATATATGGAGTTACTTAGGGTTAGAACATATAACAGGAGCATCTAAAATTTCACGTATTACAATCAACAAAGAGCCAGGTTGAATGCTGGGTTAGTCAGCTTTAACTTTTTTCTACAAGCCCTTTGGTGGAATCCATGGTTCTATTGCAGCAGGGATCTGTGTTGATAGGGGTTGCCCATATTACAACCAAAGGTGATACAGTAGTATGAGGCCACACTGGGTTCCATGGGACACTACTGATCTAAGTGGCCTGCAGTGACATGTTAAAGGTCTCTGAGGGCCTGTGTGTGTCTGTGATCCTACTGCAATTAGGATGTGTGGATGCCTGTGATCCATGCTCCTGCTGACTACGAAGAGCAAGGAGACTGAATTTGCTTTGAAATTGATGATGGCACACACACACACACACACACACACACACACACACACACTTGAGAAAGGGGTATAAAAGGCCTCTATGACAACATCTACCCTCACCTCAACTCCTCCCCATTCCTAAAAACATAACAGCCTTGACAATAAGCCACCCAAGAGAACTCTTAAAAAATATGATGGGGATGCTGAATGTAGATCTCTACAATTGATGACTTCTGGTGAGGGTACAGGAGGGGAAAGACTCAGTTCTACTTAAAGGACAAGCTACTGAGAGTGACCATGCTCCAGTGAATAAATATATAGATGGCACAAATTGGACTTTTTAAAAGTTCATATTTTTTAATCTTTCATTTTGGGGGAGATGGTTCCAGGGAGAGTTTGGACATACAAGGACTTGAATGTGTTATTGGGGTGCATGATGTGAATTTCTCAGAGAATCAATATAAATCTTGTGTTGAAAATAAAAATAAAATCATGATATGCTTGGTAACTATGTACTGGTCAGTTGAAGGATAGAAAGTAAAGGAAGGTTCACTGTGAATACCTATACTTCACAATCCTGGATTTTAAACAGAAAAATTAAACTTATCATCCTCTAAATAATTTACCCCTGGCTGAGCTAGGGAAATTCTTCAGTGAGTAAATCATTGCACAAGCCAGACAATGAGAATTCAGAGCCTCGGAATCTGCTTTCAGAATCTGCTTAAAAACCCAAGTGGCATGACAGCTCATAGCTATAATCCCAACACTTGGTAGGTGAAGATAGGGAATCGGTGGGACAGGCTGTCTAACTAGACTAGCTGAATAAGTGAAATTTGGGTTCATTTTGAGTTCATTCTTTCGTCAATAAATAGCAAGTGATTGAAGCAGACCCCCTACCTATGTCCAACTCTGTCACACCTGCATATACATGGAAACACATGTAGACACATGCATGCATAGTGTACAAACATACAAATAAAAAGTGCATCTCTGTCCCTTAGAAAATAAAATAAAATAGATATTTAGAATATTATCTTTATATTGATAAACATGTTAACTATGAACAGGACACTGTTTATGTTCTATCCTCCAGCAGCTCAATATATACTTCCATGTAAAGATTTAGAATTACTCCTGTTAGAAGTGGATATAACACATTTACCTTCTTAGCATTACTCAGTGTCATTTTCTAATATTCTATTAAATTGGTGTTTATTCGGGTTTCAGAAGAATAAACTTTGCAAAGCACAGCACATAAAGAAATTTTACAATAACTCTGATTTGAAAAGATACTCCAAGCTGGGCAGTGGTAGTGCATGTCTTTAATCCCAGCACTTGGGAGGCAGAGGCAGGTGGATTTCTGAGTTTGAGGCCAGCCTAGTCTACAGAGTGAGTTCCAGGACAGACAGGGCTACACAGAGAATCCCTGTCTCGAAAAACAAACAAGCAAACAAACAAGCCCCCCAAAACAAAACGAAACAAAAAAACAACAACAACAACAACAAAAAGATACTCCTAAGCAGTGTAATAAATCTTAATTACACAGAAAAAAGCTATTGAGTACATATATTCGTACTGCTTTGCTAAAAGCTAGTCATTAGTTTACTATTTAAAATGCTCTATTCCTTATCTTACACTGTGGAAAATGAATCTTAATGTTAAGCTTTCTCTAAGTTTGGCAAGTGATTTGGGTGACTAGATTGTGTTTCCTCCACTTGCCTGGCTGGCAGTATGTGAAATCCAAAGCAAGATTATAAACTATTATTAATATTTATAATGTATAACTGAGAATAACCATTTCCATTGTGCTTAACTGATTTTCCTAAAATCTTAGTGTAGACATAATGTATTTATTTTTAGCATTGATACCTACATTTAGTCTTTTTACTTTTTTGATTAATATGGCAGTAATACCCTTTATAGCAGGGTCAACTTTGTGGTTTATGACTCTGAAAGGGTTCACATATCAAATATCCTGCATACCAGATATTTACATTATGATTACGTTACATAACAGCAATCTAACTACAGTTTTAAAGTAGCAACAAAAATCATTTTATACCTAGATATCAGCACTAAATGAGAAACTTTATTATAGGGGTTGTAGCATTAGGAAGGTTGTAAGCCACAGCTTTATATTATAAAGTCTAAATCTGAGGTTTCATTTTATCTTAGTTTTTAGGTTTATTTGTTTTATTTTTATGTATGCCTGGGTGTATGAACTTGTATCATATGCATACCTAGTTCCTGCAGAGGCCAGGAGAGGGCACCAGATTCTCTGGAACTGGAATTATGAATGATTGTGAGCCACTATGTAGGAGTTGGGAATCCAACTGGATTGTCTTGAAGATCAGCAAGTGTTCTAAATAACTAAACCATCTTTTCAGGCCTCCAAAGTGAGGTTTTTGAACATGTTCTTCAAGTTCTCTGATCTGCCTCCCATCATGGAGGAAGCTCCAACTCAGTCCTTAGAGTCTCTGGTACTAGTTATAGGATCTCCTCTAGGTACGGAGTTTCCCCAACAAAACGACCTTTACCCACTGTTCTCGCTGAACCCCCTGAACACAGTGTAATCCTTTAGAACCATAGTGTGGATCAGGTACTTGTATGCCAGTACCCTGGAACACTGCCTTATTTATACATGTATTTATTGCTTATTCATGTTGCAACAAACAAATCCACAGCAGCACAAATTAAAAGAAAAAATACTAAATAATGGGGTTTCTAATTCCTGAAAAATGCTTTCTTACTAAAATGACATGTTATTTTGGCATGATTTATTAGTATTACAACTAAGGTACATAATCTGTGAAATAATTCAATGGTATGATTACAATAATTTGTGTTAAATATGACTGACTAGTAAGAATATCTAACTTCATGTATGAACATGATCACTTAAATAGGGACTGAAATCAATGTACAGATGGATTACCCTTCATCCAAAATGCTTGAGACTAGAAATGTTTCCGATTATTTTTTCTTTTTTCTTTTTTCTTTCTTAGATTTTGGAAAATTTGTGTATACATAGTGTGATATTTTGGAGAGAGTACTCAGTACTAAATGTAAAAGTCATTTGTTTCATGTACATTTAAAAAAAATCCAAGGTAACTTTATATGCTATTTTCAAATACTTTTGGGCATGAAAATGGCATCCTGTGTAGAGCATTCCATTTGTGGCATTTTTACTAGCATTCAAAAATTTGAGGTTTGTGGAGATGAAAGGGAGGCATACCTAATTCTGCATTCATGACAACAAGCAGATGTTTATATAAGTCATGAGTTAAAGTCATTTAATTTAGCAGGCCATAGAACTCAAATTGAATTCAATACTATTATCTGATCAGACATTAATCTTAACTAAAACTGCCTCTTTTCATCTTGGCTTAACCTCTTTTCAAAGTTTTCCCTGAAGGCTCGCAGTTTGGTTGAATAGATAAATGGACTTTTATTGCTGTGGTTCTTTATGATTGAATCTGTCACTAGATAATTTTATTAAGGAAAGGAGTTGAACTTTTCCGAGAAATTATTATAAAAAGTGATTCAATGTGATTCATTTTTAGAACACAGTACATTATGAACACATGTGAAGTAGAACAAAAAGTTTTTTAGGGGTTACTATTCATTGGTGGTGGGGCAAGAGGTAAGACTACTAAGACCCTTTAGAAGAAGTGTGAAAGTACTTTTCCTTGACTATATGTAAGTTTCTAGGAACATCATAAGGAAAGAAACATAATGCAAAAAAATAAAAACATACCTACATATTCACATTTGTAAAAGTTAAATATCAGAATAAAATGCCAATGGTTTTCAACTGAACTCATAACAAGTTATAGATTCAATAGTTTTATATAACTGTACACACATATATGCATGCATATAAAAATCCATCATAGTTCTATATCAAGCTGTAAGCATTAATGCATTACTTCTGTGTATAATGGAGGAGTGAGCCTTCACCTTTTTCACTTCTAGAGGATGCCCAAGGTGCTATGGTCATAGCCTCTTTATTTGACAGCCTATAAAACACTCTGCACTTAGAAAAAGTTCTTTGCTTCCAAGAACTCCAGGTGGTACGAGGTTCAACAAGATAATCCAACATCTCTACTCATCTTATTTAACCAGTTCAGCAAAATCAGTGGTTACTAGTGGCATATTCACTAGAAATTCCGAGGTTTCAATAATTACAATGTGGGCACATTTAGGGAACAACTATTTTGTCTACCACAAACCTGTAGGGAGACAAAAATATGAATTAAGCATATTTTATGTTGGATTTAGCATTGTGATCAATGTTAAAGATCTATGACAGGCAGAATCATGATAACTGGAAAAGTTATAGTAGCTAAGTGGTAGGCATTATATTGAAAGCTTTGTGTATACTAACACAACAGTGCTATGACATATTGTATAGTTAAGAAAACTAAGGCACATTTGTCTAAAATTGGTTGATAAATGGTAGAGTTTGCTATAACAATCCAAACCCTCTGGGTTCAGAGTTCATAAGCCTAATAATAATGACCACAGTCAATCACAACAAAGATGACCCATCATATTAGAATATATTCTGCTAATATAGTCCTATATTTGTAAAAGAAACATTGTATGGAAACAGGCAGAAAGACTTATGATTACTTTAATTTTATTTACTATCAATATTTTAATATGCTCCTTATCCACATTTGTTCAAGTTATCTAATCAGTTAAATGTTATTTTAGTGACTGTAAGGATAATTGTTACTGGTCTATTTGTTAAATGCAATAAAGACTGTGTAAACTTGTAGTGAAACTGCTCAGAGGAGATACACACCCAGGCATGAGAATTTTGTCATAGCTGAGTATGGAGTCACCTCTAACTGGCTTAGATGCTGTGTGCTCAGGACAGACAGTGAGTTGTCCTGAAAGAAAATGAAGTGGGTGTGAATAAACCTTGAAAAGCACTTTAAAGCCATTTGTCAAGGTGAGTCCAGATGGAGGTATGCAGATGTGTAGACATTTCCCCCACAGAATCAAGGTAATTAACAATAGTTATGTCATCAGACAAGTCAAGGAAAGCCCTTAGCACCTCATAGCTAAACACTTTATGACCTTCTTTCTAAGTGAAAATGCAATCGACTTTCCAATTTCAGACATCTCTTTTCTCTACACACTTCTATGGAACAGCTAGGACTCTCAGCTGTGATTAATGTTCCTTCCAGGAAGGTGTTTAGTTCCAGGGACAAAAGGAAAAGCAACAAGAAAGGTACAGCCACCTCAAGGAATGGGATTGCATCTGTAACTAGGGCACCTTTGCAGAAGCCCGGCATTAGCTATGTTGTGTATAAAGGACGTGATAGGAATTTACTTCACAAAGAAGTAAATACTTAAACACCCTCTAAACATGTTTAGTATCACTTCTGGGTGAAACTAGAAGATGGCTGAGAAACTCATTAAAATATCAATGATGGTGTATTGCACAGTGATTTGGGACACCAATTTTTATTTACAGAAGATGAGCATTCCAACTTGACTGTTCTGTCTGAGAACATGCATCTCTTTTATAGAGATACTTCTCCTGCCTAATATTTTAGTTTCTTTTACTTGGGAATTGGCATTGTATCACTTCCCAGGTTTCCTGTAATGAATGAGACAATGTGATGTAGATTCATCAAGTAGATACTAGTTGCATACAATACTGAATTACCATCAATTACATTTGTCGTTGCTACTATACCAGTAAAATATCTACCATAAAAGCCCTTGAGGAATATTTTATTTGATTGGGTTTCCCTTAAGGCAGATACCAGATACAAGATTACATCACAATTGCTTTATTTGAAAGTTGTCCCAGGAAGTCATGGGGACTGGAGCAGAGAGATGAGATGAAATGAAATGGTTACTATTGTAGAGAATCAGGACTGAATGCTGGTGGAGACCCCATGGCATGGACTAATCTGTTTTTGGCATTTCCAATATGTGCGTTGAAAAGGCTGAGGTCATCATCCCCCACCTCTCCTCCGTTGCCCGATAAAGATGGGTTTCAAGGAAATCATTTTATTTCTTAGCCAAGAGCCTCCTCTGCTTAGGAAACAATTCAGTGTGCCCACAAAAAGAGAGGAATGCCATGTGTTGAAAGGTCATAGTTCAGTGATTAAGAATGAGGAAGAAATAGTGACTACAGATAGAATTACGTTTTACGGTACAGTCTAAATGATTCTCAAGCTGATGCTGATGGAAGGGAGACTAGGTCCTCAGTGTGGGTAAAGTTACCATACACAAATGTCGTTTTTCAAGGAGGCTTAAGTCCTACTTGTCTCACGAACCTTGTTGGTTAGCTTTTTTTCTTTTTTTCCGGTTTTACATCTCTAACGATGGTATTTTTTAGCTCCATGAACAGTTCTTTTCACTCACAGCACTTTATTCCAATGGCTTTACTATCCAGTGGATCTCAACAGTACACCCTCTCTCTGTAGCCAGATTAGGAATGCTTTCAGTAGCTGTTGGGACTGTAAATGAAATGCCCTCTTCTGAACACCAAGGTCTAAATGACCATCACTTGCTCCAGCATGTTTTTCCCTTCAGCTTTTTACCCGTAGGTGGCAGCAACAGGCTCCAGAGTGCGTGTCCGCAGGTAACTGCTGCTGTCAAACCTGGAGTATGACCAAGCAAGGACACATAACCAACCGGATGGTGCATGAGGTCTGGTAGATAAGTGCTCAAATTTCATCGGCTCCTTCCATTGTTAAGAAAGCAGTCTGAAGCACCAAAACCAAACTCCTACATTTCCTCTGGCTCCCTACATTTTGCAACTTCAAGAGGCAATTCCGTTCGGTCCTTGTAGCAGGCTAATCTTTGAAACTCTGGAATCTCTGTCCCTTGCTGTCCTTGCCTCGTGCCAAGCACAGGACTGTTGGTTGGCCGCCACCGTGTCCACTTCTCTCCCTCCGCTCTTTGCTGTAAGTGCATGCAGGTTTTCCAGTGGGGAAGAATGCCTTAGCGGCACCCCAGTTGATATCTCACCATCCCTTTTCATAACCGTACTTTCACACACACACACACACACACACACACACACACACACACACACACACACACACACCACAGCTTGCACGTGTAATGCTTCTGGCAGGGTTGCCTCAGCAAGACCGATACCAACAAAGCAAGGCATCGCCAAGCAAGCAAGCAAGCAAGCACGCAAGCAAGCAAGCAAGCCAGCCAGCCATGCCACCGGGACTCCTCCGACCCGATCCCTCGCGTTGTTCCCGCAGTCAACGCCCCCGCAGCTCCCAGGCACCGCGACACCACGCCCGCAACGGCCAGGGCTGCTGCCCGCCACGACCTCTGAGAAGTTGTTGATTGGGAGGGGATCCGCTCATCTAGGCAAGGGGAAGGGCGCCGCAGGGCGTCCGCGCGGCCCCCGCAGCCGCCCCGCCCCTGGGCCCCGCACGCGGAGCGCAGAACAGAGGCGCCCGGCGCGCATCTCAGCCGCCCCGGGAGCCCGCGCACCCGTGCGTGGGGAGGGAGTGCGGGGCGGGCGAGCGCTCGTCGGGCGTGGGCCGCAACTTGGCGGGCCAGATGCCCCAGGGCTCGGCGGCGCTGTCTGCCTGCCGCTGCTGCCCCTGCGGGGCCCGGGCGCGTCTCCTTGGGCGGCGCTGCCCGCGGCGCTGGGAGTGCAGTGAACGAGTAAAGGTATGTGTGGCGGGCGCGGCTGGGGCAGCCGCCGCCGCGCAGGACACTGTCACTTCCCTGGACATTGGCAGCGGCATCTGGGAGCCCTAGAGCCCTGGGCAGGTTCTCCTGTCCTTCCCCACGATCTGATTGGATAAACTGGGGCCTCGACGGTGGCCGACGTGGGACAGCCTGGCTGTGGCAGGGGTCTCGGAAACCATGGGTTATTGCAGTGGCAGGTGCACGCTTATCTTTATCTGTGGCATGCAACTGGTAAGTGACGCTTGGGTTCTCTTATTCTCTTATGTACCATTGAGAGAGTGGGCAGGGAGTGTAGTAAGAGATCTGCCATTGAGCAGGACGGAAGGGAAAAGAAGAGATAAAAGATGCCACATATTACCTGTATTTAAAATGATTTTAGGGGTGCAGCAGAAGTGAGCCTTTCTGCCTTTCCCCGTTTCTGTCCCTCTAAGGACAGTTTTGCAGGTGCAGGTTAAACTTGTTATCTTTAATTTCTTTAAGGGAGTGGAGATGTTGCTCTCCTTTTATGCTTGGCATTCTTGCTAATGTGAACAGGATGGTTGTCATATATATTTTACTATATATGCGTGTAAGTTGAAAAGCAGATTTTCAGGCTTTTATATACTTGTTTTGAAGTATTTATTTATCGTCGCTTGATATTTTCTTAGAATATATTGTCTTATAATTTTCTTAAAAACTCCTTGTTTAGGTCAGATGTGTTCTAGCAGCATTCTGAACTAAAAAGCCACAGTGAGTTCTAAAAGTATGTAGATCAGAGAGAGATACTTAAACTCTGCAACACCATTGCCCCAGAGTGGACCTTTAAAACATAAGAGCTACAAAAATTCCAAGAAGAAATAATATCTTGTCTTCCATAATGTACAATATTGCCACTGAAATTGATGCTATTGTTTGATCTCACAGGATGGGGGATTGTATGTAAGTTTGGAAGAATATCCTATTGCTGCTTTTAAAAAGCCAAGAATGCAAATAATGTCTCGATTTCAATTCCTAAAGGCAATAGGAGGAGGGGCTTAGGGGAAGATAGGGTGAAAATTTATGTCAGTGGCAAATGGTTAATTTGAAATAGGGGGCACTTCTGCAACACCAAGTAGCTTTCCATAGAAAGTATAAATTAGTCTAAACAGTTCCCCTTATTTGTTTTATAAAGGGTTGGGGGCTGTAGAATGGAAGACAATTATTGAAAATCCAGTCATCGCAGGGTGTTTAAATGAACAAGAATTTGCTATTAAAACTGACAAAAGAATTTCTTAAGTTTTCTTCACTGTTTATCACTTGCAAAGACCTGCAGAGGGTTCTTCTTTTATTTCTTTCTTTTCTCTTTCTTTTTTCCTTTAAAAAAACTTACTTAAAGTGTTTGAGGCATCTCAGCTCTGGTATCCCACCGCCACCCAGGAAAGTCCTGGATGGTGTATTCCTTAATCTGTGAATTGTGTATTATGGACTTGGTTGTAAGGGAAAAGAAGAGATCTAATTTTAGGAGCTTTATGTATTCTCAATGCTATGTAAACCAGCTTCTATATCTCTACCCCAGATTCATATAAGTATTGCAGCAAAGAACTATTGCCATTAACAATAGAGCTAACCAGAGTTTACTTTGTAAAACTACCAATGTAACCCAAATATTCCAAGTTGCATTGCATTTCCCAAACATGTGTGTGTGTTGTATAGGTTTCAGAATAGTCTATATTTGCAGTATCACAGTTGTAAAGTGTAAAACTAAGAATAGGTTGGTGGGTAGAACATTCTTATATTCCTCTCAGTTTAGAAACATGGAAGTTAACTCTAAATTGTTTAACGTGAGAGGAGCTTTATTAATGTGGTAGGGCAATTGTATGTAGGGCAACTGTATGTATTGGGATCAGATGACATTTTGTATGATGAATATAAATTCTTAAAATAATTGGAAAATATAAATATACCAGTGAGGAAGCTAAATATACAAACATGATACAGCTGTAGATTTCTTCTGTTGCTCTCTCTCTCTCTCTCTCTCTCTCTCTCTCTCTCTCTCTCTCTCTCTCTCGTGTGTGTGCATATATGCAACTATTTCTTGTAGAGGAGCTAGAATACTTAATGGAAAAGAAACCTTAATAATGACTATGTTCTCCAACAAAATAGAGTTGGCTGTAAGACAGGCATGTTCAGCCTAAGCAAGCGCACAGCTAGGGGTCCTGAGAAGTATTCTATGCTTCATGAGAAAATCCTGGTCTTTTTCCTTTCCCTCTTCTTGTGCCACCAGACTAATATAATTAGCAGCCATGTTAATGCAGAGATAGAACAAAAACAAAGGAGAAAGACAATTAATTGTTCTAATGGAGTGAAATAGTAAAAGCCTGTAGGGCATAAGAGATTCTTGTTCATTGCTGTGTTGTAGAGATATTTATGCAATCTGACATAAAGTAACTCTTTGCAAAGTGTTGTGGAACACCTATGAGTGGAAGTACATGTTTCACTCTATGTTTATAGATACAAAATTTTGGCACATCTTTGGGTTAGTCTGGGAAAATTTTATTTTACATAAAAACCATATTCCCAGCCTAAGTTTTGACTTGTTGTATCATTGGCTGGCAGAGAGATTCCAGTTTTGTTGACTTCTGAAATGTTCAGTGTGTTGAGACTTTTATGCCTGCTTTACTTTCATAAACACAACCTGAGATTTGTTAAAACTACTGGAAGCCAAAGATACCTAAGATTAAATTCTCTTTTTATTAAATAACTTAAGTTTCTAAAAGCATTAATCTGTAATCTTATAAATTGAGTGTTGTGTTTCAGTTGAAAAATTACATCAATTTATAGCTAATCTTAGAAAAGGATGTAGTATTGTTAAGTACTGTAGAAACAGAGACCTCATTTGTCTCATTATTTTCAAAGCAGATGTGGTATTTTGGACATTTGACATGTGAAGAACAGGTTCATAAGCTCCAGAGGCATTTTTCTAGCCAGGAGTGTATATCCTTGCTGTTAATTATATAAAATATGTTTTTAAAATCTCAGTGTTTGACAGAGTGAAGGCATAAATATATGTTTATTATTGTAACATCTGAATATCAGGTCATAAAATAAATGAAAATTCCGCACCATGATAATTTAATCTAAAATTTTATTCAATGAGAAAGTGTCCACAAGTATCATAAATTGAAATTTCCGAGTTGTATGGTTAAACTCACTTTAGATATCAGTGTGATTTTTGTAAAAAAAAAAATAAATGTAATTTCTGGAAAGAGATTTGCTCCTTGGGCAAAATCCAGAAGTTAAGCTCATAATCGCTAGGATGTGATTTCCTGGTTATCGTTGCTGCCTTCACTGAAGATTTCAGATAGTAACAGAAATTATCACCGTGTTTCCAGTGATGGGTTTAGGATTACAGGCCAAGATAGAACATTCAGTCAGCTAGTGAAAGAGTCTACCTTTTGTCCCTCAGGTTTTCTTTGAATCAAACACAACTTTCCATAGTATTCTAATATTTCTCAGTGAAAAATAACTCAACATAACTTATTTTATAATGAAAACACAACTTTATTTCCAAGTAAGTGAGCTTCAGATCACATACATATTGATATACCAGAGTCCTGTGTGGCAAGAAGTATATGTTTCCTCAGCTACTGAAAGATCGTCTAGATTTTCTTACAATGGATTTCCACTTGAAAATTATGTTCTTTCCCTGCGATCTATGAAACATTACTGACTTGGAGCAAGTGCCACTAACAGCCAGGTTGGCAGCAGTGTGTGCAGCTATGTGAATCAGCATTTTTGAAAATTAAGAATGATACTTGCACAGTTACCATGCAATTTAATAGGTGCACATTTACTTTTTAAAAAGGACAGAGATGTAGATATAATGTAAACAAATTTCTTCTAGTTATAGATTATTCTGCAGTGTTCACCACTATTTGGTGAATATTTGATTACTTCGGAAATAGCAAAGCTTGGCCAGGAAGTGCAATGTTAGGGTGACATTGGGCTACTACCTTGTTGTTCATAGATCTACCTCATGAGGAAGGGTGAAATTTCCCATATGACACTTTAGAAAGTTGTGAAATTGAAACATCCTGAGGCGTTTCTAAATTCTAAAATGGCTCTTTCTTGCTGTAGTGTTTCCTTTAAGTGTACAAAAGTATTTTTTTGCTATGTCTTTTATCTTAAAATGCTATTTCATTGTAATTAAATATAATTACTTTTAATTGAATGCTTGAAAAAGAAGGTATACAGAGTTTTCCTGCTATACAGCCCAGTCTGTCCTTTCTATAGAAGAACTTATGCTGTTATGCACTTCATTTCAATAAGCCAGTGTGTACAGGTCTTCTTTCCTCCTTCCTCATGCAAATGCTTGGGTCCCCAAGAGCTCTCTGAGGAAGGTCAAAGTGTTCTCTAGTGTGGAGCCCATACATAGGTAATTGTTTAGAAAGGTGAGCGGCCAGTTCCACCTTTGTTCCCCCTGGTGCCTTTTAATTTGGGGTCAAAATTTCTACTTACCCTAGTCAAGAACTTTAGAGTAGAAGTTGGGGATACCTTAAAATACGAAGCTTCCTTTTGGATGGGAATATTTTATTGTTGGATATATATATATGTTTTAGAAAAATTACAATTTTACAATTTCACACCATTGTCTTTATAAAGGAAATAAAAATAATTTCAGCATTAGTTGCATTAACTACTTTTACTATTAAAAGTCCCTACAATTCTTAGAGAATGTATTTTTATGCAGTTAGATTTTCAAAATTTCAAACTCCTAAAGTAATATTTAAACTAATTTGATAAAAATGAAGGTTATTATTTTCAAATGCCTTGTAACACACAGGCATCAGGTATCCAAATGACATATAGGACAACTCTACTTCTCCCTATATCCTGAAGCTTTGACCACTCCTGTATGGAAACTTGACAGCTGTTTGTTTGTAGCTGAGTAAAATACAATAATTGGTCACTTAACAGTAATAACTGATTCCGATAAAGGTCATTTCATTGTGTGAACATCAAACAGTTTATTTATACAAATGTACACGGATCACCTGCTACACACCCAGTAGTACAATATTGCCATGGTCTTATATGTGTCTGCTGCTAATGAAACTTTTCAGAGTGTTTGGCTGTTCACGGACAACTTTGGGGCTGATGTATTGCATCCAGGGTCCCTTTATAATCTTTCTTTCATAATAGTGATAAAATGAAATTCTATTTACATCTAAGGTCTCTAATCTATAGGAGAGTAAAATTGTAATATATTTTTTAAAAATCTACAAGAAATTGTAAGATATTTAAGAATTATGAAAGAACAACATTAAACTACATTATTTTCTATTATCAGACTTGGGTGGAAAGTGAAAGTAACAGACTGTATTCTTCTTTATTATTTCAGATGTGTTGAGATAGAGAAGCTGTTAATGTTTAGGGAAATTAATTACTTTACCTTCCTGAAAACTGTCTTTTTTTTTCTTTTTTCTTTTCTTGTATTAGTTTCATAAAAAAAAGGGCATCAGTTCTAATGGATAGAAGCATCTAATTTTATTTATTTATTTATTTACTTGTATGCTTATTTATTTATATAACAATTCTCTAATCTATCCTTTTACGGTCCAGTCCTCATTTCCCTCCCAGCCTGCCCTTTTCCGTATCCCATTCCTTCTCCCTCATCTTCAAGGCAATGTCCCCCACCCCCTACTCCATCAGACCTATCACACCCTGGGGCCTCGTGTCTCTCCAGGGTTAGGTGCATCCTTTCTCACTGAGGCCAGACCAGGCAGTCCTCTGCTGTATATGCGTCAGGGGCCTCATATCAGCTAGTTTATGCTCAGTGTCTGAGAAATCTTAGGGATCCAGGTGAGTTGAGACTGCTGGTCTTCTTACGGGGTTGCCCTCCTCCTCCTGGGCTTATTCAAGCCTTTCTTTCCATAATTCAGTAGCAAGCGTCCCGGCTTCTGTAAGTATCTGCATCTGACTCTAGGTCCCAAGGCCTGACACTATTACTGATGCTATGGTGTGCTTGCAGACAGGAGCTTAACATGGCTGCCCTCTGAGAGAAGCATCTAATTTTTAAGCTGCATCTTTTGTTTGGTGAGGTTTTTGAATCTGAAATAGAAAAGTATAGCCTCTAATTGTAATATATATATTTTTTGACTTTTAAAACTACTTATATGTTAACTTCTGTGCCTATAAAACACTTATTTGAAAGTTATATGTCTTTTTCAGAGAAATTAGTTCTTAAGTTGTGTGTATCCTTTAAAAAAATATCCAGTTTTGATAAATACTTAAACAGTAATGAGAACTTATTTACAAGGATCTTGCTTGAAATTAAATACTATTCTTTCATTTCCCTATAATTTCCTGAAGTAATCCTGGGAAGGAGGTAACAAATATTAAGATCATCATTTTAGGAGCTGGAGAGAAGGTCCAGTGGTTAAGGGCACTGGCTCCTCTTCCTAGAGGACTTGAGTTCAATTCCCAGCACCCACATGGCAGCTTACAACTGTCTGTAATGCCAGGATCCCACAACCTCATACAGATACACCCACAGGCAAGACATCAATGCACATTTTAAAACGTTTCTAAAAAAAAAAATCATCATTTTACAGAGATAAAGAAAGTTTCAAAGTTAGTGTGGCAGAAGATCTTTGATTCAAAGCCAGTTATACTGGACGGTTTTAAACGCATGCTTCTGTTCTTCGCTGTCACTTTTTCCTTGTAAGAAAACAGTAACAACAGTTTCTACCAACTAAATCCTTTCTGCCAGAATATTTCACACAGTATTCCTTTGGCTTAGAAAGTAATGTTGACTTCAGTCCCTTGTCCCTACCTGTCTTACGGAGGACTTTGAAACTTTCAAAAAATATTAGCTGTTGCTGTGTACACCATAGAATAAGTTCAATAAAATCCTACCAGTGTTGTGTAAGTATCCTGTGCTATTTTATGGAGAGACCAAGGTCACCAAAATTCCACAAAGCATACTTGTGGTATCCTGGTGAAATAATTCCTGCCTCTTTCTGTGATCATTTCCATTGGCAAAGAAGTTACAGTTGCTGTCATTTCTGACTAACTTTTGACAGACAGCCACTCAACACAGTTTTGGAACATTGATTTGCATGCTCACAACTGATTCCTTGGGAAGAAGAAATATACCAATTTGTTATTAAATTGGTTTGTTTACTTGTTGCGCAAATAAATTCTTGACAGGGATGCAATACAGGACAATATGTTAATTGGTTTTGGGTGGCAGCCAATCTACAGATGTTAAATTCACACAGAAGACCACTAAATGGGAATAGTTACTGGCTGCTGTTTTTGGAAAGGACAGGGTTACTTATAATATGTGTTAGTATGCTAGGAAACAGTTCTTGAACTTAAACTTTCATTCCCAGTTCTATAGGGCCTTGTACCATGGGTCTCCTGATCTCCTCTACTTTTTCTGACTTCTTAGGTCTGGGAAGAAGCCAGATAAAGTAAGTTTCTAAGGAATTCTCACGTGTTCACGTCTATGGTCTTTAAGCACTGCTGGCTACTTGATATTCTCAAGTACATGCATATGTTCTTCGAAATTTCCTACCCAAGTGGAGAGTGAGGTCATTTCTTCCCTTGCCTTGTTACTGATGTGAAAGAAAGCTTTTCTTTTGGATAGCCTCTGTCTGCTTCTCACTTAGAGCCCGGTGCTATTCAGAGGTTTCAATAAGAGACATCTACGGTCTTTCCATGGTTTCCATGTCGTTGCAATCAATAGGGACTCAGAGGAGTCTGAAAGCAGCTCTCTGCTTGGCAATGCTGGAATGGAATTGGATTATTTACTGGCAAAGGCCCCGTCTAAATAACTCCTTGTGCTCAGCACAGCCTTGAGAGAGCAAGGAGGGAATGTCCTGAAAAAGCACACGATTAAGTTAGAAGCCAGATTGTTCTCTGTCCAGTCTGGTGCTTCTGTGCCGTTTGTGCCATTTATAGGTTTGATTCTGTTTCCTCATTTGAAAAATGGGGCAACTAATTCTTCACCCAAATATCTTGAAGAATGCTTTGGAGACTCCAAGGGAAGAAATAAACCTAAAATATCATTACAGTTATTAATGGTTTAATCCTTTACGACTGCTCATTCTGGGATAGTTATAAAAGTTATAAATAGTGATAAGTAGTTATGCCATGGCACTTTGCATTAAATGAGGCCTTGGTAGCAAACACTAGTCTTGTTTTAAATGTGCTTTCAATTCATCCACTCACAAATTTGTGATGTTAGATAAAGAGGAATGGTAACATCAACTGCTAGTTGTTTGGAAGAGATTAAAAATATATATCATATCGAATCAATTTTTTATCAACTCTGAGAATTTTGTACATAGTATCTTTACTGTATTTACCTTTACTGCTGTTCATAAGTCTTCCAAATCCACCCCACTTCTCCACCACCCCGGACTCTGCTTCCCTCATTTTATCTTAATAGCCAAGACCAATTTGTGCTGCCAAATACTTATGAGTGGAAGCGTTCACTATGTCTGGTGAAAACCTACCAGAGGCCTCACCTTTAAAGAAAACTGACTCTTCATCCACAAGAAGTTATCAGTAGTTGATGGATCTGCATATTGTTACATATACATTAAGAATCAAACTTAAATTTCACAAAGTTCTTGACATCTCAGAACAGTGTTTCTAAGGCTCTGTTATGAATACTTAAAAAATATTCTACTGACTCAAAGCTCTTTTGCTTTTCCAACTTGCTCCCCAGGAATTACTGTATATTATAACATAATAAAAGTTCCATAAATCCTGCTTTAAGCAAACTCCTCTTAATTCTCTTTAATGCAATTAATATTCACAAAATGCTTGCAATG
The DNA here is from genome assembly GCF_000001635.26 of Mus musculus. Lineage (NCBI taxonomy): Eukaryota > Metazoa > Chordata > Mammalia > Rodentia > Muridae > Mus > Mus musculus. The sequence goes on along the minus strand of NC_000076.6, from coordinate 32,881,069 downwards.
ATGTAAGAAACTTATTTTGTTATAGGTGCTACTTATGTTCTATGGGAATAGTACTTTCAGCAATAGTTTTCAGCAAAATATTATTCTAGGCTAATGATGTGTCTAGTAGTTAATATTAAATTGATTGTCTAAATAATGTGTAAAGGTTAGAATTCAGAATGGAAACAATTGTACACATTTCTAACAAATAGTAATAATACATAAAAATAAATACCTTATGTTCACATACACAAGCGATCACATACTTAAAGAAATAGAACATTATTTTGTTCAAATATTTGGCTATTGCTTGTAAAGTTTATTTGGTTTTCTGGAGCTTCAAGTACTAATTTGGCAGTTTATCTTGAAACTTAGTCAAGTTTCGTTGCTAATGTTGCACAAAAGTGTGGCATGCCACAGTAGTAGAAAGATGTGTTAAAGTTTAATACTTAGTGAAGAGGCTCTCTGCAGAAGCACTTTCTTTGAAAGGGTTAAATGAGGATCTGCATCTATATACTTGGTCTTCAATTGAGAAGCTCCTTAAGCCTTGGTCCCTACATGTTTGCCTTTTAGGTCAGGTGATGAAGATGTGTCATGCTGACCTTTGTTTTCTAATCAATGACTGCATGCCAAAACACTAACATATTTAACATCCCTGACAGTGTTCCATTCTCTGAGAACAAATGAGTCTTTGTTTAGAGTGCAAGTTTCCATTCTGTACCCCTTTTCCTGTTCACAGAAATCTTTGTGTACTTCTATATTATGCTGCCTACACAGTAGCACAAAGAGGTATGTTGAGGCCTTTAGCTGAGAACTAGCTTTGTGTCAAATGATGTAGGAGGTTAATATTAACTCTGACTTGTTCAATGGTGTGAACTTTATATGATCCCAGACTCAGAGCTTTCCAGCAAAGAACTTTGCCAGGTTGACCTCATAGAGTATTATTTTTAGATACCACCGGGAAACGAATGTGGAAGGAATTTCCATTGGGTGGCTCAGGAAGAAAAAAAAAATGTTTGCTAGTAAGGTACTGCTGTCTGTGTTCTTGGCTTCCATTGGTCTTCCCTGAGCACCTCTTGAATTGCAGACCTGCAGTCGTTGAAGACAAGTTGGTCATGACTTTTCACCTTGGGAGTGCTGTATTATGGTGATGATCAGTTTAACGTGTTTGAAAGTGAATGATCAGAGGAAATCCAGTCATTATTAGATCATCCCCATCAAGTAGGATTCATGAGATGTCTATATCTGAATGGTGTAATGAAAGCGTGCTGAATAGACTGTGTCTACCCTTTTGATAACTAGGGGAGGGATAGCTGAAAGCAATGCAGAGGTATATTTCTGTCATAAATCTAATAGCTGATGATTTTAATAACTGAAAATTAGTTTAAGTTGCAAGCTGATCCATTCTTATTTATTTTGCAGAGCCATCCTAACCACTTACTATATTAGAAGCTAAAACAGGTTTCCTGACCTCTATTTATCACATGCTATAAAGTTACATTTAAAGTCACTTTAAGTATGATCAGTGTTGGTGAGGCACAGATGTTATACACTGGAGCCATGCTGTTGATCTTTTGTTTTCTGTTCATGCTTCAGATAGTTAATTTATAATAGTTCAGTGTCATATTACATCGTTTTATATAATTCAATGGACATGACACTACTTAGATGGCTGTATTAGATCATTATTTGAAAGGTTATATTAGATCAGGAGGGAGATAATGAAGCAGATTCTGACTTCATGTTTTGTCTCTATAGGAGTAATTTTAACTGTGTGTATCATAGACTTCGCAGTGAATCTGTGAAAGATACTTAGTGTTAATCAGAAAAGTACTCATATTGCTTGTGGGCTCCGCAAGCATCTGGTCCACATCTATAAATCCATCAAATGTGAAGGAAAATCATAATTCATAAAGTAACTTTTAGAGGTTTTTTTTCTATTTTATGGAAACTTTTGCCTTACAAATTTTAATTATAATTGAATTAAATTATAGACATACTTGGCATGTATTTTAACTACATATGTACACCAATTGTGTGTGTGTGTGTGTGTGTGTGTGTGTGTGTGTGTGTCTGTGTGTGTGTCTGTGTGTATATAATTCAAACTGTGCACAGGAACTCCTGAATATTTCTGACAAAGAACCAGATGAAACTTCTAATAAGGTGATCTAGTATCTGCAGATACCTGAAATATAGAACAGGCTGCATCTCTAAAAATACTATTCTAAGGAGATTTCTGGGGAAGATTAGTTCCAGGATCATAAGTCTTTTCATCCATTATGTAAAAGAAGGATACATGGCAGACCAGGTTGCTGTAGTGAGGTTGGAGAACAAAACCCAACAAAGTAAGGGGGAATGAAATAGTATACAGATGAGAATGGTACAGTGACTGCAGATAAAGCTGGCTGATGGCATGCAGGGAGGAAAAGGAGGAGCAGAGGGTTGAAAGATAAGAGTCTGGTTCATGGATGGACTTGAATCTCTTTGGAAGAAATCTCACTGATGCAGGGTACAATATATGTCTCTTTCAAGTTTAGCTAATGGGGATCATGACACAGTGCTCACCAGTAAGAAATCAGAGTGCTCAAGGTTTGCAACCCTACAGAGACTGCAGGCAAAGCAATAAGGTTAAAAGTGCAGGACTTAATCACAGGCCTTAGTGAAATTATATGGTATGCATTTGGAGACACACCAGTTTATTTTCCTTTAGTATACAACTAAGAATTGGAATTGAAAAGTAGCAAACAACATGTCTTTGTGGAAATGGATGTAACAAATATTTATAGAATATTTCATTCTAAAGCAAAAGAATATACCTTCTTCTCAGCACATCATGGTAGCTTTTCCAAAACTGACAATATAATTGGTCACAAAACAGGCCTCAACAGATACAAGAAGACTGAAATTCTCCCATGCAACCTGTCAGATCACCACAGACCAAGGCTGGTCTTAAATCCCAACAAAAACAATGGAAAACACACATACAGATGGAAGCTGAACAACACGCTACTCAAAGATAACTTGGTCAAGGAAGAAATAAAGAAATAAATTAAAGACTTTTTAGAATTTGATGAAAATGAAAACAAATCACACCAAAACCTATGGGACACAATGAAAGCAGTGGTAAGAGGAAAACTCATAGTTCTATGTGCCTCTGAAAAGAAACTAGAGAGAGCTTACACTAGGAGGTTGACAGCACACCTGAAATCTCTAGAACAAAAAGAAGCAAACTCACACAAGAGAGGTAGATGGTAGGAAATAATCAAACTCAGGGCTGAAATCAACCAAATAGAAACAAAAAGAACTATACAAAGAATCAACAAATTCAAGAACTGGTTCTTTGAAAAAAATCAACAAGATATATAAGCCATTAGCTAGAATACCAGAGGACACAGAGACAGTATCCAAATTAATAAAATCAGAAATGAAAAGAGAGACATAACAATGGAAACTGTGGAAATCCAAAACATCATCAGATCCTACTACAAAAGTTTATACTCAACTAAATTAGAAAATCTGGATAAATGGAATTTTTTCTAGACACATACCAGGTGCTAAAGTTAAAAGAGGATCAGATAGACCATCTAAACAGACCCATAACCCCTAAAGAAATAGAAGTCGTTAATAGTTTCCCAACCAAAAAAGGCCCAGGACCAGATGGGTTTAGTGCAGAATTTTATCATACCTTCAAAGAAGACCTATACTCTTCAAACAATTATCCCAAAGAGAAACAGAAGGCACACTGCCCAATTCATTCTATTAAGCCACAATTATGCTTATACCTAAACCACACAAAGACCCAACAAAGAAAGAACTTCAGACCAATCTACCTTATGAACATTGATGCAAAAAATACTCAATAAAATTCTTGCATACTGAATCCAAGAACACATCAAAATGATCATTCACCATGATCAAGTAGGCTTCAACCCAGGGATGCAGGGATCGTTCAATATAAGGAAATCTATCTATGTAATCCACTACATAAACAAACTCAAAGAAAAAAAAAGATCATTTCATTAGATGCTGAAAAAGCATTTGACAAAATTCAGCATCCCTTCATAAAAGTCTTGGAAAGATCAGGAATTCAAGACACATACCTAAACATAGTAAAAGCAACATAGAGCAAACCAGTAGCCAACATCAAACTAAATAGAGAGAAACTTGAAGCAATCCCACTAAAATCAGGGACTAGACAAGGCTGCCCTCTCTCTCTCTCTCTATTCAATATAGTACTCAAAGTTCTAGATAGAGCAATTAAACAACAAAAGGAAATCAAGAGGATACTAATTGGAGAGGAAGACATCAAAATATCACTATTTGCAGATGATATGATAGTATATATAAGTGACCCTAAAAATTCTACCAGGAAACTCCTAAACCTGATAAACATCTTCAGTGAAGCAGCTGGATATAAAATTAACTCAAACAAATCCTTGACCTTTCTCTACACGAAGGATAAACGGGCTGAGAAAGATATATTGCATACCTTGGTGTGACTTTAACCAAGTAAGAGAAAGATCTATATGACAAGAACTTCAAATCTCTTAAGAAAGAATTCAAAGAAGATCTCAGAAGATAGAAAAAATCTCATGCTCATGGATTGACAAGTTTAATACAGTAAAAATGGCCATCCTGCTGAAAGCAATCTGCTGATTCAATGCAATCCTCATCAAAATTCCAAATCATTTCTTCATAGAGTTAGAAAGAGCAATTTTCAAATTCATTTGGAATAACAAAAAATCCAGGATACTGAAAAGTATTCTCAACAATAAAAGAACTTCTGGGGGAATCATTATCCCTGACCTCAAGCTGTACCTCAGAGCAATTGTGATAAAAACTGCATGATATTGGTACAATGACAGGCAGGTAGATGAATAGAATAGATTTGATGACTCAGAAATGAACTCACAGACATATGGTTACTTGATCTTTGACAAAGGAGCTAAAACCATCCAGTGGAAAAAAGACAGCATTTTCAACAAATGGTGTGGATTGAACTGGCTGTCAGCATGTAGAAAAATGCAAATTGACCCATTGTTATGTCCTTGTACAAAGCTCAAGTCCATGTGGATTAAGGACCTCCACATAAAACCAGATACACAGAAACTTAAAGAGAAGTGGTGAAGAGCCTTTAACACATGAGCACAGGGGAAATTTTTTTCAAAAGAACACCAATGGCTTATGCTCTAAGATGAACAATAGACAAATGGGACTGCATAAAATTGCAAAGCTTCTGCAAGGCAAAGGACACTGACAACAGGTCAAAAGGCAATCAACAGATTGGGAAAAGATCTTTACCAATCCTATATCTGATAGAGGGCTAATATCCCATATATACAAAAAAAAAACTTAAGAAGTTAGACTCCAGAAAAATCAAAACACCGTTTTAAAAAATGGGGTACAGAGTTAAGCAAAGAATTTTCAACTGAGGAATATCGAATGGCCAAGAAGTACTTAAAGAAATATTCAACATCCTTAGTCATCAGGGAAATGGAAATCAAATCCCTGAGATTCCACCTCACACTTGTTAGAATGGCTAAAATCAAAAACTAAGGTGACAGCAGATGCTGGTAAGAATGTGGAGAAAGAGGAACACTCCTCCATTGTTGGTGGGATTGCAAGCTGGTATAACCACTCTGGAAATCAGTTTGGCAGTTCCTCCAAAAATTGGACAGTGTACTGCCTATGGACCCAGCTATACTATTCCTGGGCATAAACCCCTAAGATGCTCCAACATGTAATAAGGACACATGCTCCACTATGTTCATAGCATCCTTATTTATAATAGCCAGGAGCTGGAAAGAACCCAGATGTCCTTCAAGAGAAGAATGGATATAAAAAATGTGGTACATTTACACAAGGGAATACTACTCAGATATTAAAAATGATGAATTCGTGAAATTCTTAGACAAAGGGATAGAACTAGAAAATATCATTCTGAGTGAGGTAACCCAATCAGAAAAGAACACACATGGTATGCACTCACTGATAATTGAATATTAGCCCAAAAGCTACAAATACCAAAGATACAATTCACAGACCACATGAAACTCTAGAAGAAGGAAGACCAAAGTGTGGGTGCTTCCGTTCTTCTTAGAAGAAGAGCAAAATATTCACATGAGCAAATATGGAGATAATGTATAGAGCAGATACTGAAGGAAAAGCCATCCAGAGACTGCCCTACCTGGGGAATCACCTCATGTACAGTTACCAAACCCATACACTATTGTGGATGCCATGAAATGCATTTCAAGGAACCTGATATGGTGGTCTTCTTACAAATATAGAGATGGATGATTGCAACCAAACATTGGACTGAGCATGGCATCCCCAATAGCTGAGTTAGAGAAAGGATTGAAGGAGTTGAAGGTGATTGTAACCCCATAGGAAGAACAACAATATCAACCAACAAGTTCCCCAGGAGCTCCCAGGGACTAAGCCATCAACACAGGAGTACACGTGGCTTCAGCTACATATGTTGCAGAGGATGGCCTTGTTATCAATGGGAGCAGAGGTCCTATGAAGGCTCGATAGATGCCCCAGTGTATGGGAACTGAGGTCAAGAGGCTGGGGTGGTTGGGTGGGTGTTGAAACACCCTCATATAAAGAAGATGGGGTAGGGTGTCTGGGGCATGGGCGGAGATGGAACGGGAAAGGGGATAGCATTTGAAACTTTAGAAACTATCCAAAAAATGTCTTTGTGTGTTAAAGATAATGGTCACTGTGAGTGAGTGTTCAAAAATGTCTACAGGCATTAATGAAGTTTGATTTCAGAATGGGAAGGAACACTCACATAATTGGCATCATAGTGGAAACAGCCGAGAGTATGGAAGCAGGCACAGAGTGAACGAAGGACAGGCAGGAGCTGAGTGAAATATCTGCACCCAAGTGGAGGAGTATGAATCATGGAGAGGAGAACTTCCTGCATAATTCACATCACATCCTGTCTGATGCAGAGGCTTATTTAATGTCTATTCAGTTGTGTAGTGTTTGCAAGCACTGAATCACAGACCTTATGAGAATCATTGCTGTGCATGTGGACTTTGGAGAGGATGATTGGAAATAAGAAAATGATGAAAAGCAGTGAAGAGACCAAGGTTGTTCTGTGGGATCTAGAAAATGTCGAGAATTTTGGAAAAGTAGACCTAGAAAAAGATAGTTGGGAAATCATGTCCACAAGAAGTTGAGTTGGGAGGTTACACTTTGGCAAGGATGCTCATTCTTTTGTCTGTCTAGGATGTGTAGAGAAGGATAAATATGTGCTTTAGGCAGAGCTTTTTTTCTTCACTTTGACAGTATCAGTAGAAAGGACTGGATAGCTCTATGTTTGCCTGGCACAGTGCTGGTTTCTATTGTATCCTTTGCTTGAGTACAGTAGGTGAAAATGATAGAAACTCATAATAACAAAAATACCAGAAACCACAAACTCTCAATCCCCATCCATAAGCTGAGCAGAGATAAAGCAAGGAGCACACAGAAACACTAGCAACTTTCTACCCCAGCAGGTTCTGAGTCGTAAGAGGTCAATGGACAAACTGGCTGGTGTAGAGTGTGAATTTGAGAGAGCTTTAAAAGTAATGTGTGTGCCATGCTCAGAATCAGAATACCTGAGGATTTTGACACAGTCAGGACCATGATTGTTTCTGTTCTGTTTTGTTTAAACAGAATGCATGATTTTATTAGTCACCATGACTCTGGAACGAATTGAGCTTTCTAATCTAACTTGTTCTGCTTTAAAACAGAACAGAAACACACAAGAGATTGCAAAGTTTCCACAAAAATCCACAGGTAATCAAGAAAGGACTGTCAAGTTCACCTTAAAATACACACCTGAGCCAATGTGACATTGTCTCCTGCCCATATATCACAATTTTGTTGTCTTTTGGCATGGGAATAAAGAGTGACCATGCTTGTGGATATTCCTAGAGTAGGTAACTTTAGACTAATACTTCAAGGACATCAGAAGAAAAAGCCTGTGCTTTGAAACTTCTTTGCTTTTTACTTTTCTTCTACTATGGAAACCAGCAAAGTCATCCCAGTCCACTCAGTCTGCTATGGCCAAAACTCAAGGTTAGATACTTCCTAACCATCACATAAAATTAAAATGGAATTCTTAGGACATAGAATATCCAAGGAAACACCTAGACATCCATGCAGGCATCTGGGAAATGCTGAATAATTCTAGTGTGTTTCCCAACTCAGCAGCACATGAAGAGAACAAGCAAGTGAATTTGTACTGGGAAAAAACAGCTGTGTAAAAGGAGACTGGAAAGGAGACTGAGACATTAGGGAAGAGGTGCTGACTAAGGATTTGTAGAAATATAGACTAAAAGCCAAACTTGAGTCTTCTTGTATTTGGAAGCTACTTTTTATGGCAAAATATGTGCTCAGCCAATCCTTTAGCATTCTTGACTGTTTTGTTCAGTTTAGTTTGAGCCAGGTGGATTTTATCTAAGGCACAGTCAATGTCACCTTTATTTTCATGCCAGTAAAGGTAGATAATGGACAGTTTTAATTTATTTTCTTCCAAGTATGATACCATGGTAAGGTGTTAATAAAATGTTTGTTTTTATATGAGAGTTCTATATTGAGAAGAGTTTTAAAGAAAGAATATACATTAATAGCTTATAGATGATTGCTTTCACTGAAGGAAATATTTATTTCCTGAATGTGAGAGGTTTAAGGGAAAATTATGAATTTTTTAATTTTATAAAATGCTTCATTATGAAGTAGGAACAGGATGATTGTGAATGAGAATGGTTCATTTTTACAGACTCCAAAGAATTTAGAAATTTATTAGCATTTATAAACACAAACACACTCATGCTGACACACTCACTCTTTTATGCAAATATCACACATGCTCATGTGCAATCATGTTCACCCCCCCCCACACACACACATGCTTAAATAATTACACTTCCTTCCATGATCCCAGAATTCAAGAATATTCAAAGATCATTTCAATATTTGATATCTTGATTCACAGGAAAGCACAGTTATTTCTAGAGAAATGTGGTAAACAGCACATATTTATCTTTTAGAATGTTCCTGTTTTATAATGTCTCATGATCCAACTTGATTTCTTTGGATAGCAGTCTTTTTTTGAACTCTAATTGCATGCCTGAAGGAAGAGGAATAAATTACATGACTTTTTGAATGTCCCTTTAGCTTGATGATTTTATGATTAAATCTTGCATTTTAAAATTACCCTTTTCTATAAGAACCAGACTAAAGGTTCTTTTCTGGTTGATGGTGAATAAAGCAAATTAATGCATCATCTGGTGCATTGTCCTCTAAGACAAACCAGAGCATTATAAACAGATATTATAGAAGGGGGAAAAGAAAGGAAAGAAGGAAGAGCAAAATAATAAACAAATCCTAGAGTTTAGACCTATGCTCTGTCTTCATAGCAGTCAAATACAATCCTCTGAAAGTATATTTGGTACCTTCTGAATGTCCATCTGAGTGGAAGAGTATAAAGATACCTCTGTGTGTGTTTATACGTATGTACTTGCATTGGGGAACTATAGTAATATACAAAGGAAGAATGAAACTAGAAATGATGTTTTATAGGGGAGAGAAGTTAGTCAAGTATTAAGAATGTATGTGAATAGACTGCCTGATTTTTATTACAACTCTCTTTATTTCTTATTACATTGTACTTAATGTGGTAGGTTTTCAAGTAGACTTGTTAACAAATAATCTGGAAGGTTCAGGTGGAAAACCAAGAGTTTTCCATCTGCTATCTTCCCTTAGACAACAGTACAGAGTGAAATTGAGACTGGGAATGGAAGAACCTACTGTATTTACTTGAAGCAAGTGCAAGTTTAGGTAGGCCAGATTGCAATTATCCCCTGTTGGAATGTAGCCAGGACTCCCATTAGTGCATGCTCCTTTCTGAGTAGCCTAATTAAAGAAATTTTGAGAACTAACAAAGTTGGCTGGCTTGCAAAAGTCGGTGCTTGCTAAAATTTATAAGTTACAAGTGCTTAACAATCTGACCTGATTTTTATGATGAGGTCATCTTATTAATTAAAGTTTTCCCATCATCTAATTAGAAAATAGAGTCTAAACAGAGTCTGAAGGGTTTCCAGTCTTACTTGGCAGTTTTAAAAAGTGGAAAAAAGGAAAAAACAGCACCCAATTAGAGCTCTGAAAGCTAGGCCCTAGACATGCTTTCAGAGTCACCCAATACCAGCTGGGTAATTATTCAAGATGCACTTCCAGTAAGGGGACATTATAGAGACACCAGTGAGTTAGCTTTGATGTATAGAAGTCTGTGCTGATCCCCATGGTACTTGCTGAATGGAATGGAGTGCTGGACCACTTAAATATATAGCTTACTCATTGCCTCAGAGGCTATTCCCTGGTTTTCATCTCAAACAGTACTTAGAGAGAAGGAATAGTTTAAGAAGTCCTAAGTGAGTATCCAACACTAGAAAATATCTTGGGAAAAAGCAATGCAGAATATGTTGAGAATTTTCTCAAGTAAGGTTCTGGGTTTAAAATGTGATGTTTAAGTTCTAAATAGCCTGGAGTTCAGTTGGCATCTGCATCTTTATAATCATTTCTGCCTAGAACAAAGGTACAGCCAGACACACAAACAAAGAAAGTGCAGACTAAGCCTCACTCCCAAACCCATTTGAAGGAATAGAGCAGGAGTCATAGGAGAGAAAACACCATATTGCCTGACGATTCAAATTAAAAAAAAAAATCATTGATATTTTGCCCCAGCAACACTGCTCAAGATTTACTTGTGGCATTGATATAGTATTTAATTAATAATATTGTATGTCAGTCAACCACATGTTTCTAAGTCATTGAACAAATTGACAGTGAAAGGAATAGAGGAATATATAAAGTAAAGACTGCTCACCTGACAGAGAATGCCACACATGAAATGTTTATACAGCTCATGTATGTTTACATGTGTTTCATTGTTTTTCTTATTATCATTGAGAAATAAGTCCTTGATGAATCATGGCTCCCTCATATTGGCCTTAACAATTTAGGGTAAACATCTGTTTTTCAGTTTGTAAGATGTAAGCAGATGTGTAAGGCCATTTGTTGATGGGACTAATGTCCATGTAAGATGCTGTTCAAATGGATAGTGCAGAGGGAATCATAGTTCCCTAATTTGATTGTGCTGGGTCTGAAATGCATTTATTTTTTATCTGGGACTTGACTTTTTGTCACATTTAGAGAAAGAGAAATTGTGGAGCTCTGCAGCTGCAGACAACAGAATCTTTAGACAGGCTTGGAATGTTACCAAACCAGCCCAGCACCAGTGGAAGTCTCCGTGAATGGAGGCTTCTGTTATGTGACAGAAGGTGGTTATTTTTCCTTGCACTATAAGAGTGCTCTATCTTTTGTATCTATTGTGGGTGTGTGGGTGTGGCAGACAGGGTAGACAGCTGGAACAAGGGGTCAGGCTTTAGGAAGATTGAGGGAGCTATCAAAAACACTGTTTCTTTTTAAGATCTCTTCTTTGCATAAGGATATTAAAATGACTGTGGTTTAATCTAATGTATGTTTTATGTGTTTGGATGGAAGTATCTCTAAAGAGTAGTAGGGATTAAGAACATATAGTAAGACACATGTGAAGTTAGAGATTTTTGGATTTCTGGATGTTGTTTTAAAAAGCTTTCTGACTGGAGTCACATTTTGAAATCCTGGTTTAACATTATATGTCACATCGTACAAGTTGTTGGGTTAAACTAGGTTGATAATACTTAGAAAAGAAAAAAAAAACCTGGTACAGGAGAGAAAATAGTTAATGCATCAAACGTGCTAATCTTGCCTTGTGGAGAGTTTTTAAATCTGAAAAGCATTTCAAAATTTTACAGTAAGTGACATATAATTAGGATAATTTCTTTATTCTGTACTGACAAGCTCACAGCAAAAAATTGGGGAAAAGTATTCATAAAACATAGGAACAATTCAAATGGAAGGGACTAAAGTCAAGGGGGATAGCCAGTAAGCAACCATAAAAAGTACCATGTTAATGAGAACCCAGCATAATAGTTACAACAAAATGATGATTAATAAAAGAAAACAATAATTGCTGTTAGGAAAGTATCTGTTTCTATACCCAGAGATCCGGCTGCACTGTGGATATTGGTTTTATCATTAGCATAAAGCATTGCCTGACAGTATTTTATAAAACACTGTATTCCATCACCTTCTGATTGGTTAAAAAAAAAGGCTGTACAGCCTATAGCTGGGCAGGAGAGGAAAAGGTGCAACTTATGAGCCAAGAGAGAGGGAGAGGGTCTCAAGGGGCTCCTGGGGAGTTGGCATCAGGACACAAAAGAAGGAGATGCCAGGAGAGACTAAAATGGCAGATAACAGGCCATATGGCTTGGTGAAGGCCAGGGATGGATTTTTGGGTCAGAATATGCCCAGCTACAATGTCTGAACCCTTTAAAATAAATATAAAGATCACTATAACATTATTTAAACCAAGGATGGGCATAACAAAGCCTGTAGTTTTAGAACTTTCTTTCCAAATCAGTTAACACAGACACAATGTGTCTCCTTTTATACCCCAACTCAAGAGTGAATCAGTTAACACAGACAAAATGTGTCTCCTTTTATACCCCAACTCAAGAGTGAGGAAAGGGATATCTTGGCTTCCATCAGTTCTAACGTTATGAAAAGAAGATTACTTGATGACACATGATGACAGTGAGGCAGTTTGATACAAAAGATAGGAGTGGCAGACCCTGGCTCACCAAGAAAGAAGGAAAAGTGACATTGCTGCATGCTTCAAAGTAGCTAGAGATCACTTAGTTAAGGAGGGTGATTGGGAGCTTGTTTTGAATTCTTTTGCACTTGAAGTGGCAATAGCAATGTAAAGGCAATGTGAAGACAATGTAAAGGCAATGCAAAGGTAATGAATATCAGCAGTCTTCCCAATCTGTTGGTTGCCATTTTGTCCTTTACCTTCCAGAAGCTTTGCAATTTTATTAGTCCCATTTGTTGATTCTTGATCTCAGAGCATAAACGATTGATGTTCTGTTCAGAAAAATTTCCCCTGTGCCCATGTGTTCAAGGCTCTTCCCTACTCTTTCCTCTATTAGCTACAGTGTATCGGGTTTTATGTGGAAACCCTTGATTCACTTGTACTTGAGTTCTATTCAAAGACATAAGAATGGGTCAATTTGCATTCTTCTACATGCTGGCCCCCACATGAGCCAGCAATATTTTTTGAAAATGCTGTCTTTTTTCCACTGGATGGTTTTAGTGCCTTTGTTAAAGATCAGTCTTCAATTCTACCATTGATCACCTGCCTTTCTCTGTACAAATAACATGCAGTTTTTACCATTTCTGCTCTGTAATACAGTTTGAGAATTGCTCTTTCTAATTCTATGAAGAATTGAGTTGGAATTTTGATGGGTATTTGCAATGAATTTGTAAATTGCTCTCAGCAAGATGTCCAGTTTTACTCTATGGACCTTGAATTCCTGTTCTTTTCAAGACTGTTAGAGGGCTAATATCTAATATATACAAATAACTCAAGAGGGTAGACTCCATAGAATCAAATAACCCTATTAAAAATGGGGTACAGAGCTAAACAAAAATTCTCAACAATGGAATACCAAATGGCCAAGATGCACCTAAAGAAAAGATCAACATCCTTAGTCATCAGGGAAATGCAAATCAAAACAACTCTGAGATTCCACCTCACACCAGTCAGGACAACTAAGATGAAAAACTCAGGTGACAACAGATGCTGGTGAGGATGTGGAGAAAGAGGAACACTCCTTTACTGTTGGTGGGATTGCAATCTGGTACAACCACTCTAAAAATTAGTCTGGCGGTACCTCAGGAATTTGGACATAGTATTCCAGTTATTACTCCCATTATTCACTCCTGGGAATATACTCAAAATATTCTCCAACATATAACAAGGACATATGCTCCACTATGTTCATAGTAGCCTCATATATAATAGCCAGAAGCTGTAATGAACCCAGATGTCCTTCAATAGAGGAATGGATGCAGAAAATGTGGTAATTTTATACAATGGTGTACTATTCAGCTATTAGAAACAATGAACTCATGAAATTCTTAGGCAAATTGATGGAACTAGAAAATATCATCCTGAGTGAGGCACCCAATCATGCAAGAACTTATATGGTATGTACTCACTTATAAGTGAGTACTATCCCAAATGCTCAGAATACCCACAGTGCTTAGGTCATTATTAGTAAGGGGAACAAAACACTCCTGGGAGCAACTATGGAGCCAAAATGTGGAGCAGAGCCTGAAGAATAGGCCATCCAAAGACTGCCTCACCTGGGAATCTATCCCATATACAGTCACCAAACCCAGACACTATTGTGGATGCCAAGAAATGCATGCTGGCAGGAGCCTGATGTAGCTGTCTCCTGAGAGGCTTTGCTAGAGGCTGACAAATACAGAGGCAGATGCCCACAGTCAACTATTGGACTGAGAATGGGGTTCCCAATGGTTTCTGCATTGTAGGAGTTAGAGAAAGGACTGAAAGAGCTAGCGGTGTTTGCAGCCCATTGGAAAAACAACAATATCTACCAACCAGACCCCCAGAACTTCCAGGGACTAAACCAACCAACCAGGGAGTCCACATGGAGGAATCCGTGGTTCCTGCTCTATACATTGCAGAGTATGGACTTGTTGGGCATCAATTGGAGAAGAGGCCCTTAGTCCTGTGAAGGCTTGATGCACCACTTTTGGGGAATCTGAGGGCAGGGAGGCAAGATTCTGTGGGTGGGTGGGTGAGCACCATCCTTGCACAGGGGAGGGGGGAAGGTATAGGGGATTTAGGTGGGGGGGGGCGGGAAAGGGGATAACATTTGAAATTAAAATGAAGAGAATATCCAATAAAAAAGGAGTAACAACAGTCTTAATAGTGATGGACATGCCCCCAGGCAACTGCAGAATTTGTATGGAGGTGAAACTTAAAATTTCTGTCTTAGTTCTGGTTGCACTAATAGGGGACAAAGAACAGCCTTTGAGGGGAACATTTCACAAGTACCTCTCAGAAAATTTGGAATGAAGGAGGAATTTTTGAAGAGAAAATGTATGTGCAGTGTCTGGAGACCAAGCAGAGAGTATGTAATCAAGAAAGTAGGAGAAAGGATTAATCAGAATGGTAAAGCACACAACTGGCTATCAATGTGAGCGGGGTGAGAAGCTTTGGCCTCAAAGCTCAGGGAACTCTGGTGAAGCTAACGCACTTTTGGACACTTACGGACAAGTTGGTGAAGGACTGAAGGATTTGAAAGGGATGGGGACCCCACAAAAAGACCAACAAAACTAATTAACCTGGACATCTGGGAGCTCTCAGAAACTGAACCACCAACCAAAGGACACACACACACACACACACACACACACACACACACACACACACACAACTGGTATGAGGTCCCTGAAACATATGTAGCAGACAAGAAGCTCAATATTTATGTGGCCTCTCTAACAACTGAGACAGAGGCTCTTCCTAGAGCTGTAGCCTGACTGTGGTATTCTTCCCCAACAGAGTTGCATTGTCTAGCTTCAATAGGAGAGGTTACTCCCAGCACTGCAAAGACTTGATGTGCTACAGTGGGGGAACACAAAAGAAGTGTGCCACCTTCTCAGAGAAGGAGATGGAGAATTGGGAGAGGGTCTCTGTGAAAGGGAGACTTGGGAGGGGGCAGTGTTTGGAATGTAAATAAATACATAAATAATTGAATATAATTTTTTAAATGGGAAAAACAATGTGAAATGGGACTTTGGAAGAAATGAATACTTAGGCAATGAGGCATGATAAATAGAGCATTTTTAAGAAAATATTGGGGAAGAGGCATGCTCTTTGTGGAGATTAGCTTTAGATTTGATGTTTATTGTGTGACCTTTGATGAAGTGTCTGTTCCTCACAAAATATCTGCACATAGAGATAATTGGTTTTTATTTAAGAGCTATTTTGACCTCTGGACAATTTTAATATATATAGAAATACTACACATGCTCAGGATCCTGGAAACATTTGGAACAGTCCCCCCCCCCCCCCCCGTCCCGCCCCCAGACATCTAAGTAGTTAGATTTGGAGGGTTCAAACACACACAAATAAGCTTGCACATTTCACCAATAAGAGTGAGGCAGAATTGGTCAGAAGAACCTAGATTGAAACTAAACCAATGTACTCTGTTTTGGTTTGTTTGCTTGTTTGTATTTGTTGTTGATTTTGGTTTATTTGTTTTTAAAATAGGATTTCATTATGTTACCATCCATCCAGGAACTCACCATGTAGGTCAGGCTGGCCTTGAATTCACAGTTATCTGCTTGCCTCTGCGGGGCTTAAAGAATGCCCCATAATGCAGACCATTTGCAGAGACAAAGCAAACCAAGATCTTTCTGGCAGCTCTTCTAATGACAATAAACATTAAAATAATCAGTAGAAATCAACCTTTAGCATATTTGAGCTGGATTGGCATGTTCTCATTATCTCCCACGATACTACCTTTCCCTTGAGGCTATTACTATGGAACTTAAAATACTCAATGAACTTATTCTTAATTAGTTAATTTAGTGTATGTGTGTGTAAGAGAGGGAGAGAGACAGGGAAGGGAAAGACTGATATCTCTACCTACCTATCTATCTATCTATCTATCTATCTATCTATCTATCTATCTATCTATCTATCTATCTATCTATGAATGATGGACCAAGCACATGCAATATGCCCTGGCCCTAATTTATAATATATAATTTATAATGTTTCCTAACCAAGTCATTAAGGGCTTGATAGTCAGGCTACCAGCTAGGCTATCAGGTACATCCTTGTTTTTATTGATTTTGTTATGTTCTGTTGCAGAAAGTAAAACACACATTATATCCTTTCTGTTTTTAAAGGTCTCCTTAAACCCATTCTGAATGGTCTAAGCAACTAAATGAGGCTATAATTATGGTTTCATAGTTATGTGTTTGTGTATCAGTTTGACAATGGGGGTAAATTGTGATGGGTAATCTTGCTTTTCAACTTCATGGGATTTGGAATAAGCATGGACACAAACCACTGCCTATGTTTGTGAAAGAATGAGGTTGGCAAACTCACCCTGAGTTTTCATTATTTTATTTTATTCTGTGGTATGAGGCTCCATGAACTGCACAGAAAGGAGAAAACCAACTGAGTGCTAGCTTCATTTCTTTCTGCCTCCTGACTGTATGGCTAGCCATTTCAAATTTTTACTGCCATGACTATACTAACATAGTTAACTGTACATCAAACTTCAACCCAAAGAAATGCTTTCTCCCTTAAGACGATTTTGTCAAGTGTTTTATTGGAGCAACAAGTTAAACAACTAATACACAGATTTCAGAAATGTGTTGGGAAGGTCAGAAGTCAAATATAAAAGTGATTCCATGTCCATGAGAACTTGATTTTGCATTTATAGATGGCACTGTCTAGGTGCATACATAGAAGGAAGGAGAGTGACCTTCCTTGGATCTTCCTTATAAATAATCTATGCCATTCACAAGGATTCTTCTTTCCTGGCCCCAAGGCCCTATCTCCTAGTGAGTTGAGGTTATATTTTTAGCATTTAAATATATTCCATGTTGGGTGGAGGGTTTTCAGATGATGGCACAATCACCATTGGGAAACAAAATTTAATTACAAAGAAATAATTTTCCATCATAGAGTAGTGATTATGTTCAGAGGTATTTCTGGCTTAGACTAGATTATTGATATGATTAACGTAGGTTTATTTAATGGTCTCTTTTCAGATAGGCCTTTTTACCACTTATTTTTAACAAAAAAGGAACACAATGAAATATCTTAATTCTGAAAATAGTATCATTCACCAAGGCCCCCATCTGGCAACTATTGTACATTTTCTTAATGTTCAAAATGGGCAGTTTCATTTGCCTTGAGATTCCCTAAAAGAGATTATTAAGAGTACACGGCACAGGGAAGAGTCTCTTGTCCTAATGCATGGTTTCAAACTGAGCTTTCCACCAAGAGTCAATGAAACTGACTTAGCTGCAGAAATCAGTGACAGTAGAACAGTTCATTTGCCATCCGGTAAGACCCCAGCTGTGTTTTTAAAGAACTCCTGTGCTCTGAAAACAATGATAAAAGCCCTTAGGTAGTATTGGGGATTGTGTGTGGTTTCAGTTACCCATCTCATTTGGAGAGATGGGATAAGCATCATTAATGTGAGTAGTTCAAATCAGTCAAGGCACATTTCTGGAAGACATAGATTAAATATGATTAAGAACGGCTGTGGTTTGCCAACAGATACTATTTTGAATTACATTAATTTCTGCATTTAAAATTACATGACTGCTTTTAGTGCTTCAGGAGTACATTTCGCATCTACTGAAGGCAAGGATATAGTGGAGTGATTCCATTATTCAGTATTCTTTGGCCTGTAAAGTATGCAAATGTTGCTGAAAAATGCCCCAGCAAGACCACTTGGTCAGCATCATTCTCAAATGCAGGGAAGACTGTAGGAAAAGAAGAAATGTCTTGCCTCCAGAATGTTTGAGAGGAATGTGCAAATGTAAAAGTGGTTGCAACATCCCTCAAATGTCATTTAAATTTTACTCTAATAGGATAAAGTCTAATGCTTCATTATTTCTTAAAGAATTATTTTAAGATATATATAATGGTATTTACTATTTTAACTCTTTTTAAGACCACTGTTTAGTAGTGTCAAGCACACTACTAACCTAACACAGTTATTCAACTATCACAAATCTCCTTAATGCATCTTCTCAGCCAAATAGAAATCTTATATATATCAAGTCTCATCCTCCCATCTACACACATCATTAGCAATCAACATTTCTAACTTTCACCTCTACAGATTCAATGTAATTCCAATAAAATGTCAATGATATTGTTCATATAAATAGGAAAAAAAAGATAATCTGAAATTTCATACAGAAGCATATACCAAGCAATCCAAGATAGATACAGTGACCCCTAGCTTAAAGAGCACTGCTTAGGGATCACATTCCCTAATTTCAAAGTATACCTCAGAACCATAGTAACAACCACAGAATATAGATAGGCAAAGAGACAGAGTATAGCTCGATATGATGGAATGGAAGACCTAAGAGTAAATCTGCAGAGCAATGGCACCCACTTTTAAACATAAGTGCCAAAAGCATGCATTAGAGGAAAGACTGAGCCCTGAACAATTGTGTTCTATGACAGTGTTCTGGAGGGATGGGAACAAACACCTACTTACTTCAGGTTGGGCAGGTTGACTTTAGTACTAAATTAGGGACACTACTAAAGAGCAATTTGTCAAGTCAATGTGTTTCATTTAGGTTAGTTACTACAATATTGGTGAGGGTACTGCCAAGAAAAGAAGGGCTCAAAGACAGCTGCCTCACCAAAAGCCTGTCCTGTCATTGGTGACAGCTTACACAAACTTGGAACTTACACAATTTTCAGGAAGCTTGACAGTTTTGAATGGGTCTTTTTAAAGGCAGCTTAGTTGATCTGAGCCTCTTAAAGGAGCTACCTTTTCTTGTACTGCCTCTACCAGCCATTACTGCTTATATTAAGTTTGAAGTTTGGAAAAGAAGGTCATTTTCAGGAACTTCTGGAAGCTTTTGAGTTGTTTGCTTTCTGAGTCTTAAGAATCTTCCATTTAGAAGTTCCTAAGCATTCATGGGATTACTTAAAAGGTGGAATTCCTCACCTACTTTTATAACATTCTGAGTGTTAATGAGACTCCCTCCAAAATGGAATATTTTATATTGGAGGAAGTTTTAATGCAGAGAAATGATCCTGGGAAAACAAGATATCTACATATAGAAAAGTCAAAAAGGCTTCCTATCTCTACCTCTGTATAAATATTTTCGTGTGATATCTAAAACAACTAGAAGGAAAATAAGACAAATGTACAGCACCAAAACTGAATTGAATACAAGTGTAGGTTAATTCCTGGCATCTTTCTGAGGAATGAGATTCTATAAACCTCATAGAAAGGAGAAAGCTAGCTAGCTGAGCACAGGCATAATTTTTCTTATTATTCATTTCTCTTATTCTGGAACTGTATACAAATAATCCAAAACAATAAAGTAAATAAATAAATAAATAAATAAATAAATAAATAGGAAAGTATTTTCCTGAAATCATCTATGGAGCATCTTGCCCCATAGTTAAAAGATAATGAATTGAGTGGAGTTGGTTGCTCCCTAATAGGGAGACAAATAGGCAGAGGACCACTCCTTCCACTCTACATTAGCTGGTCAGGTGTTCTGTTTATAGTACTGAAGTTGGACTGTAGACGCAAATAATATGTGATCTCTATTTAAAGCTACAAACCTCTCTGAATTGCACTCTTGTGATTTTTATTCTTTGAACAATGTGCAAAAAATTTCTTTAAAGTATCATTATAATAATGGGTTTTTCTTTAATAAGTTACAGTTTTAAAAACTATAAAGTTTGAATTACTTTAAAGGAATTTGTACTAATATTCTCCCTTGAAATGGTTTTAGATAAAAATAATTGCATCCTGATCTGTTAAGTAATAAAATGACAGTAGAAGAATAGACACCTGGTGGGGTATGTGACTTCTTTTGTTACAGAGAGGTAATTCATGATATTATTTTTCTAAAAATGTACGAACACTATATGAAAAATTGGCTGGGAAGCTGTCAGACTAAATTGGTTTCTTGGTGGACTAAGTGCTTACATAAAAGTTCTCACAGTTCTCCTTTAAATATTTATTATTATTATTATTATTATTATTATTAGTGTGCAAAATGTACTTACAGAAGCTTTCCAGTGTGTGTGTGTGTGTGTGTGTGTGTGTGTGTGTGTGTGTGTGTGTCTGTTCAAGAACACTGTTTTCCAGTCAATTATTTCATTCCTTCTTTAGGTGGAGTCTTGTGATAGAAATGAGGTTGTCAGTCTTATGGAGGAATCCTGCTGAGTCATCTCACCAGCCCTGTCCTCCCCTGATTTCAAAATTGCTTACAGAAGGTTAACATTAAATAAATAAATAAATAAATAAATAAATAAATAAATGCACAAAATCAGAGCCTTTTCAACCTTTTACAAAATATACTGAGCAGAAAGTGACTGGCTAGGAGAGGCACAAAAGGACAAGGTAGCACTTGACTTATGCTGTCAAGATTTATAATCACATCAAACAACACCACTGATGCTTTCCATTTAATTTTTTTTTAATTTAGACCACCAAACTCTGATTCTTTTGTTTTGTGCCTTGGATGATCTTTAGTATAATTTGTTATATTAAATTGTTAGTAAAGGACTAATTAAAGTAAGAATATTTTCATTGTCTATAAAATTTTTTGCTTTTGAGAATTGCAATATGGCATTTTAATGAGAAAGAGTGAGAGAGGGAGGGAGGGATGGGGAGAGAGAAAGGCAGAGAGAGAGAAGAGAGAAGAGAGAAGAGAGAGAGAAGGGAAGAAGGGAGGAAGAAGAGAGGGAAGAAGAAGGAGGAAAGGAGAGAAGGAATGATAGGGTGGTGAGCACAAATTTCCACTCAAATGCTAGAATGTCAAGGAGAAGCTAACTGAAATGGTATTGGAATGTGATTATAGAATCACACAAATGATGCACATTAAAAAAAAAAGTTCAAAGTAGCTTTGGTTTTCATCTAGGGACTGATATCCATTTTTTTGATATTTTGTTTTTATTTGTTTTTAAACCACAATATTTGCAATTGATGAGATAATACGTTAAGTTCACCACACAAGGTTTACTTCCAAACATCAGAAATTACTACTCTTAGCTCAAGAGTCAGGACACTCATACTGCTCTGGTATACTTCAGCCACTGCAGGTCCATGTGTTGAACAGAGGAGATGTGTTAAATGTCAGCTAATTGGCCAACAAATGTGGAGTTTCAGCTTACCCTTTAGACATGACTTTTATGGAAGATGCTATTTGGTGAGATCCATGGATCAGAATGAGGATTCGTAGGCAACGGTTTCTAAACCAGACTGCATCTGAGGAGACCTATGATCCCTAGGTCATGGTACCACCCCTTTTGTCTTTTGTCTACTGCTCTAGGGCTGTTAGGAATAGTACAAGCCAAAGAATGTAAGAAAACTTGAATATAACTGTTTATCCCCTACTTCTTTTTTTTTTATTTTATTTTTGTTTATTTTTGGAGTTGTATTTAATTTACCATTTCTCCCCTTTTTATCCTCCCTCAAAACCTACCCAAATATGTCTCCCTGTTCAATCCGCATCTTCTTTTATACATCAGTTGTTAGTTGTTATTGTATGTACATATGTATTTTGTGGGCATATGTGTATGTACCATGACATGCTTATTGATGGAGGTTGTAGGACAACTTGCAGGTGTCAGTTGTCCTCTGACAAGAGGGTTCTGAGCATTGAACTTAGACCACCAAGTTTGGCCACAGATGCCTTAACAAGGTGAATTATCTTGCGTGTCCTGAAGTGATTAATCTTGATTTTTAACCAAATAAAATTTAGAGTCACCTTGAGACAAATCTTTGGTCGTATCTGTGAGAAATTTTTGAGAGAGGTTTACCTGACATTGGAAGACCCACTCTAATGTGGATGGCATCCATTCAAGAACTTGGATTCTTTGTTGAAAAGAAGAAATGGGAAAGGAAGTTAAGTCCCAGGATTCATCACCCTGTCCTTCCTGACTCATTGGATACAGTATTGTGCATTTGACAAGATGCTCTGTGTTTCTACTGTCATACTTTCCTAGGGACTCTGAGCTGTATCATCAAATCTTGAAACAAACTAAACAAAGCAAACAAACAAAAACCTTCCTCATCCAGGAAGTTGGGTTTTGGCAGGTATTTTGATAGCGTAGTGAGAAAAGTAAGTGATGCAACATTACAGCTATTGCTATCATCACTATCCAGATGGTTCCCCAAATTGTTCTTCTAGAGTTCTTCTGGAGCTCTAGATGGAATTTTTCATCATCTAACTGAATGAAGGATTCTAATAGATGTCTCAAGAGCGCTAAACTCTGTTATTCTGCTTAGGATATTACTGTGTATTTGACCAAAACCTATGCCCAGTTCTAGTGGTATAACACCCTAAAGTCGATTTTACACTCTTAAATTCACTGGATAGACAGCTTTCTAAGTGGCATTTACCTATGTAGACGATTGACAAATGTGTTTAGAATAAACCTTAAGGGGGTGGTTCTCAACCTTCTTCATGCTATGAGCCTTTAATACAAGTTCTCATGTTGTGGTGAGAACCATAAGTTTATCTTTGTTGCTACTTCATACCTATAATTTTACTACTGTTATGAATTGTCCTGTAAATATCTGTGATTTCTAATATCTTAGATCATGTGAAAGGGTCTTTCGACCCCTGAAGGTTTGTGACGCACAGGATGAGAACCACAGGATGTGACCCACAGGATGTGACCCACAGGATGAGACCCACAGGATGAGAACCACGGCCTTAGCAGTGTAGTGGTGAATGATTAATCCATTTGGAGTCCCTAGGGGGGTGCCAGGGGAATGAATGACACACATAAGACAGACATTTTTTTTAAAATATGCCTTACTAGTTAATGGCTGGTTACTTCCTGAACCTCCCTGTGGCTAGCACACAGTCCCCTCTGGTATTCTTTAGTCAACATTTTCTAAACCTATTTTTTATTAATTTTTTTGTTTTGTTTTGTTTTGTTTGTTTGTTTTTTAAAAATTTTTTTTATTAGGTATTTTCCTCGTTTACATTTTCAATGCTATCCCAAAGGTCCCCCATACCCACCCCCCACTCCCGTACCCACCCACTCCCCCTTTTTGGCCCTGGCGTTCCCCTGTACTGGGGCATCTAAGTTTGCAAGTCCAATGGGCCTCTCTTTGCAGTGATGGCCGACTAGGCCATCTTTTGATGCATATGCAGCTAGAGACAAGAGCTCAGGGTACTGGTTAGTTCATATTGTTGTTCCACCTATAGGGTTGCAGTTCCCTTTAGCTCTTTGAGTAATATCTCTAGCTCCTGCATTGGGGGCCGTGTGATCCATCCAATAGCTGACTGTGATCATCCACTTCTGTGTTTGCTAGGCCCCGGCATAGTCTCACAAGAGGGAGCTGTATCTGGGTCCTTTCAGCAAAATTTTGCTAGTGTGTGCAATGGTGTCAGTGTTTGGAAGCTGATTATGGGATGGATCCCTGCATATGGCAATCACTAGATGGTCCATCTTTTTGTCACAGCTCCAAATTTTGTCTCTGTAACTCCTTCCATGGGTGTTTTGTTCCCATTTCTAGGAAGGGGTAAAGTGTCAACACTTTGGTCTTCCTTCTTCTTGAATTTCATGCGTTTAGCAAGTTGTATCTTATATCTTGGGTATCCTAAGTTCTGCGCTAATATCAACTTATCAGTGAGTACATATTGTGTGAGTTCCTTTGTGATTGTGTTACCTCACTCAGGATGATGCCCTCCAGGTCCATCCATTTGCCTAGGAATTTCATAAATTTATTTTTTTAATAGCTGAGTAGTATTCCATTGTGTAAATGTACCACATTTTCTGTATCCATTCCTCTGTTGAGGGGCATCTGGGTTCTTTCTAGCTTCTGGCTATTATAAATAAGGCTGCTATGAACATAGTGGAGCATGTGTCCTTCTTACCGGTTGGGACATCTTCTGGATATATGCCCAGGAGAGGTATTGCTGGTTCCTCCGGTAGTACTATGTCCAATTTTCTGAGGAACCGCCAGACTGATTTCCAGAGTCGTTGTACAAGCTTGCAATCCCACCAACAATGGAGGAGTGTTCCCCTTTCTCCACATCCTCGCCAGCATCTGCTGTCACCTGAGTTTTTGATCTTAGCCATTCTGACTGGAGTGAAGTGGAATCTCAGGGTTGTTTTGATTTGCATTTCCCTGATGATTAAGGATGTTGAACATTTTTTCAGGTGCTTCTCAGCTATTTGGTATTCCTCAGGTGAGAATTCTTTGTTCAGCTCTGAGCCCCATTTTTTAATGGGGTTATTTGATTTTCTGGAGTCCACCTTCTTGAGTTCCTTATATATATTGGATATTAGTCCCCTATCCGATTTGGGATAGGTAAAGATCCTTTCCCAATCTGTTGGTGGTCTTTTTGTCTTATTGAGAGTGTCTTTTGCTTTGCAGAAGCTTTGCAATTTTATGAGGTCCCATTTATCGATTCTTGATCTTACAGCACAAGCCATTGCTGTTCTATTCAGGAATTTTTCCCCTGTACCCATGTCTTCGAGGCTTTTCCCTACTTTCTCCTCTATAAGTTTCCGTGTCTCTGGTTTTATGTGGAGTTCCTTAATTCACCTAGATTTAACCTTAGTACAAGAAGATGGAAATGGATCAATTCGCATTCTTCTACATGATAACCACAAGTTGTGCCAGCACCATTTGTTGAAAATGCTGTCTTTTTTCCACTGGATGGTTTTAGCTCCCTTGTCAAAGATCAAGTGACCATAGGTGTGTGGGTTCATTTCTGGGTCTTCAATGCTGTTCCATTGGTCTATTGTCTGTCACTATATCAGTACCAAGCAGTTTTTATCACAATTGGTCTGTAGTACAGTTTTAGGTCCAGCATGGTGATTCCACCAGAGGTTCTTTTATCCTTGAGAAGAGTTTTTGCTATCCTAGGTTTTTTTTGTTATTCCAGATGAATCTGCTGATTGCCCTTTTTATTCGATGAAGAATTGAGTTGGAATTTTGATAGGGATTGCATTGAATCTGTAGATTGCTTTTGGCAAGATAGCCATTTTTACAATATTGATCCTGCCAATCCATGAGCATGGGAGATCTTTCCATCTTCTGAGATCTTTAATTTCTTTCTTTAGAGACTTGAAGTTCTTATCATACAGATCTTTCACTTCCTTAGTTAGAGTCACGCCAAGGTATTTTATATTATTTGTGACTATTGAGAAGGGTGTTGTTTCCCTAATTTCTTTCTCAGCCTGTTTATCCTTTGTGTACAGAAAGGCCATTGACTTGTTTGAGTTAATTTTATATCCGGCTACTTCATTGAAGCTGTTTATCAGGCTTAGGAGTTCTCTGGTGGAATTTTTAGGGTCACTTATATATACTATCATATCATCTGCAAAAAGTGATATTTTGACTTCTTCATTTCCAATTTGTATCCCCTTGATCTCCTTTTGTTGTCTAATTGCTCTGGCTAGGACTTCAAGTACAATGTTGAATAGGTAGGGCGAGAGTGGACAGCCTTGTCTAGTCCCTGATTTTAGTGGGATTGCTTCCAGCTTCTCAACATTTACTTTGATGTTGGCTATTGGTTTGCTGTAGATTGTTTTTATCATGTTGAGGTATGGGCCTTGAATTCCTGATCTTTCCAAGACTTTTATCATGAATGGGTGTTGGATTTTGTCAAATGCTTTCTCAGCATCTAAGGAGATGGTCATGTGGTTTTTGTCTTTGAGTTTGTTTATATACTGGATTACATTGATGGATTTCCGTATATTGAACCATCCCTGCATCCCTGGGATGAAACCTACTTGGTCAGGATGGATGATTGTTTTGATGTGTTCTTGGATTCGGTTAGCAAGAACTTTATTGAGGATTTTTGCATCGATATTCATAAGGGAAATTGGTCTGAAGTTCTCTATCTTTGTTGGGTCTTTTTGTGGTTTAGGTATCAGAGTAATTGTGGCTTCATAGAATGAGTTGGGTAGAGTACCTTCCGTTTCTATTTTGTGGAATAGTTTGTGAAGAACTGGAATTAGGTCTTCTTTGAAGATCTGATAGAACTCTGCACTAAACCCATCTGGTCCTGGGCTTTTGTTGGCTGGGAGACTATTAATGACTGCTTCTATTTCTTTAGGGGATATGGGACTGTTTAGATCATTAATCTGATCTTTATTTAGCTTTGGTACCTGGTATCTGTCTAGAAACTTGTCCATTTCATCCAAGTTTTCCAGTTTAGTTGAGTATAGCCTTTTGTAGAAGGATCTGATGGTGTTTTGGATTTCTTCAGGATCTGTTGTTATGTTTCCCTTTTCATTTCTGATTTTGTTAATTAGGATGCTTTCCCTGTGCCCTTTAGTGAGTCTGGCTAAGGGTTTATCTATCTTGTTGATTTTCTCAAAGAACCAGCTCCTTGATTGGTTGATTCTTTGAATAGTTCTTCTTGTTTCCACTTGGTTGATTTCACCCCTGAGTTTGATTATTTCCTGCCTTCTACTCCTCTTGGGTGAATTTGCTTCCTTTTGTTCTAGAGCTTTTAGTTGTGTTGTCAAGCTGCTAATGTGTGCTCTCTCCAGTTTCTTTTTGGAGGCACTCAGAGCTATGAGTTTTCCTCTTAGAAATGCTTTCATTGTGTCCCATAAGTTTGGGTATGTTGTGGCTTCATTTTCATTAAACTCCAAAAAGTCCTTAATTTCTTTCTTTATTCCTTCCTTGACCAAGGTATCATTGAGAAGAGTGTTGTTCAGTTTCCACGTGAATGTTGGCTTTCTATTATTTATTTTGTTATTGATGATCAGCTTTAGTCCATGGTGATCTGATAGGATGCATGGGACAATTTCAATATTTTTGTATATGTTGAGGCTTTATTGTGACCAATTATGTGGTCAATTTTGGAGAAGGTACCATGAGGTGCTGAGAAGAAGGTATATCCTTTTGTTTTAGGATAAAATGTTCTGTAGATATCTGTTAAGTCCATTTGTTTCATCACTTCTGTTAGTTTCAGTGTGTCCCTGTTTAGTTTCTGTTTCCATGATCTGTCCATTGGTGAAAGTGGTGTGTTGAAGTCTCCCACTATTATTGTGTGAGGTGCAATGTGTGCTTTGAGCTTTACTAAAGTTTCTTTAATGAATGTGGCTGCCCTTGTATTTGGAGCATAGATGTTCAGAATTGAGAGTTTCTCTTGGAGGATTTTACCTTTGATGAGTATGAAGTGCTCCTCCTTGTCTTTTTTGATTATTTTGGGTTGGAAGTCAATCTTATCAGATATCAGGATGGCTACTCCAGCTTGTTTCTTCATACCATTTGCTTGGAAAATTATTTTCTAGCCTTTCATTCTGAGGTAGTGCCTATCTTTTTCTCTGAGATGAGTTTCCTGTAAGAAGCAAAATGTTGGGTCTTGTTTGTGTAGCCAGTTTGTTAGTCTATGTCTTTTTATTGGGGAGTTGAGTCCATTGATATTAAGAGATATTAAGGAAAAGTAATTGTTGCTTCCTGTTATTTTTGTTGTTAAAGTTGGCATTCTGTTCTTGTGGCTGTCTTCTTTTAGGTTTGTTGAAGCACCTTCTTGTTTTTTCTAGGGTGTCGTTCCCATCCTTGTATTGGTTTTTTTTCTGTTATTATCTTTTGAAGGGTTGGATTCCTGGAGAGATAATGGGTGAATTTAGTTTTGTTGTGGAATACTTTGGTTTCTCCATCTATGGTAATTGAGAGTTTGGCTGGGTATAGTAGCCTGGGCTGGAGTTTGTGTTCTCTTAGTGTCTGTATAACACATGTCCAGGCTCTTCTGGCTTTCATATTCTCTGGTGAAAAATCTGGTGTAATTCTGATAGGCTTGCCTTTATATGTTACTTGACCTTTTCCCTTACTGCTTTTAGTATTCTATTTTTATTTAGTGCATTTGTTGTTCTGATAATTATGTGTCTGGAGGAATTTCTTTTCTGGTCCAGTCTATTTTGAGTTCTGTAGGCTTCTTGTATGTTCATGGGCATCTCTTTCTTTAGATTTGGGGAAGTTTTCTTCAATAATTTTGTTGAAGATGTTTGCTGGTCCTTTGAGTTGAAAATCTTCATTCTCATCCACTCCTGTTATCCGTAGGTTTGGTCTTCTCATTGTGTCTTGGATTTCCTGGATGTTTTGAGTTAGGATCTTTTTGGATTTTGTATTTTCTTTGATTGTTGTGCCAATGTTCTCTATGGAATCTTCTGCACCTGAGATTCTCTCTTCCATCTCTTGTATTCTGTTGCTAATGCTGGCATCTATGGTTCCAGATTTCTTTCCTAGGGTTTCTATCTCCAGCGTTGCCTCACTTTGTGTTTTCTTTATTGTGTCTACTTCCCTTTTTAGGTCTAGTATGGTTTTGTTCATTTCCATCACCTGTTTGGATGTGTTTTCCTGTTTTTCTATAAGGACTTGTAACTCTTTAGCAGTGTTCTCCTGTATTTCTTTAAGTGAGTTATTAAAGTCCTTCTTGATGTCCTCTACCATCATCATGAGATATGCTTTTAAATCTAGGTCTATCTTTTCAGGTGTGTTGAGGTGCCCTGGACTGGGCGAAGTGGGTGTGCTGGGTTCTGATGATGGTGAGTGGTCCTGGTTTCTGTTAGTAGGATTCTTACGTTTACCTTTCGCCATCTGGCACTCTCTGGAGTTAGTTGTTATAGTTTTGTCTGTTTAGATATTGTTCCTCTGGTGATTTTGTTACCCTCTATCAGCAGACGTGGGAGACTAGCTCTCTCCTCTGAGTTTCAGTGGTCATAGCAGTCTCTGCAGGCAAGCTCTCCTCTTTCAGGGAAGGTGCATAGTTATCTGGTGTTTGGACCTCCTCCTGGCCGAAGATGAAGTCCCAAAACAGGATCTTTCCTAGAAGCTGTGTTGCTTTGGCCTGTCACAGAAGCTGTTGTTTCAGTAGTCCACACTCTCACCTGTGTAGATTAATTTCCGTGGAGTCCCGCAACCAAGGTGGCCCCTGTGGAAGCTGAGGCAGAAGCCTCTTGGGCCGGGCGGACAACTGTGCTCTGACCTGGAAGGTGGCCGGTTGTCTGGAGCTGAAAATGGCGCCGCCTCAGAAGCTTTGTGGCTCTCGTCTGTCCCAGAAACTGCTGGCCTCTGTATTCCACACCCTCACCCGTGCAGCCTGTCCTCCGTGGAGTCCCGGAACCAAGGTGGCTCCAGCAGAAGCTTAGGCAGAAGCCTCTTGGGCCAGGCGGATAGCTATGCTCTGACCTGGAAGGTGGCCGGTTGTCAATTTATTTTTTAATTAGGTATTTTCTTCACTTACGTTTCAAATGCTATCCAAAAGTCCCCCCAGACCCTCCCCCCCCCCACTCCCCTACTCACCCACTCCCACTTCTTGGCCCTGGTGTTCCCCTCTACTGAGGCATATAAAGTCTGCAAGACCAAAGGGCCTCTCTTCCCAGTGATGGCCCACTAGGCCATCTTCTGATACATATGCAGCTAGAGACATGACACCATGGCATACACCAGCAAGATTTTGCTGAAAGGACCCTTATGTAGCTGTCTCTTGTGAGGCTATGCACCGGCCTGGAAAACACAGAAGTGGATGCTCACAGTCAGCTATTGAAAGGAACAGCGGGCCCCCAGTGGAGGAGCTAGAGAAACTACCCAAGAAGCTAAAGGGGTCTGCAGCCCTATAAGTGGAACAACAATATAAACCTGTTTTTTAATCTTTCCTGCCCTAGACTCAAGTGGGATTGTGACCTGTGGGGCAACTTCCTGTTGGCAGCTCTTAATTCTGATCTTTCTGCTTTCCTGACCTATGCCCCTCTCATGACAGAATCTCTGTTCTTCTTCCCCATCAGTCCCTTACCTTTTACTCTAATAGTCCTGCCTCAATCTCCCTGTCTAGCTATGGGCTGTATGGCAATTTTTTTATTACCAATCAAAGCCAGCTGGGGGCAGGGACCCTCAGCATCTGGAAGAGCAGCTTTTGGGAGCCAAATTAACACAAGGCATTAGCACAATTATTCCCTAACAACCAGAAGGGACAAGAGAATGTCTTTGATCCTTTCCAAGAAGTCTCCGTATAGTTAGTAACCTTATGATCTTTTGGGAAGCTTACAAAGTCCTCTTTCTACCCAGGGCCAAATCTATGACGCAAATTCCATTTTATTGGCCAGTAATCATAATTGACTTTTTGGTTTTGATTTTGCAAGCAGCGGATTATACAGGTGGGTGAATGGGTGGGGTCCTATACACAATAATTTTCAAGCTTGCTGATATGTACCTACCTACCTAATATAGTTGCTCTAAATATCCTTGGTTATTAGCAGGTTAAACAGATCCCTGATCTCTCTCAGTGTTTTTTTTTTAATTTCAGATAATGTCACATTTCTGCATAAATTAGGACCTTGATATAGTCCATGACAATTATGATGTAGTTTATGACACCTTACCGCTCTACCCCTGAGACCATTATTCCAAAGGCTATACTTTACTTGATGTTATGGTAAATAAATCACATAAAACAAAGAACTTTAAGGTTTAGGCAAGTGACCATCAAATGCCCAAGTATCACTTCTGACCATTTACTTATGCTTCTTCAGTCCTGACTTTCCTGTTGATTTTGCTTCCCGAATACATGTCAATGACTTGGGTTCATTGCTCTCTTGTCCTAGGGACACAGACACCTTCCTTTCTCAGATATTAACTTACATTCTCTTCCCCCATTGTCTTGTCTTCTCTACAAAGCCCAGCAGTGAGCAGTAAAATGCGGATGGAATCATATTGCCCCCCAGCTGTCAACACTTTAGAGTCATCCAGTAGCTTTGGCAGGCAGGCAGGCAAAACCATCTCATTTATACGATCCTTCATTTACTCATTCCATTCCCTACCATTTTCTACCCATGTGAACCTAAAGGTTTTTGTTTTTTGTTTTTTGTTTGTTTGTTTGTTTGTTTTACCTTATGCAGTAGAACCTCTCCTTAAAAGCCTCTTGCAGCTTTGACCACCTGCTTGGCATTTGCACTCTACTGTGGTAACTGAGATAGTCTGTTTCTCAAGAGAGCTCTTCATCCCAACACATTAGGAAATGAAAATAACTTGCATTTCTTCCCTGTAGAACTGATGATAATTAAATTT
Source organism: Mus musculus (assembly GCF_000001635.26). Lineage (NCBI taxonomy): Eukaryota > Metazoa > Chordata > Mammalia > Rodentia > Muridae > Mus > Mus musculus. Next base: position 32,849,336 of record NC_000076.6, on the reverse strand, counting down.
TCATGTTTCCTTTGTGAATGTTGGCTAAACATTTGTGTCTCCCACTAGATTTTATTTTCTCAATAGGTGACTATGCTTTCTTTTGAAATTGTCTCTTGGTGACATATCACAGTTCCTGCCAAATGATCAGTGTTAATAAGTATTTTTAAGGGTATGAATCAGAGATGACAAATGAACAAAAGATTTCACCAGTTTGGGATTGAATAGCTTATGTCTCTGCAAGCATGTGGAGATACTCATTTGAAAAGCAAACCATCCCTGTTTTGTAGCTACAGGGTTTTCTGAGTTGCATATTTAAGGTTGCTTTATGGAACAATGCAAGTCTTGCAAAGGTCAGAAAATAAAGAAAAGAAATGATTTTGTTCTGCTTGGAGTTACATATTGAATCTTTACATGGCTGGAACATTTTCTCTCTTTTTCCTCCTCTAACTGGGTTTCTTAGCAACATATGTTACTGTTATTGTAGGTTATTATACAGATAGTATCTTGCTGAAATACTGTTTAAAAATCTATTTTGAAATAATATACTTGCAGTTTTCAGTTTTTTCAAATATATGTGTGCATATGTATTATGTCTGCTGAAATAGTATTATAAACTTATATTGTACAGTTTTTAATTTTCATGTAGCTATGATTCCCAAAACTCATTTAGCAGCAACATATTTATTCCTAATTTCTGGAGAAAAGGTCTTCTAAATATCTGACTACTTAGTTTTAACTCTTTTTTAGTAAGGGTAAATTTTTTAATTAAAAACTAATGTTTCAGAGCAGTTTTAGGTTCATAACAAAATGTAAAGGAAAGTACATTCACACAAATGGATAACATCATTGTTCCCAGAAGACTGGTACATTTACTGTGTTTGATGACCTTATATTGATCTGTCATAGTCACCCCAAAGTTAGTTTATACTACAGTTCTCTCGCAAGGTCCATCGTAGAGTTTGGATAGAAGATAAAGTGTTACATGTGTCCATCACTAAGAAGGCACCGAGTATTTTCATCGGGTACTATACACTGTGCTCTTTCCTCTCTCTCACTCCCTTGCTTAGCCTCAGAAATCACATATCTATTACAATCACCATGATTTTAATGCTTTGTAGTCATATATTGAAATTGTATAGTAAGTTGGCTCTTTTCACTTAGTAATATGTGTAAAATATTATAGTAAAATGATATACTGAACTTGATATGACTTGCTGGCTCATTTCTTTTAAGCATTGGTTAACAAAGTTTGTCCATCACAACGAAGGGTATTTGGCTTGCTCTTACGTTTTGCTAACTAGTTATTTTGAAAGATTTGCTTTAAAATGTGTGTGTGTATGTGCATATATATTATGTGTGTTTGAGTACGTGTGTTCACAGAAGATGGAATTGGACTTCTGTGAACCTCTCTTAGTTTCTTGCTGTGGGTTATGCATTTCTTCCCATTTGTATCAGGAGGAAGTTTCTCTGACAGCTGCTGAGGAAGGTACTGAAATACAGCACAAGTCTATTCAACTAAGGGTCAGAGAGCAGAGTGGAAATGGTGGTGGAGATATTGTAAGAGCCAGTAGAAATGAAACATTGCTATGAAATTTTTTTCTTCTAGGAATGCCAGGGAAGCTACACCTATGAAGTCTCATCACAATGTTTGTGTTCTTATTGTTGGGTTACAAGTCTACATGTAATAATTTTTAATTGAATTATGTAAAAAATTTGAAAATATTTTTTCTAGTCTGTGGTGTATTTCCCCTGATCGCAACATTTTCTTTAACAGGAAAGAGATTATTTTTACAATTTTATTTAAGCACAGCTGTCAAATGTATTTCATGAAATAGTTTATGTTATATAAAATATATAATGTTATCAAAGCCATCTAGTATTTTATTTTTATATTGTGTTGATAAAGTATAGTTAGAGGGATATATTTTTTCTTGTTCATAATCTTAGTTGGAATACTTTGTATTTTCTCTCAACCAGGTATAACACTAAATGGAGTTTTTTTTTTTTTTGTTTTCTTCTTTCTTTCTTTCTTTCTTTCTTTCTTTCTTTCTTTCTTTCTTTCTTTCTTTCTTTCTTTCTTACTGTGTACATGCCTATCTCTGAGTGTGTCTGTCTGTATATGTATGTATATACCTGTGTGTGTGTGTGTTTGTGTGTAAATCATTCCAGCTGAGAAATTTAGCCTCCATTATTAATTTACTAGATTTTATTGCATGAGTGGATGTTAAATCTCATCAAATATTCTTTCACTATTGAGGTAGTTATGTAAATTGTGTTACTAACTCACTCTATAGACCAGGCTGGCCTCGAAATCAGAAGTCCGCCTGCCTCTGCCTCCCGAGTTCTGGGATTAAAGGCGTGTGTCACCACCGCCCGGCAGCCAGACTTTTATAGCTGATAAATTTCATCTCTCTCAGTCATGTTGTATTACTATTTTTATTTGTTTCAACTTTGTAATATTTTGTTGATTATTTTTAGACATTTTTATTTTTTAAATAGAAAATAGATGTAGTTAATATAATATATTCTTTTTTCCCATTTTTAATAGGTATTTAGCTCATTTACATTTCAATGCTATACCAAAAGTCCCCCATACCCACCCACCCCCACTCCCCTACCCACCCACTCACCCTTTTGGCCCTGGCATTCCCCTGTACTGGGGCATATAAAGTTTGCGTGTCCAATGGGCCTCTCTTTCCAGTGATGGCCGACTAGGCCATCTTTTGATACATATGCAGCTAGAGTCAAGATATAATATATTCTAATCATGGCTCCCCCTTTCCCAGTGCCTCTGAGATCGCCACCTTCCCTCCCGTGTAAATCCATTCCCCTTATTTTTTCTTAGAAAACAAGCAGACATCTAAAGAATGATCGTAAAATAAAATAAAATAAAATAAGTAAAATAGGACAAAATAAATAGAGGGAAAAGAGACAATGAAAAAGCATAAAATTTATATGTAGATGAGGAGACACACATGTACCTAGCAAAGGAATCTTTAAACATAAAACTGGAAGTCATAATGTATAATAATAAAGGAGATGTGAAATAAAAATAAAACAATACTACCAACAACAAAACCACAGCCCTGTCAAAACCGTACAAGACAAAGGACCTCCAAAGAGATTATTGAGTTTGTTTGTATTATGTAGTTAATGCTGGGCGTGAGGCAGCCCATAACAGTGGTTTGTATCCCCAGTGAAACTCTATTGGAAAAAAACTTGTTTTTCATTTGTGAGTGGTTATCAATTGGATGTAGATGTGGATTCTGGGTTAGGGATGGGGCTTGCATCTTCTCTTTCTCTCAGCACTGAGACCCCTGTGAATGCTGCCACAGTTTCTCTGAATTCTTACGTGATTTCTATATATTAGAGTTATTACCTTCAGTTTTTCTTTCCTGTAAAATAAAATAATTGTGTGATTTTGGTATTGGAGTCTTTCTTTAAATGTTCATTTAAATTTACTAATGAACAAATCTGGATCATTTTTTATTTTGGAAGATTGTTTATGTGTGTGTATGTGTGTATGTGTGTGTGTGTGTGTAGCTTCTCTGTAAATTTGGTAGTGTATGTCTTTGAGTTCATTTCAGTCCACTTGGCTAAAAGTTATTCTTAGTACTCTTCCCCTAACCCTTTATTATCTATAGGATCCTAACTGTCTCATTTTGCAAATTTGAAAGTGATTTACATTTTATCTTTTCTTATTCACCTTGACTATGGATTCTGTTATCTTTTCAAAGACTCAGATGTTGATCGCATTAATCTCTATTTATTTGTGCTATAAATTTCAATATTTCATAAAGTCCTTCGCTGTGCCTATATTTTGAACATAGTTTTGAGGGCATACTGATAACAAAGTTGTTTTGTGTGAATAAGAAGAAAATGATGTTGCTTTATTTACAGTATACCCATCTACATATTCATGTATTCATTAATAAAACTTGAGAGTTGTATCTGTCTTCTGCTACTATTTACTTGAATTCTACAGAAATCCTATCTTTAAATATTATTTCACTGAATTTGTTTTCTGCTTCTGTTACTTACGTGCTGCTTCACTGACTCTCTCTTGTGGTGTGCATGAGAAGCTCAGCTATCAGCCCATATATTTAAATGCTTGATCTGCAGTTGGTGGAACTGTTTGGGAGTGATTAGGAGATGTGGCCTTGTTGAAGGAGATTTATCTCTGAGATGTGCTCTGAGGCTTAAAAAGTTTATACCATTCTAAGATTGCTTGCTCTCTGCCTTGTGCTTATGATCAGGATGCTTGCTTTCAGCTCGATCTCCAGTTCCCTGTGACCTTCCTGCTGCTATGTTTTCCACCATAATGATCATGTACTCATTCATCATCTTAATCTGTAAACCACGATAAACTCTTCTACAGTTGCCTTAGCCATGGTGTTTCCTCAAAGCAAAACAAGACACATTCTCCATGAGGTTTATTTATAACTGGATAGTACAATGATTTACTCTTCTCTTGAATTTGTTGTGGACTATAAAGTACTATTAGCATATAATCATATTTATCTGTGTAATGTTGATAAAGCATATGTGCTTTCTACTTTTCACTATTGCTAGAAGAATAAAACCAAGTAATAAACTATAATACAAAGAATGACATAGATGTGAATGAATTTACAATACCAATATATAAATAAGTAAATGGGGAGACATCACAGCTCTTTTTTATGAAAAACAAAACAAAGCAAAACAAAACAAAACAAAACACATGCACAAGACTTGTACAAGATCAAGCCAGCCAAAAATCCCAGCACGGATGAGAGAGGTGATCACAGAATCCCTCCCTTACCTGAAGATTTACTGGAACTTAATGGTTGTTGGGAGAGGTAATATTTCATTTCCTCAGGAGTGTTCACCCTGAGAAGGCACTCCTGTTCTGGTAAAAATCTTATAATCATGCACTTAAAGGCAGGACTAAATGGGCTTTCTGGATATTTAACAAGAGAAAGCAAAAGAGAATATGAAGCCAAATTGGAGAATGATAGAAGTGATAGAGGATATATATGTTTAATAAAATAAGTTAAAATGTCAAATGATTATTTTGATAGATTAAATGAACCATAGGTTTGTAGATAGACAGGTAATATATAAGTAGGTAGATGGGATATACGTGTGTGTGTGTGTGTGTGTATACATAAATAGATAGATGATAAATAGATAGATAGGTAGGTAGGTAGATAGATAGATAGAAAGATAGATAGATACAGAGTGACTGACTCACTTATTGATATGGAAACTTATCCTTAGTTCCACATCATTGAGTTTCATGGTGATTTATTTCAAAGCATGAAAAGGAGAGAATAGTTAAATTTGAGAGAATTACAACATTAATACACTATATTCAGCCAGTGATAACCATGAAAAGTCACATTGACATCCTGTAATTCATATACAATGTCAAAAGGGTACTGCATGACTGTGACATCTGTTCCCCAGTCTAAAACCTTGTTCTAAAAAAAAAAAGAACATACCAGACAAATCCACACATCAGAACTACAGAATAGACTTCCAATTTGCCAACATCATGGAATCAAGTGACAACAGTTAAAATTTATAGTGAGACTACGGGGTCTGCTGTGTGATTGTTAAGAGAGTCCCATTCACAAATCTGAAGAACAGGAAAGGGTGCAGTCTGCTGGGATCAGAGCTGAATTCGTAATTTAGTTAATAGTGTTGAATTAGTGTTACCTTTACGTTTTGACAAACGTACCATGATTACATAACATCAACCCCAAATAATTCACTGCTTTCCTTTATTAAAATAAAGGTCCTTATTGTGCTTTTTCTAAACTTCTTAATTTAGTTGGCTCATTGGATAAGTATGCAAGGACCCACATAAACACACCCTTACTACTACCAACACCACCATATAAAGAAATATAACAGAAGGTTTAATAATACGTTTTTGGGACTTTTCCTTATAAATCTTGCTACTAATAGATCTCCATACTTCTTACACGCGTTCTCGACCGGCCAGGAAAGACGCAACAAACCGGAATCTTCTGCGGCAAAAGCTTTATTGCTTACATCTTCAGGAGCCAGAGAGCAAGAGCCAGAGCAAGAGAGCAAGAGCAAGAGCTCTATTGCTTACATCTTTAGGAGCCAGAGCGCAAAAGAGCAAGAGAGCAAGAGCTTTATTGCTTACATCTTTAGGAGCCAGAGAGCAAGAGAGCAAGAGCTCTATTGCTTACATCTTTAGGACCCAGAGCACAAGAGAGAGAATGGCGAAACCCCGTCCCTTTTAAGGAGAATTATCCTCCGCCTAGGACGTGTCACTCCCTGATTGGCTGCAGCCCATCGGCCAAGTTGTCGTCACGGGGAAGGCAGAGCACATGGGGTGGAGAACTACCCTTGGCACATGCGCAGATTATTTGTTTACCACTTAGAACACAGGATGTCAGCGCCATCTTGCAACGGCGAATGTGAGGGTGGCTTCCTACACATACTTCAGTATATAATTTTATGCCCATGCATATGTGTGCCACTCTAACAGTAGTCATTGATCTAAAATAAATACATAGATGCAGAGACATATAGATAGAAATAAAAGGAGGACATGTAGTTGGGAGGCATACTATGTATTCTTGTATTTGTTTTAGCAGAAAATGTAATTACTTTTGTAATATCCTACCACTAGGATCTTGACAAAAAAACAAATTTTTGATGCTGTGAGTCACAATAGGAAAATTCATCCTAATCAGGCGTCAAGAAAAAAAATGTAGAATACTTAAAATTTTTAGGGATAAAACGGCAGCAATTGTCTTTTTCATGAATGCAATAACAATTTTAAAATTTTAATTTTCTCCTCATCACGGAGACAAAAATTTTAATAAAATAAATATGGCATTTAAATAAACAACGAAGAGCAAGTCAGGAAGAAGCTTTCTAGTTATGTGGTATTTTAACTCAAATGGGTTTGAATTAACTTACAGATCCATATTTTCCTCCTTTGTTATCTCATCAATTCTGAGATGTAACTTACATAATTTAAGGATTTACTGTCCTTCTGTTGTTGTAGTAAAGAGTACAGTAAGTCAATATTTGTTATAAAAGCTATAATCTCATTCATCCTTTTTCTTACAGAATGAAGGATGCAGTTGTTGCTTGGTTATATAAAAGTTCTATGCTTTGAAGTTTTTGATTTTACATTTGGAAAAAAATGACTGTAAAATGTCATTTGATGATATATGGCTATTGTATTTATTTCATTTCCCTTACAGAGTCAAATAAATATGCCTTAGGCAAAACAGTCTATCAAATGACATTCAGAAAGAAAACCCAATCATAGTGGAACCATTACTTTAAAGCAGTGGTTTTTACTCAAGGGTTGAAAAATCTCGGGATCTTTTATAAATATGTAATTTCCTTTAGAGTATATATTTGAAATCAAGTGCCTTTTGACATGAGTTTAAGGTTTCATGCAGCCTTGCAAAGAGCAGTATTAGAGAATGCATTCCTTCAGGTGGATGAGGACACCCTCTAAAACTTTACCTGTGAAATTGCCAAGTCATACTTGGTTTCTATACTCCATCTACTATTTGTCTCTTGTTTCAAGTCCAGGAAGCATAGTGCTTTGCAACTGGGAGGGCAAGCAACTCATCCCAAGGGAAATAACTGCCCATGATGCTTCATCCTCTCACGGGCACAGTGTACAGATACCACGCTTGTGTCCAGAATTTGTGAAAGGGAATGGTGATTAATAGTCATTATGGTATTTTAAGATTTGCATATCAAAAAGAGAGGAAATAATAAAAGACATTTGTTGCAACATGTAAGATTTAAACATTATATTGAAAAAGATCAAATGTCATTGGATTAGTTAAAATTCTGAAAATATATCTTATGTATAAAAGTTCCCTTAACTTGATTCTGGATCATCTTATGTGGATTAGAGGAACAAAGAAGGATCATGTATCAAGTTGTGCTCATGTTTTAAGAATGGTCTTATTGGTCTAGGAGGGTGACTTAGTGGGTAGAGTGCTTGTTGAACAAGTTTCCAGAGGTCAGATTCCTAACACACAGACTCGTAAAAAGCCTAGAGTAACAACCCAGATCAGTAGTCCTGACAGTACAGTAACATAGACAGCAGTGTGTTGAGAGATAGCTGTGTAGCTAGCCTTGCCAGTCAATGAGCTACACATCTAGAGAAACCCTGTCTCAATAGACAAGGTGGAAGGTGATAGAGGAAAACACATGGAGTCTACCTGTGGCTACAAAGACTTTTACAGGAGTATGCACACACATACTTGGGTGTACAACATATACAACGGATATATTCCTACCTCTGCATGCCCACACATGTTCTTAGTGATGGCATATGTTTCCTGAATAGTGAAACCTTTATATTATGTTAAAGGTATATAGGTGAATGTTCTTTAGGTTGTTAACTATTTTTGCCAAGCAACTTTTTTTTTAACACTTCAGCTAAGCAGAGGTTAACTGAGTCATAAATTGTTTATCACTTAACTTTTCACCACTAAATGGTTAAAGGTATATCCAGTCCCTTTAGTTTGATTCACAAAGTATTTATTAGCAGAAAGAATGTGAGAAATATTACAAGTGAAAATATCAGCATGTTCAAAATGTCACTTCAAAATTAGACCCTTTTTTTTTTTGTTTTTTTTTTTTTATAAACTCTCATTGCTTTTATTAGCTGTTCTAAACACCCGGGTGCCCTATTAAACCCAAATAAATCAAATATAATGCAAAATCTATGGCCTATCATTAAGGAACTTCTATTCTTCTCCAAGCTTAACTTCTTTTTTTTTTTCCATTTTTTATTAGGTATTTCGCTCATTTACATTTGCAATGCTATACCAAAAGTCCCCCATAGCCACCCACCCCCTCTCCCCTACCCACCCACTCCCCTTTTATGGCCCTGGCGTTCCCCTGTACTGGGGCATATAAAGTTTGCGTGTCCAATGGGCCTCTCTTTCCAGTGATGGCCGACTAGGCCATCTTTTGATGCATATGCAGCTAGAGTCAAGAGCTCCGGGGTACTGGTTAGTTCTTAATGTTGTTCCACCTATAGAGTTGCAGATCCCTTTAGCTTCTTTGGTACTTTCTCTAGCTCCTTCATTGGGGGCCATGTGATCCATCCAATAGCCGACTGTGAGCATCCACTTCTATGTTTGCTAGGCCCAGGCATACTCTGACAAGAGACAGCTATATCAGGGTCCTTTCAGCATAATCTTGCTAGTGTATGCAATGGTGTCAGCATTTGGAAGCTGATTATGGGATGGATCCCCGGATATGCTAGTGTCTACATGGTCCATCCTTTTATCTCAGCTCCAAACTTTGTCTCTGTAACTCCTTCCAAGGGTGTTTTGTTCCCACTTCTAAGGAAGGGCATAGTGTTCACACTTCAGTCTTCATTTTTCTTGAGTTTCATGTGTTTAGGAAATTGTATCTTATGTCTTGGGTATCTTAGGTTTTGGGCTAATATCCACTTATCAGTGAGTACATATTGTGTGAGTTCCTTTGTGAATGTGTTACCTCACTCAGGATGATGCCCTCCAGGTCCATCCATTTGGCTAGGAATTTCATAAATTCATTCTTTTTAATAGCTGAGTAGTACTCCATTGTGTAGATGTACCACATTTTCTGTATCCATTCCTCTGTTGAGGGGCATCTGGGTTCCTTCCAGCTTCTGGCTATTATAAATAAGGCTGCTATGAACATAGTGGAGCATGTGTCCTTCTTACCAGTTGGGGCATCTTCTGGATATATGCCCAGGAGAGGTATTGCTGGATCCTCCGGTAGTACTATATCCAGTTTTCTGAGGAAAAATTAGACCCTTTTTTTTTTTTTTTTTTTCATTCTTTTTTTTTTTTTCCATTTTTTATTAGGTATTTAACTCATTTACATTTCCAATGCTATACCAAAAGTCCCCCATATCCACCCACCCCCAATCCCCTGCCCACCCACTCCCCCTTTTTGGCCCTGGAATTCCCCTGTACTGGGGCATATAAAGTTTGCAAGTCCAATGGGCCTCTCTTTCCAGTGATGGCCGACTAGGCCATCTTTTGATATATATGCAGCTAGAGTCAAGAGCTCCGGGGTACTGGTTAGCTCATAATGTTGTTCCACCTATAGGGTTGCAGATCCCTTTAGCTCCTTGGCTACTTTCTCTAGCTCCCCCATTGGGAGCCCTATGATCCATCCATTAGCTGACTGTGAGCATCCACTTCTGTGTTTGCTGGGCCCCGGCATAGTCTCACAAGAGACAGCTACATCTGCGTCCTTTCAATAAAATCTTGCTAGTGTATGCAATGGTGTCAGCGTTTGGATGCTGATTATGGGGTGGATCCCTGGCTATGGCAGTCTCTACATGGTCCATCCTTTCATCTCAGCTCCAAACTCCGTCTCTGTAACTCCTTCCATGGGTGTTTTGTTCCCAAATCTAAGGAGGGGCATAGTGTCCACACTTCAGTCTTCATTCTCCTTGAGTTTCATGTGTTTAGCAAATTATATCTTATATCTTGGGTATCCTAGGTTTGGGGCTAATATCCACTTATCAGTGAATACATATTGTGTGAGTTTCTTTGTTAATGTGTTACCTCACTCAGGATGATGCCCTCCAGGTCCATCCATTTGGCTAGGAATTTCATAAATTCATTCTTTTTAATAGCTGAGTAGTACTCCATTGTGTAGATGTACCACATTTTCTGTATCCATTCCTCTGTTGAGGGGCATCTGGGTTCCTTCCAGCTTCTGGCTATTATAAATAAGGCTGCTATGAACATAGTGGAGCATGTGTCCTTCTTACCAGTTGGGGCATCTTCTGGATATATGCCCAGGAGAGGTATTGCTGGATCCTCCGGTAGTACTATATCCAGTTTTCTGAGGAAAAATTAGACCCTTTTTAAAGATGGTAACTGTAACAGAAAAAGAGATAAGATGCTGCAAACTCCTAAACATAAATAAGAATATTTAGCCAAAGCTTTGTCTGTGTCTGGATATGATTTAGGGCAAACTGCTTTGTGATAGCTTTGCTTTTAATTGCATGTTTGGCATTTTTGTTAAAGTGTTTTTGATAGAATAGCAATCATGTCTTTTTTTTTAAATCTTTCTTTATTCTTAAATATCAACTGTCTTCCAAGTTTTAGAAAACACAATAGTCAACGATAAGCACATGTATTAAAAGATCATATTAATTTACTATAAATATATCCAACAGAATTTCACTCTGTAGCCAGAGCATTTATAATAATTATTTAAATATCAAACTCTTCATCATCTCTACTCTCCTTTTCTCTCCTTGTAGCCAGTTTTTAATTTAATTTAAATTAAATTAATTTAATTTAATTTTTGGTTTATTTTATTTTATTCTTCTTTCATACTGTATCCACACCACAATTTTCTTGCTTTCTACTCTTTCCTGTCCCCTTACATCTTTTCTCCCCTTTAGATCCCTTCCTCCTCTATTTTCCTTTAGAGAAGAGCAAGCCTCCCAGGGATATCAATGGAGCACTACATAACAAGTTACAATAAGACTAGGCACAAACACTCATATCAGGGCTGGATGAGGCAACCCAGAAGGAGGAAACCAATCCCAAGAGCAAGCAAAAGCGACAGAGATATTCTTACACCATTCCAACTATTAGGAGTTCCACAAGAAGACCAAGCTACCATAACATATATACAGAGGACCTAGCTCAAACTCATCAGGGTCCATGTTGCTTCAGTCTCTATGAGCACCTATGAGCCATGCTTAGTTGATTCTGTGTGCCATGCTTTTATGATGCCCTTGACCTCTCTGGCTCCTCCAATCCTTCTTCTCTTTTCCACAGACTTACCAGAATCTCACCTAATATTTTGCTGTGGGCCTCCCTATCTGCTCAAATCAGCTGCTGGATGAAACTTCCCTGATGATGATTGGGCTAGGCATCAATGTATGAGTATAACAGGATATCATTAGGAATCATTGTATTGACTTTTTTGCCAGTCATATTTGGTTCTATCTTAGATCTCTGGATCCACCCTCTATGTGCTAGAAGAGACAACCAGACTATATGGAAACCTAGTCAAGTGGAAACTCCCTGTAGTCTAAGAGGTTTACCTTAGCCAAGAATCCTAGCAATGGGTGAAACAGAGCCTGAACTGGACATCTTCTGTAACTAGGCAAAGCTTCCAATGGTGGGACTGGGACACCAATACAGCCACAGAACCTTTAACCTATAGTGTGTCCTGACTACAAGGTTTGCTGGGGTAACCATTGCCCAGAACTTGTGAAGTGGCCAACCAATGACTGGCCCATCTTGAGGTGCATGCTGTGAGAGGGAGCCCATGCTTGACACTGTCAGCCATCCTGTCTTAAGGTTTATTCTTTATAATTACTTTGATATCTGTACGCATAGTTCGGTAAATATGATAGGAAGAAATGTTTTGTGTGTATGTGAATGTTTAAGCACATATGTTTGTACATGTTTAGTTACTAATAATATGCAAAGAGTATATAGGCAAGCATTATATTCTTTGTATATGATTCTATGATTCCAAAAATATTTACTTTTTAAATGATGGAAGTTTTTTGTAGAAGTTTACATGTAAATTATATCCCTTGTATCAAAAATTATTATACAACACATAGGAGAAAAATGAAATATAATTTTCCCTATCAGTCACAGATATATTTTAAGCTTAACAAATGATAAAATAGAAAGTCATATATTCCAGTCAAAAGGGACGATAGATCAAAGGCAAACTCATAATTTTAAATTGCTTTGGTTTGTGTGACTGTCACTAATGGCTCATATAGGTGGTGGTGTTACAAAACAAATTGATCATATGGAATTATCAAGCATGTAAATTCTGGGTATTTTTCTGTTTTTAAAAACAAATTTTGTAATTGATAGCACTCAAAAAGTGCATTTGTCTTAAAGAGCTTTTAATTGAATATACAAAATTCACTATGGCTTTTGACAACCAAAAGGGGGGAAAACCGGTGTGCAATAAGACATCTTATCGTTTTGATATCATTGTGTCCTCTTCATTAACTGTATTAGATGCTTTCTTTACCACTAATTTAAGTATTCTCAGAAGGTCATTAGAAAACATGTAATATACAAGTCAAATGATATCTTGATATTTTCAGGAGAAGGGACACAGATTATTTCTTTGAGATCACTTTATTATTAATGTCCTTTTCATTTTACAGCTGCTTTGTATTACAAATCATGGGAATGCTATTTCTTTGTATGCTTTGAGTGCTGTGATAAATCATATAAAAATTGCCAATCCCAGACACTCTCAAAAGAGTATACAACTGCCCTTTGTTTCCTGAAGTAAGACACTTGGCAACCTTGTAATTTATGAGTATAGAGGTGGAGGGGGTAAGGAGGTAGCAGTCACAATTTTCTTTTCACACAGTTATATTTTAGAAAACTATATCTCTTGGAACTTTACTGTAGCACATTCTTTGAAATGCATTGATATTTAAGATCATTACAAAACAAGTCTTAATTAATTGTTCGAGGATGTTGTCCAATATAAAGTGGAACAATAGCAAACAATAACAAACAATAACAAATAGTGTTTATTATTTGTGTACAAATAATAGAATACAGTGAGCTGTCAGATCCCTATATAAGCATAATTAAATATGGTAAGATAAACGTCAAGGTAGTCCTTGTTCAGAACTATATTTCATGCAGGTTCTTTAAAAACTGAGCATATCTCTTGCCTTTAGAATTGAAGGGAGAATAATCAGTGTGTTGGTAATCATCAACTCAGTGACCTACCTACTTTTATGCGATCCATCCATCAATAGGAGGGCTGTGTACCATCTGAAGAGGTTTTGCAGTTAGAACACCATAGGTATGGATCTTCTTCTTCTTCTTCTTCTTCTTCTTCTTCTTCTCCTTCTTCTTCTTCTTCTTCTTCTTCTTCTTCTTCTTCTTCTTCATTTATTTATTTTTTTAAGATATTTTAGTTATTTATATTTCCAATGTTATCCCCTTTCCTAGTTTCCATTTTAAAAATACCTTATCCACCCCGTAACTATGCTCCCCAGCCCACTCACTCCCATGACTGGTCCTGGCATTCCCCTATACTGGGGCATAGAGCCTTCACAGGACCAAGGACCTCTACTCCCATTGATGACTGACTAGGCCATCCTCTGCTACATATATAGCTAAAGCCACAAGTTCCACAATGAGTTTTCACTGATTGATGGTGTCATTCCAAGAAGCTCTGTGGGTACTGGTTAGTTCATATTGACATTCCTCCTATGGGGCTTTGTTCTCTTGTATTTCTTTATTGCTTGTTATTTATTTCCTTCTTATAGTCTTCCTTCGTCATCATGAGAAGTGACTTTAGATTCATATCTTGCTTTTCTGGTGTGATGGTGTATCCAGGACTTATTATGTTGAGAGAGTTTTGTTCTGATGATGCCAAGTAACCTTGGTTTCTGTTGCTTCTGTTCTTATGCTTGCCTCCTGCCATATGATTATCTTATGTGCTTGCTGCCCTCAAAATATCTGGTTGGAGCTTTCCCTTCCTATAATCTTGGTTGATTCAGGACTCCTCAGATTCCAGCTTTCTCCTGTGATTCCAGGCTCCTGTGAACCTGAGAATCTGGGTGTGTCAGAGTTCTTGGCAGTCAAGCTTCCTCTGAGACCCTGAGATTCTGGTGTGACCAAGTTCCTGGTATCCTGGTATCCTGAAATCCTAAGATCCTGGGCATGGTACAGTGCGTGGAAATGGTGTCTCCTCTGGGGACTGTGAGGCTGTCTGGTGTGTTTAGAACCAAGGTATACCAGCACATATCAGAAGGAACCTGAGCTGCTGTTCAGGCAGGGCTCCTGTGTCCTTGCTCTTGCTGTCACAGGCCCATCAGGATTAGTTTGGAACAGATGCTGTGCTCCACTCGAGTGCTCCTAAGATCCTGGATATGCTAGGGCGCCTGCAACATGGAGAGTTTTTGGGGGACAGTTGGACTGTGTGCCAAGTTTGGGACTAAGGTGGCTCAGAGCTGAATCTGACTGGAAGGTACCTGAGCCCCTGGTTGGGTGGGATTCCTGTGTCCCTGCTGCTTGTACATGCCTGTCGAGATTGGTTTGGAACAGATGTTGTGTTCCACTCACCAGTGATCCTAAGATCCTGAGTATGCTAGGACATCTGTGGGGTAGAGAGTCCTCTGGAACTGTCCTCTGGGGTGGGGCAGTCCCAGGAATTCGTAACCAAGGTGGCCTGTAGCTGGCTCCGAAAGGAAGGGCGATCTTCCTCTTCTGAAGACAACAATAATATATGAACCATTTCACCTCAAAAGTTGATGAGACAGTCAAAATAGCCAGGATGCAGAGTATTGTTAGAACATTTCAGTCATTTTCCCTAGAAAGAGAAAGTAAAGTTGCTCAAAAAGTATCAGCAGCTGAAAACCCGTTCTAGTCATTAAGACCTTGGCTTAAGTGTTCCTGGAGCAGTTATTGTATAACCTTGTCTGTCAAGCATTTTTGAAAGTAACTACAAGTTGAGTTGAGAAATGACAGATTCAGGATGAGTTCATAGAACAGCACTGAGAGCTCTGGTGTGGGGCTTCTAAGTTGTCAGGTACTGTTAATAAGTAATGGGAAATTCCATAGTTGATGAAGTATGTGTCTTAATTAGTCCACTATTTTTTTTCTTTGTAGAATTTGACTACAAATAAAAGTAGCTCATTTTCAGTTCATTTTTCCTTAGCAGCAAGAGGTCAAACTCTGCTAAGACAGGTAACTTTATTCAATTTGTTCAGAGATGCTATATACAGAGATGAATTTTTTGCATATATTTTTGCATGGATTATTGCAAAAATCTGAAACACACTGGGTAAAGTATACATATTTATTTTGCACAATTATGGTGGGTAAAAAAAAATCAAGGAAATAGCTGATGCAGTGTTTAATGTGGACTCTTGTTTTATCGGAAAGGGCTACTTTCTCCATATGTCTTTACATGGACACTTAGATTGATCCATGGTATCGTTGTACACAATATCAGTTGCTTTATCAAATTAAGGTTAACATAATACCTTAAAGTAACCGTCATCAACCTTCCTTATAAGTCCTATATCCACATTTCATTATACTGGGTGTTAAGACTTCAAGGAATATATTTGGGGGCACGAGATACTTAGAATAAGTGAAACATAAATAATAAGATTGTAGGATTAAATTCTTCTCAACTTACTTTTAATATGGGTTCTTAAATGCTTCTCCGTTCTAGCCTACTACACACCAGAGATAGTGGGAGATAGAGGTTATTAGGATATGGGGGAAGTGGTCCTGTTTAGAAATCGGGGGTTTTTGTTTTTGTTTGTTTGTTTGTTTGTTTGTTTTGAGCAAATGCCATCTGTGTTGTCATGAAATCATCAGTTCAGTTCACAGGATTCAGTGGCTAGATCCACTCACAAATACATCATGAATATACCAGCAGTCCAGTTCAGTAGTATTGGATAGCAAGCATGAATCAACAGTGGTGTCATGACCTAGAAACAGCTAGCAGAGTGAACAGGAGCAACGGAGTGACACCAGGAGAAATTCTTTGCCATGTCACTTTCAATGAAGTGAAGATCAAGGAAGATGTAAGAGCAATGAAGTGTTGCAAAGTTAGCTATGCAAGTGCCCATTACTATCCATTGCACCCTCCCTCCAAACACTGCATGTCCTTCATGCCTCACCACTCACCTCAGCAAGTGAGTCTGTCATAGCAAAACTCCATGTGAGTCTGTATGAGCTAACATCACTCTGCCAATTGGGCCTAGTCCATGGAAATGGCAAGAAGCCACCAGAATACTACCAGAAGTTTTTTGGAGCATATATCTCTACGGAAACTTGTATCCTTACTAATACTGATGCATACAACTATCAGAAGTATAAAATGTCAGGAAAATATCAAAAGAAAACAGATTTTTCAATTAAAAGTACGCTAAAAAAATGTTTTCTTTTTGTCTCAGTAAGATGTTCTACTTGGAAAAATACTCATTGTCTATATGCTGAGATGGAATTAAATTTTTAAAATTGTCATTTCTAGATAGATGGTTCAGTATGAAGCAAAGGCTAGTAATCCTGTATTTGGTTAACTGATCATTGGATAAAGATATCTTTCGTATCCTGATACTGTAAAGAGGAGTGATTTTGCCTATTTGCTGGAAAGGTGAGAGTAATGTTTCCCTCAATTCTTTACAGAAATTGAAGCCAAATAACCAATATATGTCTTTCTAATTTCTATCTATCTATCTATCTATCTATCTATCCATCTCTCTATCTCTCTATCTCTCTATCTCTCTATCTCTCTATCTCTCTATTATCTATCTATCTTTTATATAAATATCATTTATCATTCATTGTGGCTTATTTTTATTTAAAATCTAATGCATGAACTTTGGTTGAAATTGTCTTTTCTATTTGTACACATTTCTTGTATATAATCTGATGCTTTCTGATTTCCCTTTTGCATGTTAGAGGCAATACTATCTCAATTGTTAGGAAATAAGTGATGTTTTAATAGGAATAAAAGAAATTTTATATCAACACTGAATGAAGAAAAATTAGGTAATTAGGTTGATGCAGGTTGTAAATAATAAAGTTTTGAAGGAAAATATTGCAAGCTATATTTCAGATGGACTGTTTGTCATTTCATTAATCTTCATATAACTTCCTAATGAGGACACTAACAAAGGATACTTTTAGAAATACCTTCTGGACCCATTTTTGAATGCACAAACACAAACATATATACACAGAGAGACACACAGACATAAACACACAAACACAGACACACACACACACTTTGGTTACTCATTCTCTCATTTATAATATCTAGACAGTGACTACTCTGTTTTAGTCATTGAACTGGAGATAACTGTACACAGATGATAATGACATGATAAGTAGAAATCATTTTTGTTCAGAATAGTTACATTTAAAAACAAACATCAATTGTTGATAGGACACGTTTAATTCAGAATTTTACACTTTATTTTAAAAACTTTGTTTCAAAAAAAAGGAAACTAAGAAATTAGAAAAATAAAAAAAAGAAAGAAAAAAACATTGTTTCAAACTTAGTTTAAAAATAATGTGCTTGCATATCTTTCTGTATCAATCCTTTTTAATATTGACACATACCTACAATTAGGCATCATGTTAACAAATTCATACAAAGGGAAAGAGATCCTATATCCTTTGAAAAGATTATATAATGAACTGATTTGAGAAAATTCTCAATAACTGGATTACACATTAGCTTATAATTGGTGAAAAACTATTGGTTATTATAGCAATAATGAATTACTCCATAATAAATCCTTGCAGAAGGACAGAAAAAATAATGTGCACAGTTGTTGTATGATTCAATGATTTGTTTTTTTTTTTTGTTTTTTGTTTTTGTTTGTTTGTTTTTCAAGACAGGGTTTCTCTGTATAGCCCTGGCTGTCCTGGAACTCACTTTGTAGACCAGGCTGACCTTGAACTCAGAAATCCACCTGCCTTTGCATCCTGAGTGCTGAGATTAAAGGCGTGCATGCTGAAGTTAAAAGAAAGATTTATATTAAGGTGTTAATCCACATAGGATTTCCACAGATATATGGTTATGGTTGAAATTATATCAGTGCCCTGGTGCTTCTCTTTATTACAGCATGACCATGTCTGCCCTATAATTATTATAAAATTAGACTCAATGTTTTTAAAAAGGAGTGCATTGGAAAAAATTTAGGTGTTTAGGGAAGTGAGAACTTGGGAGTAGTTGATCAAGCAGAATGAATATGACTAAAAATCATTGAATAATAGTCTCAGGTTATTAATGGGAATATTTCTTTAATTAGTGACTAAATAAAATACAAGAGAAAATAGACTTATAGGAGTTAAGCTTTAATTTTTTTAACGGCTTAGTGATTTTACTATATGATCACTTGGCTCCATCATTTCTGATGTTGGTGTAATGGAACTTGGTTTTGGGGGCAACTACAGAATGCGACAATGCAGCTTATCTTTGGATAGTGAGAGACAGAGAAGAAGTCCTAGAAAAGACGGGTATCATAGGGAGGATACAGCTTTGATGATCTCCCTGCCTTCAACAAGTCATACAACGTATGATTTCATCATATATGAATATCTCAGAATTATAAACTTTGGTTTTCTATATTCAATAATTACCTAACAAGCTTTAAAATACCATTGCCTTGGTAACTGGGATGCGATAGAGCATGAATGTCTTAGTTTGCTCAAGCTGCTTTTATGAGCCACTGTGCATTTACAGTGAGAATTGCTAGTTTGAGTGTCAAGTCCTTCAAAACTAAGGACCCTTAAGTGATCAGAAAGCAACATTTTTATCTCCTAGAGCAACAATACCAACTAGATACAAGAAATAGTACATATTTCTTTATTAGAAAGCTATCCCATTGTTGAGCATCAGTAGATCTATGTGAATATGCTGCCCTGGGGAATGTGGTATGTGGTTTTGAAACTACATGCATGAGTGCTCAAAAACTACTGCTGTCATTTTGAGGTTAAAAATGGAAAATAATGTATAAATATGTTCTGGGTATATCTCTCTCAGACTGATAATGAACAACGTCCAAAAGTGGGATGGTAGGGAAAAAAGTTGTATAATGCTGAAATGAATATTTACATACAGCTCCCATTCATTTAAAGTGTCCTTTGGCAAACCTTTCTCTCCAAAAATATTTACATTGATGTTCAAAACAGCAGCAAAATTACAGATATGAAAATAATTTCATGGTTGGGAATCACCACAACCTGAACAGTATTAAATAATCACAACTCTAGGGAGGTTGAGAATGAGTGACTTAAAGGGTTGGAAATAATGGGATGGAACACTAAAATGTGAGCTACCTTTTAGTGTGCACCTGCATTTTACAACTGACATAAATATTGATAGGCATTGGCTCTTATTTGATACATTCCTTACTTGGGGAGAAAATCCTAAGCAGTCCGGAATGTATATCATGTTGAATGATATTCCCATTCTGTGTTTATAAGGAAAGGGGCTCCTCAGGAATGTAGTGATATTTATCCTAAATTATTAACCTTTAGCTTAAAAGTGCACATATTTCTTTGTGCATGTTTTTTGTGTGCACAATGCAGAGTTAGGGGGGTCACAGGACAACTATGGGTGTCATTTCTCTATTTTTACCATGTGGCTCCTGTGCACTGAGCTCAGACCATATTTTGAGTCATCTTGCCAATCATAAGTTGCACCTCTACTTAAAGCTTTTATATATTTTCTTATTTTTTATAACATTTAAAAAAGATTTATTTATTTTATTGTATGTATGATAGTATACTGTTGCTGTCTTCAGACACACCAGAAGAGGGCATCAGATCCCATTACAGATAGTTGTGAGCCAACATGACATTTCTGGGAATTGAACTCAGGACTTCTGGAAGAACAGTCAGTGCTCTTAACCTCTGAGCCATCTCTCTAACCTTTCTAATTTTTTATAATGTGGCATATACATGTTGTTGTAGAAAAGTTTATTCCCAGTCTAAGGTTTTTAGCCCTGTCTTTAACCATTTACTTCCTGGGTAAAACACACATACAAGCTTTATAATCACAATAAGCCTTAATCAGCACAAGAGCTGGGCAGATATCTATCCTCTATGTTATTATGTCTATTTCCAGCCAATAATCTCATTATATAGTTTACCATGTTTTGTCTGGGCTGCTCTGACCTCTAATTACTCCAGTTAGCCAACTCACAAGGCTAACTCATCATTTTATGACTCACCTAACACATGCTGCTTTCTCCTCTATCACTGTCTTTTCCCCTTCACGTTCTCCTTTGATCTCAAGTTCAGGAAACCTAAACCCCATCTTCTGCCTAGCTATTGGCTGTCAGCAACTTTATTCACCAATCAGAAGTAACTTGGGGGCAAGGTCACATAGCATCACTTGGGTGTATGTGCAGACTGGGCTTTGGGACAGCTAGGTCTTGGTGGTCTGCACTTAGCATTACAGCAAATAGCAACACAACAAATCTCAAAATTCCATTTCTATTTTTTTTTTTAAAACATTCAGGTCCCTTCAAGGTTTTACAAATCCAACTAACTTAACTTTGCTCATCGACTTTTCTTCATTGACTCGTATACTAATCCCCAAACTTCAGGGTCTCTTGTCTTCTCCTTTTGTATAATGTTTAGAACAGTATTTCATTTATAGCATTACTCTTAACCAGTTTAGTTTCTTTGGAAAAGATGCTCTAATTATAGCTTACTGTCTTTAGATGCCAAGTCTGCAACAGAACTCATGTGAAAGCAATGGTTAGAATCTTCCTTTGGGAATAAAAGGTGGGTCTAACATGACTCAGATGTGCAGCATAGTTGCAAAATTAGTCAGGTCCAACCATGGATTTGTCCTAGGAAGGAAGCTAGGACTCTCAAATCGATTTACTTATTCCTACTCTCATAAGCACTGAGTGAATGCTGGGTTGGAAAGTGATATAAATTCTCCAGTACCATCTACCCAGTTCTGATAATCTATGGGCAACCTCAGAGTAAGAAATTGCTGAGACTTAAATGTCAGGAATGAGTGTAACTGGACCTGACATGAGAGAGGCTGGAAGGGAGATCCAAGTGGAGGTGGGCAGAAATGAAATATTCTTTTTTTTAAAAGATGGATATTTATTTATTTATTTATTGAATATTTTCTTTATTTACATTTCAAATGTTATCCCTTTTCCAGGTTCCAGGTCCCAGCTCCTGCTTGGAAACCCCTATCCCATCTTCCCTCTCCCTGCTTTTATGGGGGTACTCCCCCATCCATCCACCCACTCCCGCCTCCATGTCCTGGCATTCCCCTACACAGTGCATCAAGCCTTCCCGGGACAAAGGACATCTCCTCCCATTGATGTTCCACAAGACCATCCTCTGCTACATATGCGACTGGAGCCATGGATCCCTCCATGTGTACTCTTTGGTTGGTGGTTTAGTCCCTGGGAGCTCTGGGGGGTCTGGTTGGTTGATATTGTTGTTCTTCCTATGGGTTGCAGACACCTTCAGTCCTTCCTCTAACTCCTCCACTGGGGACCCTGTCCAGTGGTTGGCTGCAAGCAACTTTCTCTGTATTTGTCAGGCTCTGGCAGAGCCTCTCAGGAGACAGCTATATCAGGCTTCTGCCATCAAGCACTTCGCATCTACAATAGTGTCTGGATTTGGTGTCTGTATATGGGATGGACCCCAGGTGGGGCAGACTCTGGATGGCCTTTCCTTTAGTTGTTGTTTCATACTTTGTCTCTGTCTTTCCTCCCTTGAGTATTTTGTTGTCCCTTCTAAGAAGGACTGAAGCATCTGCTCTTTGGTCTTCCTTCTTCTTGAGCTTCATGTGGTCTGTGAATTGTATCTTTGGTATTTCAAACTTTTGAACTAATATCCACTTATCAGTGAGTACATACTATGTGTGTTCTTTTGTGACTGGATTACCTTCACTTGGGATGATATTTTCTAATTCCATCCACTTGCCTAAGAGTTTCATGAATTCATTGTTTTTAATAGCCAAGTGTAAATGCACCACATTTTTCTGTATCCATTCCTCTGTTGAGGGACATCTGGGTTCTTTTCAGCTTCTGGCTATTATAAATAATGCTGCTATGAACATAGTGGAGCACGTGTCCTTGTTATATGTTGGAGCATCTTCTGAGTATATGCCCAGGAGTGGTTCAGCTGGGTCCTTGGGTAGTACTATGTCCAATTTTCTGAGGAACAGCCAGACTGATTTTCAGAGTGGTTTTACCAGGTTGCAATCCCACCAACAATGGTGAAGTGTTCCTTTAGCTATTTTTTTGAATTACTTCTTGCAGTAAAGGCTTTTGAAAGCAAGTATGTTTTTTCATTTTCTATTCCTAACTTTTATAACACCTTATCTAATATTGTATAAGTAGTGCCTTCATAAATATTTATACAGTGATTGGATAGATGAGTCAATATTTTATTTTTAAATTCTACATTTTCTTTCTTTAAAAATGCACTCCCTATGTGCAATGGGACTACACATCATGCGGCAGAACATGTGCACTGATGATGAAATGTGTGGCCATGATCCCAGTCCCCTCCTGTGCATAACGCTGAATATCCTTATGGGATCAGACAGTAGCAGTTAGGGAACAGAAATTATTCTATGAGTTCTGACTTAAGATAACACAGAAAAGACTAAATCTCATTACTCATATTGAAGAGGACACAAGATCGTTGCTGATGATAGCTTGGGGAGGTCCCCACCATGATATGCTTTATTTTCCAGGCTTAAGGTGAATGTTGTGGTTTAAAAATTTATGACTCCATGTGTTTTGCAAATTGTATCTTATGTATTCTAAGTTTCTGGGCTAATACCCACTTATCAGTGTGTGCATATCATGTGATTTCTTTTGTGATTGGGTTACCACACTCAGGATGATATCCTCCAGATCCATCCATTTGTCTAAGAGTTTCATAAATTAATTGTTTTTAATAGCTGAGTAGTTCTCCAATGTGTAAATGTACCACATTTTATGTATCCATCCCTCTGTTGAGGGACATCTGGGTTCTTTCCAGCTTCTGGCTATTATAAATAAGGCTGCTGTTAACATAGTAGAGCATGTGTCATTATTAGAAGTTGGAACATTTTCTGGGTTACAGCCTATGAATCTTACCTCAAAGTACTGGTAACAAGAAAGAAATTAGGCCAATTAGATTACATCAAACAAAAACCTCAAACTTCTATATATGGAATGAAAGAATAAGTAGAGTGAAGAAACAGATCACAATTGAGGGTAATATTTCCTTGGCATACATCTTATACTACATTAATAATTACAGAAGAAATTCTTAACAGATAAAGACACATAGTCACACACACACATTTGATTTAAAAATTTGTAAAGTACTTTCATAGATATTTCATAGATAAATTAAAGCATGCAAAAAGCAAACAAGTACATAAAACATGCTCAATATGTCATCATAGACATTAGAATGAGTCTTATCAAAAAGATAAAGATAATGAATATTATAGGAAAAAGTAAGTTTATTGCACAGCCAATCAAAATGTAAATTCATAGGACCATTATGAAAAACACTTGGGGATTCCTTGAGTACTTTAAATAGAGACACCATATGAACCAGCAATCCTACTACTGGGAATATGTCCAAAGGAAGTATAACCAAGTCAAAGAAAGCTCTGTAGTTTCACAATCATAGCAGCAAAATCAATACAATACCAAGATGTGGAATCAAACTACATGCTCATCCAAAATGTCAATTAACGATGTCTTATCATACACAGATTAGGATAACATTTAGCCTTGCAAGGATCAGAAGGACAGACATGTCATTTCATTTATAGCCCCTTTCAAGATTCCATTATTGATTTACAGGGTCACTTAAAACTCTTGAAGGGTTGTGGTGAGTAAAACAGAGATGGCACTCCATGCAACTGTTTGGAATCCAGCGAGTAATACACCAGATATCTTCTGTTATATAGCAGTAATTAAGCATTTAAACAAACCATATTATGTCTTATGATTTACAGTCATAACTTTAGGCATTTTAATGTCTGAAACTATTATCATTTATAGTGTCATTATTAATATATCCTAAAAAAAAGCACCATGATTAATTCATAGCCCACAGTCTTTACACTGTACCACAGTATAATAAGCTATATGCCTTAGTGTGAAGGGCAGACATTTTCTTTTGATTTTTTTTTTTTTTTTGGCTGGTCCTTCTTTGGGGAAAAATGACTTCTATGACAGTGGAAGTTTAGGAATTATCCCTGTAAAGAAACATCTTTCTTCATTTTTAGCTTCCTAACTATAAATGGATAAACATCAAACTTCAATACAATTCAGTGCTGGTTTTATACATAATTTATAAGTCCATGGTGGAAAGACTCAATGGTCTTTTCTGCCTGTGAGAGATATACATAATGAAATAATCTGAGTAAGAATTGCTCAATATTTCTCAAGTAAAGTGGTCACAAAGAACCCATGGGAAACTTAATATTAATAAAAACGAGAGCAGATCATTAGGAGCTGTAATTCCCTCATTCATTCTACAAAAAATTGATTATGCTGTAATGAAATCTTGGCTAGTGCATTATCAGATAATTAGAAAGAAACACTAGTCATCTCATTGTGTTTTCCAAAACATGAGTGAAATAAAGGAATGCAGAGACACTTGGGCACTTGGAAAGAGGAGTAAATGGATATATTGAATGGAGAAAAATCAGGCTCATAAAATAATTAATCCACAAGATTTCTGCTGCCTATCTGCATTTTATGTTTGGCTAGACTATAAAGGAGAAATTTCCCCTCTCCTGATTTCCTGTTAGAGTAAGGTTAAGGTTGAGTCACGAAGGGAATTTAATTTCAAGGATGTATGGGAGTCAATGCTTTCAAAACAAAATAGAAATATAGTTTTTATACTGTGCAGAGTCTATCATTAATAAAGATACACAGGCTGACAGCACCCCTTTGCAACACAGAACTGAATGCAAAGCAATCAAAAGACATTTTAATTTTTAAAATTGCTCTCATCTGCTTTTCTATTGCCTTTTATAGTTATACAGTTTTAGAACATATGTTGCATGCCAAATTGTCTGGCTTTAGAGGAAAATGTCATCGCAGGAATGCTTACCTTTAATTAGAAATGGAGGTTTTACTCTGGAAATGCTCTTATGGAAATAAAAATATTAACAGTTGTATTAGTAGTTCATAAAAATTAGTGCGGCAGATAACCGGCCACCATCCGGACCAGAGGACAGGTGTCCGCCTGGCTTGGGAGGCAACCTCAGCCTCAGCAGCAGCGGTCGCCATCTGGGTTCCGGGACTCCGCGGGACCTAGGAAATTAGTCTGAACAGGTTAGAGGGTGCACCAGAGAACCGGACAGCTTCTGGGACGGGCGGAAGCACAGAGCCGCTGAGGCAGCAGCCTGGGCGGGCCGCAGATAACCGGCCACCATCCGGACCAGAGGACAGGTGTCCGCCTGGCTTGGGAGGCGGCCTCAGCCTCAGCAGCAGCAGTCGCCATCTTGGTTCCGGGACTCAGCAGAACTTAGGAAATTAGTCTGAACAGGTTAGAGGGTGCGCCAGAGAACCTGACAGCTTCTGGGACGGGCAGAAGCACAGAGCCGCTGAGGCAGCAGCCTGGGCGGGCCGCAGACAACCGGCCACCATCCGGACCAGAGGACAGGTGTCCGCCTGGCTTGGGAGGCGACCTCAGCCTCAGCAGCAGCGGTCGCCATCTGGGTTCCGGGACTCCGCGGGACCTAGGAAATTAGTCTGAACAGGTTAGAGGGTGCACCAGAGAACCGGACAGCTTCTGGGACGGGCGGAAGCACAGAGCCGCTGAGGCAGCAGCCGGGGCGGGCCGCAGATAACCGGCCACCATCCGGACCAGAGGACAGGTGTCCGCCTGGCTTGGGAGGCGACCTCAGCCTCAGCAGCAGCGGTCGCCATCTTGGTTCCGGGACTCAGCAGAATTTAGGAAATTAGTCTGAACAGGTTAGAGGGTGTGCCAGAGAACCGGACAGCTTCTGGAACGGGCAGAAGCACAGAGCCGCTGAGGCAGCAGCCTGGGCGGGCCGCAGATAACCGGCCACCATCCGGACCAGAGGACAGGTGTCCGCCTGGCTCGGGAGACGGCCTCGGCCTCAGGAGCAGCGGTCACCATCTTGGTTCCAGGACTCCCTGGAACTTAGGATTTTAGTCTGCACAGGTGAGAGTCTGCACCACAGAAGCTGACAGCTTCTGGGAACTGCCAAAGCAACACAGTGTCTGAGAAAGGTCCTGTTTTGGGCCTTCTTCTTCGGCCAGGAGGAGGTCCAAATACAAGATATCTGCGCACCTTCCCTATAAGAGAGCTTGCCAGCAGAGAGTGCTCTGAGCACTGAAACTCAGAGGAGAGAATCTGTCTCCCAGGTCTGCTGAGAGACGGTAACAGAATCACCAGAAGAACAATCTCTAAACAGAGTCAACTATAACTACTAACTCCAGAGATTACCAGATGGCGAAAGGTAAACGGAGGAATCCTACTAACAGGAACCAAGACCACTCACCATCATCAGAACCCAGTACTCCCACTTCGCCCAGTCCAGGGCACCCCAACACACCCGAAAACCTAGACCTAGATTTAAAAGCATATCTCATGATGATGGTAGAGGACATCAAGAAGGACTTTAATAAATCACTTAAAGAAATACAGGAGAACACTGCTAAAGAGTTACAAGTCCTTAAAGAAAAACAGGAAAACACAATCAAACAGGTAGAAGTCCTTACAGAAAAAGAGGAAAAAACATACAAACAGGTGATGGAAATGAACAAAACCATACTAGACCTAAAAAGGGAAGTAGAAACAATAAAGAAAACTCAAAGTGAGGCAACACTGGAGATAGAAACCCTAGGAAAGAAATCTGGAACCATAGATTTGAGCATCAGCAACAGAATACAAGAGATGGAAGAGAGAATCTCAGGTGCAGAAGATTCCATAGAGAACATCGGCACAACAATCAAAGAAAATGGAAAATGCAAAAAGATCCTAACTCAAAATATCCAGGAAATCCAGGACACAATGAGAAGACCAAACCTACGGATAATAGGAGTGGATGAGAATGAAGATTTTCAACTTAAAGGGCCAGCAAACATCTTCAACAAAATTATTGAAGAAAACTTCCCAAATATAAAGAAAGAGATACCTATGAACATACAAGAAGCCTACAGAACTCCAAATAGACTGGACCAGAAAAGAAATTCCTCCCGACACATAATAATCAGAACAACAAATGCACTAAATAAAGATAGAATACTAAAAGCGGTAAGGGAAAAAGGTCAAGTAACATACAAAGGCAAGCCTATCAGAATTACACCAGATTTTTCACCAGAGACTATGAAAGCCAGAAGAGCCTGGACAGATGTTATACAGACACTAAAAGAACACAAATTCCAGCCCAGGCTACTATACCCTGCCAAACTCTCAATTACCATAGATGGAGAAACCAAAGTATTCCACGACAAAACCAAATTCTCACATTATCTCTCCACGAATCCAGCCCTTCAAAGGGTAATAACAGAAAAAAACCAATACAAGAACGGGAACAATGCCCTAGAAAAAACAAGAAGGTAATCCCTCAACAAACCTAAAAGAAGACAGCCACAAGAACAGAATGCCAACTTTAACAACAAAAATAACAGGAAGCAACAATTACTTTTCCTTAATATCTCTTAACATCAATGGTCTCAACTCCCCAATAAAAAGACATAGACTAACAAACTGGCTACACAAACAAGACCCAACATTTTGCTGTTTACAGGAGACACATCTCAGAGAAAAAGATAGACACTACCTCAGAATAAAAGGCTGGAAAACAATTTTCCAAGCAAATGGTATGAAGAAACAAGCTGGAGTAGCCATCCTAATATCTGATAAGATTGACTTCCAACCCAAAGTCATCAAAAAAGACAAGGAGGGGCACTTTGTTCTCATCAAAGGTAAAATCCTCCAAGAGGAACTCTCAATTCTGAATATCTATGCGCCAAATACAAGGGCAGCCACATTCATTAAAGAAACTTTAGTAAAGCTCAAAGCACACATTGCACCTCACACAATAATAGTGGGAGACTTCAACACACCACTTTCACCAATGGACAGATCATGGAAACAGAAACTAAACAGGGACACACTGAAACTAACAGAAGTGATGAAACAAATGGATCTGACAGATATCTACAGAACATTTTATCCTAAAACCAAAGGATATACCTTCTTCTCAGCACCTCATGGTACCTTCTCCAAAATTGACCACATAATAGGCCACAAAACAGGCCTCAACAGATTCAAAAATATTGAAATTGTCCCATGTATCCTATCAGATCACCATGCACTAAGGCTGATCTTCAATAACAAAAAAAATAACAGAAAGCCAACACTCACGTGGAAACTGAACAACACTCTTCTCAATGATACCTTGGTCAAGGAAGGAATAAAGAAAGAAATTAAAGACTTTTTAGAGTTTAATGAAAATGAAGCCACAACGTACCCAAACCTTTGGGACACAATGAAAGCATTTCTAAGAGGGAAACTCATAGCTCTGAGTGCCTCCATGAAGAAACGGGAGAGAGCACATACTAGCAGCTTGACAACACATCTAAAAGCTCTAGAAAAAAAGGAAGCAAATTCACCCAAGAGGAGTAGACGGCAGGAAATAATCAAACTCAGGGGTGAAATCAACCAAGTGGAAACAAGAAGAACTATTCAAAGAATTAACCAAACGAGGAGTTGGTTCTTTGAGAAAATCAACAAGATAGATAAACCCTTAGCTAGACTCACTAGAGGGCACAGAGACAAAATCCTAATTAACAAAATCAGAACTGAAAAGGGAGACATAACAACAGATCCTGAAGAAATCCAAAACACCATCAGATCCTTCTACAAAAGGCTATACTCAACAAAACTGGAAAACCTGGACGAAATGGACAAATTTCTGGACAGATACCAGGTACCAAAGTTGAATCAGGATCAAGTTGACCTTCTAAACAGTCCCATATCCCCTAAAGAAATAGAAGCAGTTATAAATAGTCTCCCAGCCAAAAAAAGCCCAGGACCAGACGGGTTTAGTGCAGAGTTCTATCAGACCTTCAAAGAAGATCTAATTCCAGTTCTGCACAAACTTTTTCACAAGATAGAAGTAGAAAGTACTCTACCCAACTCATTTTATGAAGCCACTATTACTCTGATACCTAAACCACAGAAAGATCCAACAAAGATAGAGAACTTCAGACCAATTTCTCTTATGAATATCGATGCAAAAATCCTCAATAAAATTCTCGCTAACCGAATCCAAGATCACATTAAAGCAATCATCCATCCTGACCAAGTAGGTTTTATTCCAGGAATGCAGGGATGGTTTAATATACGAAAATCCATCAATGTAATCCACTATATAAACAAACTCAAAGACAAAAACCACATGATCATCTCGTTGGATGCAGAAAAAGCATTTGACAAGATCCAACACCCATTCATGATAAAAGTTCTGGAAAGATCAGGAATTCAAGGCCCATACCTAAACATGATAAAAGCAATCTACAGCAAACCAGTAGCCAACATCAAAGTAAATGGAGAGAAGCTGGAAGCAATCCCACTAAAATCAGGGACTAGACAAGGCTGCCCACTTTCTCCCTACCTTTTCAACATAGTACTTGAAGTATTAGCCAGAGCAATTCGACAACAAAAGGAGATCAAGGGGATACAAATTGGAAAAGAGGAAGTCAAAATATCACTTTTTGCAGATGATATGATAGTATATATAAGTGACCCTAAAAATTCCACCAGAGAACTCCTAAACCTGATAAACAGCTTCGGTGAAGTAGCTGGATATAAAATTAACTCAAACAAGTCAATGGCCTTTCTCTACACAAAGAATAAACAGGCTGAGAAAGAAATTAGGGAAACAACACCCTTCTCAATAGTCACAAATAATATAAAATATCTCGGCGTGACTCTAACTAAGGAAGTGAAAGATCTGTATGATAAAAACTTCAAGTCTCTGAAGAAAGAAATTAAAGAAGATCTCAGAAGATGGAAAGATCTCCCATGCTCATGGATTGGCAGGATCAATATTGTAAAAATGGCTAT
This sequence comes from Mus musculus, assembly GCF_000001635.26. Lineage (NCBI taxonomy): Eukaryota > Metazoa > Chordata > Mammalia > Rodentia > Muridae > Mus > Mus musculus. The sequence continues at coordinate 32,818,740 of NC_000076.6, read as the reverse complement.
CTTGCCAAAAGCAATCTACAGATTCAATGCAATCCCCATCAAAATTCCAACTCAATTCTTCAATGAATTAGAAGGAGCAATTTGCAAATTCATCTGGAATAACAAAAAACCTAGGATAGCAAAAACTCTTCTCAAGGATAAAAGAACCTCTGGTGGAATCACCATGCCGGACCTAAAGCTTTACTACAGAGCAATTGTGGTAAAAACTGCATGGTACTGGTATAGAGACAGACAAGTAGACCAATGGAATAGAATTGAAGACCCAGAAATGAACCCACACACCTATGGTCACTTGATCTTCGACAAGGGAGCTAAAACCATCCAGTGGAAGAAAGACAGCATTTTCAACAAATGGTGCTGGCACAACTGGTTGTTATCATGTAGAAGAATGCGAATCGATCCATACTTATCTCCTTGTACTAAGGTCAAATCTAAATGGATCAAAGAACTTCACATAAAACCAGAGACACTGAAACTTATAGAGGAGAAAGTGGGGAAAAGCCTTGAAGATATGGGCACAGGGGAAAAATTCCTGAACAGAACAGCAATGGCTTGTGCTGTAAGATCGAGAATTGACAAATGGGACCTAATGAAACTCCAAAGTTTCTGCAAGGCAAAAGACACCGTCAATAAGACAAAGAGACCACCAACAGATTGGGAAAGGATCTTTACCTATCCTAAATCAGATAGGGGACTAATATCCAACATATATAAAGAACTCAAGAAGGTGGACTTCAGAAAATCAAACAACCCCATTAAAAAATGGGGCTCAGAACTGAACAAAGAATTCTCACCTGAGGAATACAGAATGGCAGAGAAGCACCTGAAAAAATGTTCAACATCCTTAATCATCAGGGAAATGCAAATCAAAACAACCCTAAGATTCCACCTCACACCAGTCAGAATGTCTAAGATCAAAAATTCAGGTGACAGCAGATGCTGGCGTGGATGTGGAGAAAGAGGAACACTCCTCCATTGTTGGTGGGATTGCAGGCTTGTACAACCACTCTGGAAATCCGTCTGGCGGTTCCTCAGAAAATTGGACATAGTACTACCGGAGGATCCAGCAATACCTCTCTTGGGCATATATCCAGAAGATGCCCCAACTGGTAAGAAGGACACATGCTCCACTATGTTCATAGCAGCATTATTTATAATAGCCAGAAGCTGGAAAGAACCCAGATGCCCCTCAACAGAGGAATGGATACAGAAAATGTGGTACATCTACACAATGGAGTACTACTCAGCTATTAAAAAGAATGAATTTATGAAATTCCTAGCCAAATGGATGGACCTGGAGGGCATCATCCTGAGTGAGGTAACACATTCACAAAGGAACTCACACAATATGTACTCACTGATAAGTGGATATTAGCCCAAAACCTAGGATACCCAAGATATAAGATACAATTTCCTAAACACATGAAACTCAAGAAAAATGAAGACTGAAGTGTAGACACTATGCCCCTCCTTAGAAGTGGGAACAAAACACCCTTGGAAGGAGTTACAGAGACAAAGTTTGGAGCTGAGATTAAAGGGTGGACCATGTAGAGACTGCCTTATCCAGGGATCCACCCCATAATCAGCATCCAAACGCTGACACCATTGCATACACTAGCAAGATTTTATCGAAAGGACCCAGATGTAGCTGTCTCTTGTGAGACTATGCCGGGGCCTAGCAAACACAGAAGTGGATGCCCACAGTCAGCTAATGGACGGATCACAGGGCTCCCAATGGAGGAGCTAGAGAAAGTACCCAAGGAGCTAAAGGGATCTGCAACCCTATAGGTGGATCAACATTATGAACTAACCAGTACCCCGGAGCTCTTGACTCTAGCTGCATATGTATCAAAAGATGACCTAGTCGGCCATCACTGGAAAGAGAGGCCCATTGGACACACAAACTTTATATGCCCCAGAACAGGGGAACGCCAGGGCCAAAAAGGGGGAGTGGGCGGGTAGGGGAGTGGGGGTGGGTGGGTATGGGGGGGACTTTTGGTATAGCATTGGAAATGTAAATAAGCTAAATACCTAATAAAAAATGGAAAGAAAAAAAAAAAAAAAAAAAAAAAAAAAAAAAAGAAAAAAAAAAAAAAAAAAAAAAAAAAAAAAAAAAAAAAAAAAAAAAAAAAATTAGTGCACCTAAGTACTTTGTATTGCCAGGCACTGGTAATTAAGCAGCCATGGAAATTCATTAGGGACCGCACTATACATACGAGGGAGACAAGCCTGTTCTTCATAAGTCCAAATAAAGAAGAAATAAGTTGTGTCTGGACAAAACTCTATAGGAAGCATGATTTAAGGTTTTCTAGAGTCCAAGAGTAAGTTCACTATTTAGATCATTTACTGGGCTCCAGCAGAACTCTGGTGATTATTTGATTGGTCCAAACCTATTCTTTGTACTGTCTTCCTGGCAACACTCAGACCTCAACTTTACCCAGAATGGTAGTTTTCCTTTACCTTTGGAACATATGTTTCAAGCTGCAGTTAATGTCTGAAATTGCAGGTAGCCTGAAGGACTATACTCATGTTATGTTTTCCTGTGTACATAAGCATGTTATAAAGCTTAATATATGCACCAGAAATACTAAGAGGATAATAACAAATCTTCTAACAACTGATGCTAATGAACACGGTTTGCGTGTGGCATTTCCTTCTCTAAAAGATTATAGTAGACCACCCCTCCTCCTCCTCCTCCTGCTTTAGAACTGCTGGCCTAAAACAGCCATGAGAATGTTGCTGTATAGTCTCTTATCAAAGTGAGTTGGGCTTTTTGATTTCAGAGTTCATAAGAGGTTATACAAAGTAATAGCATCTATACATTCATTTCTATAAGAAAGTATGCTATATTGTGACAATTTTCTTTTAAGTGCAATATCCTCATTTATTAAGGGAGAACATGGGGTTTCAATTTCCTGCATTTATGAATTTTCCTAATGCGGTTGCATGTCTAATCCTTACATACTAAAATAGTGTGAACAAATATTATCCTATCACAATACATATGGCTTAGGGAAACATTGTGAAATATTCTTGGATGTTTTAATTCTGACATTTGGAAACACGATGGCACATACAAAAGGCTGCCAAGATGGCATCACATTCCTGATGATTCTGAAAAATAATAGAAAACACTTAAGCTTGTGGTTTTTTTTTTTAATGCATGCCAATTTTAGAGGGCTTTGACTATTGCAAATTGACCCAGAAATGATGTGTGATTCCTTCTGGTTCAATTTGTCAGAATACCATATTTGCCACCAATCCTGATGCCAGGCTGTTGCAGGGCAGCCAGCATCAATGCAAATCAATGCAACTGCCCTTATGGGCAGCATGTGCCATGTCTGAGGATAATGTAAATGAGACAGATACGGTGGTGCTTTTACATTAAGGAGGCAGTTAGTGAGTGACAAGGTTATTTGTGTACCCAGCACATTAATATTTCCTGATGATGTCGGAGTTCACATGGATTCACTGTAGAAAACTTTCATAAATGCAAGAGAATTAATTTCATTGCTTAGGCTTATGGTGGAGCTATAAACATGATGACTATGTTTTGAGGAATTATAGTTTGGCCTTATTACTTCTACCCTGCAGGGTGTAAATTCATTTTTTTTAGCAATTATCAGGGTTACATCATTTTGACGTCTTTTCAATGGAGGGTATTGTAAACTTTCATAATGTATTTCAGGATGTTTCAATTTCCTATGACCAGGCACTTGGACTTACTGGACTAAGAGTGAATGTTGCAGTAATATGTGTATCCTTGATTTTTTATTTGTCATAATTTATTGTGAAGTATGTATGCTTTGTTTCTTTTATTCTTTCAACAAACCTTCTTCCATTTACTCCCAGAATTAGAGGGCTAATGAGTATTTGTGAATTAAAGATGTTTTCCCCCAAAAATGTTATCTATAGTCCTCACAACACAGATATGTTAAAAATGGTATTGTTAACAAAACCTGATGATAGAATGAGAACCTCATTCATGGTTAACTTTCAGTCTTGTATTCCCTATGAGAATTAAAAAAAATGTATTTCTATCCAAGTGCAATTAATGAGATGACACTTTGAGGCAGAAATTTAACATCTTTAAAGATACCAAGTATAGGGGGCTGGAGAGAGGGCTCAGTGGTTAAGACCACTGGCTGCTCTTCTAGAGGTCCTGGGTTCAATACCCAGCAACCACATGGCACCTCACAACTGTTTGCAATTCTATTTCCAGGGAATCTGACAACCTTAAACACCAATGTACATAAAATACAAATAAGTAAATTAATTAAATAATATATCAAGTGTAGTGGTTGCAAGCAATGTTCTCCTTTTCATGGATTTACTCTATATTAGCGTAAAAAAACTTCATTTGCATTTAGGAAAAATAATCAGTGCATAAAACCTTGAATTAGGTTGCCTTACATGCAAATTACATTACTACATCAACGATTTGAGCAAAGACTGGATGAATTCAAGGATTACAGTATTTCCAGGTGTTTGCCAACTATCTGTATCATCAGCACCCTGTACAAATCCATCATAAAGATCCCTGGCCTCATGACAGCCCTGTGGAAGCTTAGAGAACAATGGGAGTTCTCCCTGTTGTCAGTACAGAAGGTGATAGAGTCAATGCCCTTCAGTGTCATTTTCTTAATTATGATAAGCTTTATCACATAGACGATAAGAAAAATGTCACATAATATAATCAAACAAGCAAGCAAGCAAAACAGTAACCACTAAAACTCCCCAATGTTCCTTTTCTCACTTGAACTATCTTATATAGATTTACTATCTTATTTATAATATTTTATCCTATTTGAGTGAAATATAATGTTCTTAATCTTTATATTTGTTGGAGGAATATGATAGGTTATATTAATTATTTAGAACAACTGTGTCAGTAAAATGCCCTGCACATATTTGCATATCCTGTCTAGAATGTGGGACATAACTGGCATTCATTGGGGCTATAAAAAGAGGAAATCTATGCCAACAGATTTGTTTCCATATAATGAGCCTGTGATTGACAGATTTACTGGTTTGCACGAGGAATAATTTTTGGACAGTAAATTCAGGGACTTTTTGATATGTGTATCATTTGCTTGTCAGTCCACAGTGACTCCAAAGGAACTGTAAGCATGGTGAGTTGCAATTATAGAATGCAAGAACCATAAAACCCTTCTAGTGGTTCACAAATTTTAAAGTATGCATTGTTGTTAAAGATTATGTTTATTCAATAATTATCATTTCAAATTGTTTCAGGTTTTCAGAAGACTAAGCAGATGGAATATCATATTTACCAGTTTGGTAGTCTTACCACATGAGACCTTATCATGCCTGTGAGAAAGCATTTTGAATGTCCAGATGTTTAATGTAACCAGGACAAACTGCATATATCATCAACAATCTAGATTTTTCCGGAGATTCAACATACTTACTAAAGATCTATTTAATTAACAAGTGACTTAGGGGTATGAAAGCACAGAACCTTCAGGCGCATTTCTTACCTTCCGTGAGAGACCACAAGATCAACACCTGAGTTTTGATTCTTTTACTTAACCTGGCTCACTCAAATGTAGTCAGACGTCCCTATGTCAGGACTCTGGTATTTGCAGGGTGAGAATGACACAAGTTATTGCCCTGACAAGGCTAACCTAGTTAACAAATACATGACAAACTTGTCCGATAGCTTGGACAGAGAGTATGAATGTAGAATTCATGGAGAGTAGTATATCATAAGACATGAAACTGAGGAAGCAAACTGTCCTCTCCTGAGAAGAAAGGAATTTATATGTATTTCCACATACTATTGTGCTCAACTGTCTTTCCTGTCATCTCTTTTAAAATTCAAACCTGTTTTACAAAACAAGTAACTACAGGCAAGGATATAAAAGGGGTGATAGTTTTCATATGATGTGGCAGGAAAACAGGATTACAGAGCTATTCAGATTTGTTTGTTTTGTTTTTTTTTTTTGTTTTTGTTTTTTTTTTGTTTGTTTGTTTTTGTTTTTGTTTTTAAGTAAAATGTGCTTGAACCTTTCTAAGAAGTTATCCTTCTGATGTCAGAGCTTTTTTCAAGAATCAAGGCTATTTACTGTCCATCGGTTGGGTGTAAATATCTGCATCTGACTCTTTCAGGTGCTTGTTGGGCCATTCGGAGGGCAGTCATGCTAGGCTCCTGCTTGTAAACACACTATAGTATCACTAATAGTGTCAGGCCTTTGGGTGTCTCCTTGAGCTGGATGTCAAGTCTTGACTCAATGAGAGAATATGAACCTAGCCCTCAAGACACTAGGCAGTGGGTAGGTGTGTTAGGGGATGGGGACATCCTCTTGGAGACAGAGGGATGAGGTATGGGATGTGGAACAGTCAGAGGGTAAACCAGGAGGGGGGGGAATACTGTACTGTAAAAAAATGATTAAAGAATTAAAAAAACATCAAGGCTAAAGAACTTCAAGTCTGTGCATTGTGGGTCACAAGTAAAACCTTGTTGGGCCACTGATTGAAAACAATGAGCAAGAAATCATTTCAGATTTGTGAAGTCTTAGGCTTATCAAGACAGTTGAGATCAATAAACAAGTTCTGGAAAGAAATGGGTGTTAAGATCTGGGTGGGCAGAGGTGTACTGCTGTGAATGGCTCTGAGGGCCTGAGATGCTAAGATGGATGGATACATTGATTTGGATATATTAACCAAAGTAATGATACTTTTATCTATATTTCTCTATAAACATACAAGTACAGGATGATCACAAGATGGTAATTGGTCCCAAGAATGTTAGAGTACACAAAACAAAGTATTCCCATGCTCGTGAACCAAGCTAGAGAGGAGCACATACTAGTAAATCCTTATCTATATCAAGTCTTCATCCTGCAAGTTTTTGTGAAAATGAAAGAGCCCAAAATAGACACCATCTAGAAAGAATAAAAGTGAGGATGGGGTTGTGGATTTGACTGAATACCAACTGAATCATTTCATTAAATTTTTGAATTATTTTTAGAAATGATTAAATTATTGAGAATTATGTACAGTATTCTGTTCATTTTTCTCTCTCCCCATCTCAGGTCCTCTCAGATTCTTCCCACCTCTCTATCCACCAACAGAGTTTTTTTTTTCCTGTCTTTTAAAAACCGTCTTAGTATAATTTGTGTGTTCCAAATTAATATCTAGGAAACTTCCCCAACTTTTTGCACATCAAGAGTTATCTCTCTGTCTGCTGCTTTCCCTCCTTTACTTCCTTCTCAGAATTTTCTGTCCTTTAAATGTTTCTAATTCAGGCCAGATCTGATTGCTCCTTTCAGGTGACTTTTACCCACATCAGCTACCACTCTCAGGGTGCTTGCAGTGTGCCACTGCTTAAGGCCGGCATGGTCAGCTGGGTGGTTCCAGAGGAGTTTGGTACACAGAATGGAGGTTTAGTGGATTAGCTGTGTATGTACATGAGAGGCTATCAGGTTTTTTTTTCTTCCAGTATCCTATTTCCTCTTATGCTTATTAAATTCATTCAGACAGATGATGATTTTTCATATCCATACTCAGTTCACAATTACCTCCAGAGCCTGTAATTCTTCTGTCTACTCTTAATAAATACTTTGAATAAATCATAACCCAAAGAAGTAAAGCAAATGCAAACTGAAGCCAGAAACAAGTAAGAGAGAGTCTATTTCATTTTAATAGCATTTCTTAGAGGTCAGGAGCACAGCTTTATAAATATCTGTTCAGGGTCTGATATTATGTGTGTCCAAAATTAATTCGACCTATAAAGTTCAATAATGTAAAATGTTTTATTCATGTGTTCAGGAAAGAGTTTATGACATACCATGATATGGTGTTTCACTAGATTGCAGCTACAAAGGTATGCTGGTAGAAGAGACTAGGAAACTTTAAGGCCAGGCTCATCAGTTCAAGATAGAAACTACAACATGGAAATCTGGCTGAGTGTTCAGATTCTGTCCCTATGTAACTTACATCCAGCAGCTGTCCCTCTAATTCTGTTGGCTAACCTTCCAGTAAATATGAAAATTATTAATTCGATTGTCCTTATGCATAGGAACCTGTCTAGAATGTAAGACAGAGATGTGACCTATTGCTTCCCTCTGAGGAGTTTTGCACTTTACAAATCAGGAAAGGCATGATCTGTACATTCTATATTTCTTGTTAAATTTCCCTGCTATTTAATTGCCCTTTAATTTATTTTGATATCTAGTGTGCCTTGAATATACTCTTGTCAATTAACAGTTTGTTTTTTTTTAAGAGAAAAACATTGAAAGATGAAAGATTTAAAATCCACACATATGATAAGTTGACATCAATCATAAGGCTGTTTATCTTGTTATTTATTTTATTTTATTGACTTTTTAAAGCAGGCAACAGAGTCAGGGGCAGCTCCCTTTCCGTTGTTGGGGAATCCACGTGGAGATCAAGCTGCACATCTGCTACATATGTGCAGGAGTCCTAGGTCCAGCCCATATGTGCAGGAGTCCTAGGTCCAGCCCATATGTGCAGGAGTCCTAGGTCCAGCCCATATATGCTTTTTTTGTTGGTGGTTCTGCCTCTGGGAATCCCCAGTGGTCCACGTTAGTTGACACTGTTGCTCTTCTTGTTATAGCTTTTAAATAAAAACAATTTCCATTAATTATTACTATTATTACCATCACTATTATTATCCACCCCTTTCTTTCTAGATACTATATTGTAATCTGAGACCTTTCATTTAGACCCTACGTAGAATTCAGCCACCACTGCTGCTCAAGTTCCTCTTTTCTCTTAACCTCTACTTCCACATGTAAAATGGGAAGATTGTTTATTCATGTGTAGAGTCAGGATAGAATGGAATAAAACAGAGATATGCTTGCCAGGTGGCCTACTAACAAGCCCCATGCCATTGAACTTTAGTGTTTTAGAGATTTCAGTGAAACATCCTTCTCTAGCATCCACAGACAATTCTATATTTTGGTCATCAATACCTTATTTCAGACTAATGCTAATGTTTGCCTGAAGTTCCTGTTTTTTCATTTCCAACATCCTAAAGGGTAACATGCAGTAACCCTTAGTCCTAATTTTTCTGATATTTGTTCTTACCTGTTCAGTCAATTAGTATATCTTTCAGATCCATGAGTCTTTATAACAGTGTGACTTATCAGTGTACTTTCTAGTATCCTGCCATTTATATTGTGCGATTTATGAAATGGAACTGATTGCTTCCTATAGGCATTGTCATCCTTCCTCTGCTTTCACTCATGTGCTTCATTATACTGAGTATAATGCTCACTATGGATGGTAGTTTATTCACTTCCCATATCCCAAACAGTGGATCCTCTCCCCTTTTTAGTGACAGCATATATCTTCTCTTTTTCTAGTATGAACTAAGTTGGTGATATATCTGGCACTTTCCCTTCATATTATAGGGTAAATTCTTCATCAGACTGACACAGAATGTTATTTGACACTGAGTTTCTGGGTGCATATACTATAGCACACAACAGGTGGTCTGTGTATAGTTGATTATTGGGTAACTCCTTCACAAAGTGTTTCCATCTTTCTTACTACTACTGTGGAATTCTGGGAGCTGTGAGTCTGCAATACTCAGCGCAGATCTTTAAAAGCAAGTGTCTGTATAATTGACTCATCTCTGAAGGAAACAACAGAAATTCATAGAAGATCAGGATTGTGAGGGTTAGAAAAGGAACGATGTGTTTGAAATGTTTCTGGGGGTGAGATATGTCTGGTATCACTGGATAACATGAATTAGATGAGGTCAGCCACAAAGCCCAGCACTAGAAATGCAGAGACAGGAACATTGTGAGCTCACAGCCAGCCTGAACTACATAGGCATTGCCAGCTCAGCCTGAGATACATAGTGAAACCTTAATTTTAATAACCAAGCAATACATGAAGAATAAATGAAATGAGAGATGTGTTACCTTTATAACCGAACTGTATCTTAGTTAATGTAAAGTCTGTCAGTAATGACCCAGGGAATGCTGTAACATTATTTATTTGTTTATTTATTTATTATTTTTACATTTCATTTAATTTTTTTTGTACACTCAAGATTTTATCCCCCTCCCTGTCAACCCTCTGACTGTTCTACATCCCATACCTCCTCCCACTACCCGTCTCCACGAGGATGTCCCCTCCCCCCTCCTCCCCCCCAAGCCTCTCTACTCCCTGGGGCCTTCATTCTCTTGGGGGTTAGGTGCTTCTTTTCTGATTGAACCCACTCCTGGAACTTCTCTGCTGTATATGTGTTGGGGGGCTCATATCACCTGGTGTATGCTGCCTGGTTAGTGATCCAGTGTCTGAGAGTCGGTTATTTGAGACTGCTGGTCCTCCTACAGGATCACCCTTCTCCTCAGCTTCTTTCAGCCTTCCCTAATCCAATAACAGGGGTCAGCTGCTTCTGTCCGTTGGTTGGGTGCAAATATCTGCATCTGAGTCTTTCAGCTGCTTGTTGGATCTTTCAGAGGGCAGTCATGATAGGACCCTTTGTGTGAGCACTCCATGGCCTCAGTAATCGTGTCAGGCCTTGGGGGCTCCCCTTGAGCTGTATTCCACTTTGGGCCTGCTGCTGGACCTCCTTTTCCTCAGGCTCTTCTCCATTTTTGTCCCTGCAGTTCTTTCAGACAGGAACAATTATGGGTCAGAGTTTATGACTGTGGGATGGCAACCCTGTCTTTCACTTGATGCCCTGCCTTTCTGCTGGAGGTGGGTTCTACAAGTTCCCTCTCCCCAATGTAGGTGATTTCATCTAAGGTTCCTCCCATTGACTCCTGAGAGGCTCTCACCTATCAGGTATCGGGTACATTCTGGAGGGTCCCCCCAACCTTCTATCTCAGTGCTTCAGTTGTTCCCTCACCCAATACCTGATCATGTTCCCCTCTTAACAATAACTTGAGCTCAGATTTTACTTATTCACTATTCAATCTGTTTATTTTGTAACTTTCAAACAAACTATCAATTTATACCTCTTCATTTTTATAAGAATGTCTAAGAACTTTCCACTTGTCCTAGAGAATTAGATAACTGGATATTTAAGATGTTATAGGACAGAAGCTGATATTTCCCTGGACTTAGTACCCTTGGGTCTGTGCCACAGACTACTCCTGCAACAATGCTGGTGTGTGCTGATCAGGACATTCTCTGATCATCTTCAGGATTTGGCCTCCTTTTTTTTATTGACTACCAAATGATAATAGGATTCATTTGCCAGGACCTACGTTTTTAATCTTCCTTTTTCCTAACAAAAACCAAGTTAAATATCTATTTATAATATTGTAATAAATATGTATTTAGTGAAGAATCATTTTTCATCTTCATTTTATGTCCCTCTGGCTTGGGGTTTTTTGTTTTGTTTTGTTTTATCTGCTATTACTTGTTTGATTGTTTTGGCTTCAAAGAACAAAATATCAGAGAACATGTAATCTTTTAAAGACAGCACCTTCTCTAGGATATACTGTCATTTCCTTTATGTTGTATGATATTTATTGTTCCCATTGGTTGAACAATGATAAAAGAAGATTTTGCTACCCGTTAAAGACTGTATCTGGATTACAGTGCACATTTTAAACCTTTAATGGTGGCACACACCTTTAATCCCAGCACTCAGGAGGCAGAGGCAGGTGGATTTCTGAGTTTGAGGCCAGCCTGGTCTACAGAGTGAGTTCCAGGACAGCCAGGGCTATAAAGAGAAACCCTGTCTAGAATCCCCCCCCCCCCAAATAAAGACGAAGAATAAGAAGAAATGTGTTGTACTGGTGCACTGCAAAGAAACAGTCAAGACAGTGGCAATATTTACAAAGTAAAATCCAGTTTTCCCAACATTGTTTCTAAAGTAAACAAACCATGTTCCATCTATAGATTTTAAACATTAACTGATTCGATAAATTGTCTCTCATTTTACAAATATGGGAGTGTGGCTAGTGACCAAAACCAAGTCACTGCTTTTACTGAAACAACATTCTTTCCCAGAAAGAGACTATGAACTAATTTATAACATGTTGAGACACCTGAAGGTAAGGAAGTTCAGTTACATTCTGAAAAGTCAAAGATTGGAATTTGTGCACAGTGCTATCTAAGCACGTGCAGAGCAGAGGAGCGGAATCATGTGAATAACCAGAAAAAGAAAATTCAGGGCAAATGTAACAGAGACTGCAAACACTCAGAAATGGAAACAAGGTTGAATGAGAGAAAGTTTTAAAAATGTAACGCAAATAAAAATTAGAAACATTCAAAATAGAGACATCTATTTGTGTTTGGAAGTAAAAGTGGGCTCACAAAATCTCAGCTGGCCTTTTAGAAATCAATTGGTTATAAAGAACAATTAGTACTGACATTTCCTCATTAAAATTTTACACAGCAATATCCTAGCTAGCTGTCTCTGCTTTTGTTAATGCTTCACTGCATTTTTATTGGCACCTAATCTCCAAAATATTTATGCAATTTACTCTGAATTTTAAAAAAGAAATCACCAATTGTATTGTCCTATGTACAGTTTTAAACCGAAAAAGTAAAATATTCTTTAAAATCTCTGAAAGTTGTCAATAAGAATAATAGCTTTCTTGGTGAGAACAGTATTTGCTGTTGAGAAATTATTGTAGAAAATATTATTTATTAAATCAGCCATATGGAAATTTCAGTCATTCTATCCCAAATCCTTAATTGTTCATAGCATTAAATACTAAAAAAATTCAAAAAGTCATTAAAAGTTAACAAAAAGTTATATCTGACATTATATCTGGATAAATCATTTTTAATTTCAGTTCACTTTGAGGATGTTTTGAAGAAAATCCTCAACTTTAATATAGTGTGTAGTTTACTGAGCACTATCCTATGCAGTCTATTAAGCTATATGGAAACTTCTACATTTCTCAGTTATTAATTTAATTCTTTGTATTTATAAATATATTTTATTATTTAATTATTTTGTATGTGTATATATATGTGTACAGGCACCTGTGTGCACACATGCCACACATGTGTATGGAGGTAAAAGGATTATTTCTAGAAATCACGTCTTCTGTCCATCATGTAGTTACAGGAACTTGATCTAAGGATCTCAGGGTCCATAGGAAGTGCCTTTACCTTCTTAGCCATCGTGCTGACCCAAATATACTTTAATTTTTATGACTAATTCAGATTCTGAAATTTGAGATATAGTGTACTCATTTTTTATATTTGATACAACATTCAATATTTCAAATATGAACACTATAATTTATCAGCCTTATTTAATTTAACTCTGTCAGTATTCTTGGAAATAAACTTCAGAATTTCAAATGGCTTTATATGTTATGATTAAAATATTCCAGACATCATATCAGATCATTGATTCAGTGACTAGGGCAATCCAAGTACGGAAAGATGCTTTTGAATATTTTGAAAACAGAAATGAGTACAGTGAGTTGGGTGTGGTCAAAATTTCACATTTGTAAGTCATTGTAAAAACATTATACAAGAGACTATTTCTAAAAATTTAAGCTTTAAAATGTACCAAAAGTGTTTTAATTTCTTTTGTGCTCAATAACCCATACTATCTAACTCTGTCGAATAGATGATGAGTCACCTCAAAGGGCTGTTCATAGTTTTGGAGTCTGTAGAGCAAATCTAACGTATGGATTTACTTATTGAAGTGATTTTCCTCTATGGATCATCTGGTTTGTGATAATTCTTCTTAATTCTTTTTCTCTTGTTTATTTTTCAGGTTGTAATTTAATTGCAATGTTTCTCTTTTCCCTTTCCTCCCTCCAAATTACCCCTCTATACTTGTTTTCAAATTCATGGTCTCCTTTTTCATCAATTATTCAGTGTATCAATGCATTCATACATACATATAGATTCCAAATTTAAGTTTGTGGTGATCTTTGGCACAAGACAACAAGTTGGTGTGCTCTTTTTAGGAAGGACTATATCTCCCAGCTTTACTCTGTTGCCTGTAAGCCTTTGTTTATTGTTGAAGAATCAGGGACTCCCCCACCATTCAGGTTGTCATGTCTGTCTTTATAAATAAGTCATGTTCCTAAGAAATGTATGCCATCATAAGTTGGATATGTTTAATATATTTTCTTTGTCCATTTTACTTTTTATTTTACTTTTTATTTTGTTTATAAAAACATTTGAAACCAAGTCTCACTGTGGTGGTTAGCTGGTCTTTACCCTGTGGGCACAAGTGGCTCATGAGTAGCCTCTGATGCCACAGGCATGTTACACTTACACATTTAGCACATTCCTTTTGCTAGACATAAGAAAATCAGTCTATTAGTTGATCAGTTAAGAGCCATATTTGAAAAATCAGATAGTCTGAGATGAGTTTTAAATTCCATTTGATTTACAAAGATTGTATGTTTTCCAAAACTTTGCTCATAAAAATATAAGAATAACAATTGTTACTCTCAGCATTATTTTATAAAATATATATTGTAATACGGTTGATATATAAATAGGTACTCAAAAATACTTCCTGTTGGGCTGGTGAGATGGCTCAGTGGGTAAGGGCACCCGACTGCTCTTCCGAAGGTCCGGAGTTCAAATCTCAGCAACCACATGGTGGCTCACAACCATCCGTAACAAGATCTGACTGACTCCCTCCTCTGGAGTGTCTGAAGACAGCTACAGTGTACTTACATATAATAAATAAAAATATTTTTAAAAACACTTCCTGATGCTAATTATAGGTAGTTTCTCTGTTGTTTTATATTATTTCAAATGGTGTTACTTTACAGAAATCCAGAATGCCTTTTCTCACTCTACTTCCTCACTGAGATTTTGCTCAAATATTTCTCAGAAGCTTTCTGTAAGCTCATTCCACCCTAAGCCCAAACTTCTTCCCTACAACCTGTTGAAATTTGAACAACTGACTGTGGGCTATACAGCAACCATAAAACAGTGATGTTCTAGACTTATGGAACATCTCAGAAGAAGTGTTACAAAAAGTCGAAGAGTGGAAAGCTTGGATATCCTTTGTGGGGTAGTATCTTCTATAAATGACAGGGAGCTGCACCAGGAAATCTTAATATGGTTGCCTAAACAAGACAAAGACAATGACAACACCAGTTGACATTGCATTGTACATAAGGAAAATCTCACATGGTTCAATCCCTAGAGAAAGAGCTTGAATCTTTTCCAGGAATGACTCCTCTGATAGGGTATCCAACCTGAAGTGGCCATTCCTAAACTCATATATCTATGAACAATATCCAATGATAGGTTGTCTTTACATGTACATATGCATGTATACAAAAATATGTGTGAAAAAAGAAAAAAATAAGCTTTCAAAGTTGTTAATCTTCCTTCTGTTACTTCCCTTGGATTATTGACTAATTTCAGTCTTTACAAAACCAACTAACTCATTGGCACTGAATGTGTGTCGAACCTGAGAACATTGCTGAAGGCCTGCTGTGACTAAATAGATTCTCAGTAAAGACTTGAAGGAAAGTAACTGACTGACAGGATAGGTTGCACATGTTTTATAACACTTGAAGATAAAGGATTTGGCAGGAGCGTCTTTTCAGACTGCCTTTTTTAAAAAAAATTAAACTTCTAGTACCTCATATCTATTATCACAAGGTATGTGATATATTTTTATATGTGATATAAGTGAAAATTAACTGATTTCTCTTAATTATCAGTAAAATCCAGTCCCTAGTAGAATTATTTTTAAAGAAAGCATCCATAGTTTGGTAGTAAGATTTTAGATTTGATTACTATGAATAGGCAAGTGGGATATGATAGAGAATAATCAAAATTTTAAATTATTAGCCAGTGTCTGTCTTTACTTTGAGATATTATGTGAGCAGTTGAAAGGAGAAGAACTAATCACCAAGCCACCCACTTGGTTCCCTTAATTAAGATCATCCAAGTTTTCTAAAGAAATATGTTAGCACTTGATCACTATTTATTGTATGCGCTCAAAACTTTGGGTAATACTAAAAAGTATGATAACAAAAAATGTTTTACTATTTAATATTTGTACTTTTGAGATGGTAAATGCTTTAGAGGAAGTGGCGAAAAGGTTAGGTTTTAAGAAAGATAGCAACACAATGAACTTAGCAGAAGGAGTAGTCATTCTCCAGATAAATTTTGGTCATTTTTAAGTCCCCAAATATCAAAAGAACAGATGATCCTGAAGAGATAGATTATTTAAATAAATAGCCTAAAGAAATTGCTTTAAAGAAAATTGAAAAGCAATGTTATAAATTTCTAGAACAAGGAAGAAGACCTCATTGTGAAATTTAATTTTTTTTTTAATTTTTTTATTAGATATTTTCTTTATTTATATTTCAAATGTTACCCCCTTTCTTACTTTCCCCTCTGAGAATTCCCTAACCTCTCTAACCTCCCCCTGCTCTCCAACCCACCGACTCCTGCTTCCTAGCCCAGGCATTCCCCTATACTGGGGTGTTGAGACTTCACAGGACCAAGGGCCTCTCCTCCCATTGATGACCAACTAGGCCATCCTCTGCTACATGTACAGCTAGAGACACTAGTCCCACCATGTGTTTTCTTTGATTGTGGTTTAGTCCCCAGGAGCTTTGGGGTTACTGGTTAGTTCATATTATTGTTCCTCCTAGGGGGTTGCGAAGCCTTTCAGCTCCTTGGGTACTTTCTCTAGCTCCTTCATTGGGACCCTGTGCTCCATCTAATGGATGATTGTGAGCACTTCTGTATTAGAGCAGGCAATGGTAGAGCCTCTCAGGAGACAGCTATATCAGGCTTCTGTCAGCAAGCTCTTGTTGGCATCTGCAATAGTGTCTGCATTTGGTGGTTATTTATGGGATGGATCCCCAGGTGGAGCAGTCTCTGGATGGTCATTCCATCAGACTCTGCTCTGAACTTTGTCTCTGTAACTCTTTCCATGGGTATTTTCTTCCCCATTCTAAGAAGGAGCACAGAGTAGGAGGAAGAAGAGAAGGAGGGAGGATGGAAGGGAGAAGAGAAGAGAGAAGAGTGAGTGAAAAGAAACAACGAAGAATTCCTGGAATACAAGTTAGGTTTTCATTGCTGCTTCACAGAGACCCTGAATGGCAGCTTTGTAATTAGATATAGGTCAGCTGGCTGCTTTTTAGGTTTGATTCAGAGCTCGCATCCACAATAGCACTGTGGGAAGGCTTTCTATGCCTTATGCTGCTTGGGCTCTGTTCTGGATGGCTATATAGCCATTGCTTTTGTTTTCTTTTTTTCTTTTTTTTTTTAATTGGAGTACATGTACACTACACAAGACAAGATACACATAAAATGCATCTGGAAAATTTTCTTGCCTGAGTGCTTTTTTTATGTCACATGGGTAGTTGCCTGAGTAGGAAATTGTAATACAGAACAATTTACTCCTGAGTAGTTCAAAGTGATTGTTTTTAAAAGCTTAATGTTGATATTCAAACTTCAGGTGGCATTTTGCTTCTCATTAAAATGTCATTCAATTGAAAATATGTATCTGTCCATTCATTTGGCAGACTTTGTCATCAGACCAAGATTTTTCCTTGACTATGAATGTTGCATTGAGCTTCTTGTCATCCTTTCCTTCCTTGATGGTAGGGTTCTTACATCCTCCCACATCTTCTAGCATTGGCATGCCCATTCCCATTTCAAACCTCTCTGTGCAGTTCTTCTTTCATTTGCCGGATTCCCACTGTTCTCTGCTATTTTCAAACCATAACCAGCAACTACGAACATTTCAATGTTATTTTCATACTTCATTTCATAGCACCTGAGGTGACCACTTACACAACTGTAATTTATTATAGTGTGTTCTTTGAGAAAAATCCAATGAAACAGAGAAGGCTGGTCTAGAAAGAAAAGCTGGCTAAACAAGGATATGATGCCAAGTTTAATTCTAATGGTTAAGGTTTGCAAACAGGAGAGATATTACAGAGAGCTCTTCTGTCTCAGGGATCCCTAGGGTTTTTACCTTGGTTAGGTTTCCTTATTTACTGAAGGATACCCCAGGAGGGCAGTACATCTCAAGTTGCCAGTGGCTAAGCTAAAGGGGAATGAATCAAGTTGAGGCTATTCACTTCTAAGAAGCCATAGGAGCTGATGTTGGAACAGCCTACTGTAGGAGCTGGCACTCACAGGAAGGGTCAAAGAGGGTTAGAAAGTTGCGGGATGTATGGCAATACCTTCTAAAAATTTTTATTAAAGCAATCACCTGTTGGGGTAATGTGTGTATGTCCTATGTAGTTATTGGAAGGAATATGCTCTGGTCTCAGCCAGGCATTAAATGCCCTTAAATCACTTGACTCCAGTTTTTCAATATGGAGGGAGAGAAGAAAAGCATTAAGGTCAATATATATCCAGTATTGCCTAAAAGATACATATTATGAATTTCAGGATTCTAATATTCTTGGCTCTCTAGGCTCAGTGTGATAACTTCTAAAATTATTGTTGCATAGTCACAGACTCCAACAACTTTTTAAAAAATGATTTTTAAATTCTTTCAAAAGGAATTTGTTGCAAGTTATTGTCTTAGGGTTTTACTGCTGTGCACAGACACCATGACCAAGTCAAGTCTTATATAAAACAACATTTAATTGGGGCTGGCTTACAGGTTCGGTCGTTGACTCCATTTTCATCAAGGTGAGAACATGGCATAACCAGGCAGGCATGGCGTAGGCAGAGCTGAGTGTTCTACATCTTCATCCAAAGGCTGCTAGTGGAAGACTGACACCCAGGCAACTAGGGTGAGGATCTTAAGCCCACACCCACAGTGACACACCTACTTTAACCAGGTCACACCTATTCCAACAAGGTCACACCTCCAAATGGTGCTGCTCCCTGGTCTAAAAATATACAAACATTGACAGTTATTAAATTCGACCTCATGAAACTGAAAAGCTTCTTTATGGCAAAGGACACAATGATTCAGATAAAGTGGCAGGCTATAGAATGGGAAATACTTTTACCAACTACACATTCGAAGATGGCTTATATATAAAGTATATAAAAAGTCTCTATATAAGAAACTAAAAAACAACCAGACATCAAGAAAACAAATAACCCAATTTAAAAAGAGGTAATTCAACTGGCTGAGAAATACTTAAAGAACTGTTCAACATTTGTAGGCATCAGGGAAATAGATATCAAAACAACTTTAAGTTTCCACCTTACACCAGCTAGAATGGCTGATATCAGTAAAGCAAATGAATCAGTAAAGCAAATGACAGCCCATGCTGGCAAGGATGTGGTGCAAGGGGACCAATAATCCATTGTCAGTGGGAGTGTAAATTTGTACAGTCACTATGAAAATCAGTGTGGTGGTTTCTCATAAAGCTGGGAATTTATCTAATTGAGCTAGAAAACTCTTGGACATATACCCAAAGGACACTACATCTTGCTACAGAGACACTTGCTCTCCCTTGTTTACTGTTGCTGTTTATAAAAGCCAGGTATTGGAAGCAATCTAAATGTCCTTCAGTCACTTAATGGATAAGCAAAATGGGTTAAGTTTACATAACAGAATATTACTCAGCCATAAAAAATGAAATGACAAAATTCACAGATAAGTGATTTTTTTTTTTTTTTTTAGAAAAAATCATCCTGAGGAGGGTAACTCGGATTCAGGATGTTCTGTCTTCAGTGTGCTGTTAGCTGTTAAATTATTGATAACCAAGCTACAATTTATATAGCTCATAGGTAAGGGACTAGCGGGGAGGAATGGGTTTCTATAGAAAGGGGAAATCAAACACAACCTTATGAATGGACAAGCAGGGTGGGTGGAATGGTAAGATCTCATTGGAATGGGAGGAAATGGGGAGGTAAAGGAGGGGATACATGGAGAGAGATGAAAATCAAGGGCCATTTGAGGAGCCATATGGAAACAATGAGCTAGAGGCTTCCTAAAATATACACATATGGATTCAGTTTAAATTAAAACACCAAATAATGAGTAGACAGAACTCAAATTGGACATATGTCACCTCCAAATTTAGCTTTCAGTGCCAGATTTGGGTTGCACCTAATGATTATTGCTTGTTCAATGGTTTCCCATGGGAACCTCAAAACAACCCAGGCTCTTCACTAATTGAAGGTAACACCTTATTGCTAAATACAGTGCTTACCAAACACATTGGGCACAGAGAGGTCAAGCTGGTGCATACCTGGAGCCTTTACTCCTATAAACTGGTGTTAATGGCACTGGATGGTACTCTATCTGCATCCAAAGAAGAAAGGTAAACACCAACCCAATGACAAACCCTCCTTCCACAATGATGACCTTTCTGAAAAATGCACTGATGCAATAGTGGCAAAAAGCCTGTGGAAGTAACCAATTTATATCTGATTTGAATTAAGGGCCACTCTATAACATGGAACCAAACCCCCAAACTTTTATTCTTTGAAATTAAATAGACACCTGGAGGAAAGATAAATATTTCTATCCCGCTAAAGGAACATAGCAATAAATTTTTCCTAATGATACTCTGCTGTGTTTACAAATCAGTGACTTGCTCAGCCATCACAAGAGAAGCCCCCTACTGTAGCAAATGGAAACAAGTACAGAAACTCACAGCTAGAAAGTATGTAGAGAGTTTGAAACCTTGGAACATTCAGCTGTAAATAGTATGCTTTCACCTAACCCCTCCATTCTGGACTTTAGCAACTCTGTACAAGTGGAAAATGAATGAAAGAGTGTAAGAGACAGAGGGGATGGAGGACACCAAGAATGCAAAACCTTCTATTCACAACAGCACAAGTGTGCATATGAACTCAAAGAGGTTGTAGTAGCATGCACGGGGCCAGAAGAGGACTGAATTTGATAGGATTCTAGTGCTTAATAGAGAAGTGGACACACAGCCACATCCCCATCCAGAAGCTATGTCCAACTGATAATCATTTGCAAATGAAAATTTTATTTTCTCCAAGGAAGTCTTATTGGGGAAACAAATTTTGGTTGGGCCCAATGTTCAGCAGTAGATGGCCAACACAAAACAAACTCAATGGCATAAATGGCATCTTTGGAAATCCTTTATGTCAAAATATTTAGTCAGGGAATTTTTTTTCACCTTCCTGGTCCTTTGCATATATATTATGGCTTCCTGTTTTGTATTTATGTGGGATTCCAGTGTGTGCAAATGTGTGGTGTGTGTTCACATTTGTTGTGTTATTTGTACATTTGTTGGCTCATTTTCTTTTGTAATAGTCCATTTTGTTTGTGTTTTTTTTTCTTCTTTTATTGTTATTTTCTAGATGCCTCATTGTTTTCTGAGACTGGAAGGGTGTGGACCCAAATAGGAGAGGAGATGGGGAGAAAGGGGAAGGATACTTTGAAAGGAAACTGTAATCAGACGATCTTGTATGAAAATTTTATTTTCAATAAGAAAGGTGTTTGTTGTAGATTTAATCCATATGGTTAATAGAATGGAGAAAAATACTTTGAACTAGAATGAGAGGTTCTCTGGTACTAATGAAATTGTATTTATCAGCCTGGTAATACCAGAGAATAAGCACTAAGAATAAAGGGTGAAGTGAAGAGAGCTACTTTTTCTTGGGTGCTCATGGAAGACCTCCCTGAAAATTAATGTTGAAACTCATGCAGGGGAGCTGAAAAAGATCACACAGAGGAATCTTGGCTCCAAGAAGGAAGAACTTTATGCAGAAGGGAATGTGAGGTCTCTAGACTATGGATCCTTCAAAAGTATGTTTGATTGAACTGTTATGGCAAGAAGAAGAGATGAACTCAGAGTTCTGTAAGGCCAAATACTGAAGGGAATTCTAGGGCATGGGGATTGACTCTTTGCTTTATTTTATTTTTATATTCACTTTAAGAGCCCCGGGAAGCCACTTGAACATTTTTTTTTAAAAAGGTCAGTGGCAAAATCTATTTTATAGTTTGGAAGATTCTTTTAACTATTTTGCAGAAAATGTGGGCTGAAAAGTTATGTAGACAGCTCAAGCATATCATTTCTTTGACATACACTTGGAAGGTATGAGGTTTGTTGGTAAGTAGGCAAATTGAAAAAAGTATTCGGGTTGGCATTCAAAGAGAGCAATAATGGCAGACTGGTTAAGATGTAGCACACAGTGAACTCATTTATCTACTTACTGTGAAGCATTGGTAGGTAAGACTTGGAATGTAGGGCCATTTTCCAGGCTTTCCCTATCTGTATTTATCATGAACCCTGTGCCAGGAGTATTACATACTCCTGTCTATAGATTAAATGTAGGCAAATGTGTGCTGTTTCTCTTTGGGTTTCATTCTTGATACCATTTGCCTCCCCCACCCTCCTACTTTTAAATTATGCTTGCTTACAATAATTTTGAGAGTGGTCCAAAAAAAATTTGCTCATATCATACCATCTGCTGCTATTTAATTTCTTTCGTGAAAATTCTCCAAAGAAATATCTTGTCTCCTAGATGCCAATTTTGTTGTCACTGAGACTGTTATAACTGAGGTCTTAATGCAGATCTGCCATTGCTATCAGACCAGCCTATTGGATAGATACCTCCTTTTCTACCATGGAGAACATTTAGGAGTGTAACAGTCGGGTTTGGGGAGAAGAGACTTATACTTTTTCTCTTCTGTACATTGAAGAGGGATTACAGAACTCTCACGTGTGACATTATTGCTTTCCGTCTGTCTTCATCTCATTTGTAAGCTATTTCTGCGTTCATACTCTATGACACACCATGACACATGGCAGCTTCCAAAGTAAGGATTTTTTGTTTATGTTTTTTCATTGTTGGTTTGTGTGTTTATTTTTTGTTAATGAATTCATTTTTTTTTCTTTTGGGGGAAGGCTTCAAGGGCAGAAGGCAGATTTAGAGGGGGAGAGGAGTTGAGTGGCAATGGGGTACGTGTTGTGAGATTCACATAGAATCCATAAAAAGTTAAAAAGAAATATCAAGCAAAGGCACTCTGACTGGTTTGGGTAATCTCTTATTGTTGAGTACTACACCATGATCTCAGAATCACATCCACCAGTTTTCACCCCTGACTAAGAACAAGTGGTAAGAGGTCGTGCACGTTGTCTGTAGCTTCCACTGTTGGGAGTGTACACTGGCAGCTCTGTGACTTAGGTGCTTCATACACACCCTGAATGGGCTTATTTTGCTACTAAGTGAAATAATTCTTTAGAAACAAGACTATTAATGCAATTTTAAAATATAACTCATAGCCCTAGAAATGATTATTTTTGAGAAGTATTGATTCTCATTCTGATGAAATACAATATTCTGCTGAAAGGCGTTCATAATAATTGAATAGGCTTATAAAATGTTTTTTAAAATAATTTCTTCTCATAATAACAAGTCATTTACAGAAAACTGTAAAAAATAAACTTTTAAATATGAAAATATTAACAGCTTAAAATCCTGCTGAACAATGTCAATTATTATTGCTATTATTGGAAAATTTTGTTTTTCTCCATATATATGTATACTTTTATATAAATAAATCTATATAGATATATGAGATATTTGTGAATGTATGAAGAACTTAATACTTCAGTAGCAATCTATTATGTTTTGTACAATGTTTCCATGTAATAACAGGTAAAAAGGAGGAATTTAACTAAAGTTTGATGTGTTTTATACACCAAGGTATATTTTTATTCTCCCATTTGGGTACTTTTTTGTTGTTCTGTTACTTTTAGAAACTCAGATTCCTTTAATAAGTAATGCTAAATCTGTACTTTTGTAAATATATATTTAATAATATGTCCAACCATTTAGGTAGCATCAATTCCTAACTGAAGTTAACTTGTTTTAAAAGATGATCATAGAAAGAAATTTTTTACATGTTGCATTGTAACATCCTACATGCATGTTGGTGTGTGTATGTGTGTTTGCACATGCACAAGTGTATTAGAGATTGTTAGAGAAACATACCTACTGATACATGTATGTTTATATATAAACACATGAAAGCATATAGTTTGTTACAAAGTATCTCTCATATGATGACTGAGGCTGGAAGATCCATACTTTGCTGTTTGCAAGCTGAGCCCACCAAAGTGTGTGGTATAGTTTAAAACCTTGAATGTAGGTGAACTGATAGTAGGTATTGCAATCCCAGTCTGAGAACTAAGGACAAGAGGTGTGGAAAGGCAGGAGAAGACTGACATTCAAGCTTGAGAAGACAGACTGAATGAAGTCACCTCTTTTGCAGTTTCACTCAGGCTCTTAGGACACAAATAATGCCTGCCCACATGGGCAAGGGCCCTCAACTTCTTCACATCTGTCAAGTCAAAGCATTGATGACTTCTGGAAATAGACTTTTGAACACACTCAAGTAATATTTAATATGCAGCCCATTTCAATGGCCACGTAAAATTACCTATCACAACAGACATATTATTATTAATGTTATCATTGTTTATATTATTGTATTGTATCCTATTTTTGTAACCTGAATCATTTTTGTAGATTAAATCAAATGATGTAGCATGGCCTTTAAAACTTTTAAATGTACCTAGTAAACTTTATTTTGCTGGAAGACATTTGAAGGTAGTATTTGGTAATAATTTTACTATAATTTTACTTAATTCTTTCTATTTAGTTTTCTTTTAAAATTTTGTATTGCGCAGTATTTACTCAGCTTTGAAATACACTGTTTCCTAAATAAAGTACCTGTACTCTAGGACTTTACAGTAACTTTCAACGAGATTTTATATTAAATTAAATTACTCATTTCTCCCTTTTTAAAGCTTTGAATATTATTTTTAAGGCTATCTAAACCTTTCTTCAGTCAGTTGTCAAGGCCTTTCATTGAAAAATCACACCTTTCTATTCTTTTTCAATCTCTAGTTCCTTCCTTCCTTCCTTCCTTCCTTCCTTCCTTCCTTCCTTCCTCCCTCCCTCCCTCCCTCCTCCTCCTCCTCATTCTTGTTCCTCTTCCTCTTCCTCTTCCTCTTCCTCTTCTTCTTTTTCTTCTTCTTCTTCTTCTTCTTCTTCTTCTTCTTCTTCTTCTTCTTCTTCTTCTTCTTCTTCTTCTCTCTCTCTCTCTCTCTCTCTCTCTCTCTCTCTCTCTCTCTCTGAGATAAAGTCTGGTTTATTTTGTTTGTAAATCTGAAGGTTGTTGGCTTCATGTAGTAAAACATTGAAAATGTTGCTGATACAGTTAAATGAACTCCCACTGTGCTTTTCTCTGTCCTTTATTTATTATCATTGGCCTTGACAAGACCAAGGGCTTCTCCTCCCATTGATGCCCCACAAAATCATCCTCTGCTACATAGGCAGCTGGAACCAAGGGTCCCTCCATGTGTACTCTTTGGTGGTGGTTAAGTCCCTGGGAACTCGGGGTGGTGGTAGTGGTGGTGGTGGTGGTGGTGGTGGTGGTGGTGGGGACTGTTTGGTTGATAATTGGTGTTCTTCCTATGCAGTTGCAAACTCCTTTAGCTCTTTCAGTCCTTTGTCTAACTCCTCCATTGGGGACTAGTGCTCATTCCAGTGTTTGGCTTCGAGCATCCACCTCTGTATTTGTCACGCTCTGGCAGAGCCTTGTAGGAAACAGCTCTATCACAGTGTGGGTGCTTCTGTTCTTTAATCTCTATTTTCATTGCCACTGGATTTGTTCCATTTTCAGGAGACAGACTGTCTGGACTCTATAACTTTTCAAACTATCTTCTTCCAGACCAAACTCTAAAGTAATTCCTCAGTTCTAAACACAGTCAACTATTTACTCAACCTGGAATTCATTCTTGCTATTTTTTTTTCAGGGTATACACTTTGCATTTGGAGTTGCGTGTACTATGCTGCCAGCATTTCCATGGCCTATGTTCAACTTTTACATCCTCCTGCTGATAACACATGCACACACATGCACACGAACACGCACACACACATACACACACACACACACCATAAAATATATGTGGTGATTATGATGATGGTGGTGGTGGTGGTTGTGGTAGTGATGATGATATCCATAGTCTAAAACAACTTCTCCTTATTTTTGTTGTTGTTGTTTTTGTTTTTTCTTTTTGTTTTTTGGTTTTTGGAGACAGGGTTTCTCTGTATAGCCCTGACTGTCCTGGAACTCACTTTGTAGATCAGGCTAGCCTCAAACTCAGAAATTCGCCTGCCTCTGCCCCCCAAGTACTGGGATTAAAGGCATGCGCCACCATGCCCGGCTCTCCACATTTTCTGTGGCTGAAGTTTTTTTTAAAACCTTATTAAAGATGAAGCTTCTTATTCCTTTCTCCCATTATAGTTTTTGTTGGTCCCATTCAAGTAATAAATCTTTTATTTTTAAGTTGGTATATTGTTTCTTTTATGAAAGTTTTTGTTTTATTTTATATTATAGATATCTTGCCTGCATGTGTGTCTGTGCACTATGTATTTGTCTGGTGCTCATAAATATCAGAAGATGTCGATGGATTACCTAGAACTATAATTACAGGCAATTTGTGGGGGACCATGTGTTTGATGGGAATTGAAACTAGTTCCTTTGAAAGAGCAGCCAGTGATTTTAACTCCTGAGACATCTCTCTTGGCTTTGTGTAATGTTTCTTATGGAATTTTTTCCCTTATCTTTTAACTTGTGAACCTTAGAAAAGCAATAATACATGCACATTGGTAGCTTTATTGTGTACATTTGCTTGTTTCTGAGAACTTTGGTCCTATGAAGCCACCACATTGTATCAGCAGTTCAAGATCAACTGGAAGTGAATATAAATAAGCCAGTCCTAATTCCCATTTGGTGAAACACTTGAAGTTTCTACTGATGAGGCAGAGTTAATATCTTATAAATATGTAAAACTAAAGCATTAATTCATAATTCAGATTATTGTTTTATTCTACATGTTGTGCTTCATTGCATCTTAGATGACAGTGAAGGCTAAGTTGCCAAAATATGGTGGCTTGTGCTGGCAAGATGGCTCAGTGGCTATGATGCCTGCTGCCAATTTGATGGCCTGAGTTTGATGCCTGGGACCAACATGGTAGGAGAGAAGTGACCCACTCAAACTGTTCTCTGTTCTTCACACTTATGCCTTGACACATATCCAAATCAATAAATAAAAACACATATTAAAAGTGTGATTTTAAATATCTTAACGAGCATATAAATGCATATGGCTGATCTCACAGTTTTGGGGTGGCCTCAGTTGCTAGCCAGCCTCCGCCCTGGCCATACAGAAGCTCAGGGTCTTTATCTTTGTATTTATAACATCACATAATGGTAAGGTTCCTGATAGAGGAGAAAAGAGATAGAAGATTGGGGTTGGAAATGAGAGAATTTTATGTCCAGAAAGGGCATATGTCTTGTCCTTTCTGCATACTGTAATTGCAGTAGATTTACATTGGTAAAATCAGATCCCCCGAATGCAGATTTTAAATTATCACTGGGTTTTTGTATTGCCACTGGTGCTGTATGAGAGAATGTAATTCAGAGTCTTGTTAGCAGCTTCAGAGAACTATGTTGTTAGAAGAGGGCAATATAGGCTGCATTCATTTAAACAAAGTATATATCCATATCAGCAAAGAACAGGTAAGATTGTTTTTATTTTACAACTAGCAATTAACTGAGACTTGCAGTAATAAGACAGAACTGATTGTGTAATGTACCACGATGCACTTTTGTTGATAAACTGGGTATAATCAAAAGATTGAATGTAATTTTTTAGAAGCTATAATTGTGTAAAATAAAGGAATTCACTTTAAAATGTGAAGCTCATTTTTGTCTTCAATGCCTAAAATAACATGAAAATTTATCTTTGACAGAGTGGCAAATATTTCCATAAACTCATTTCATTTGAAGAGGTCCTTTGTTAAGCTCTCGTGTAAATAGAAGGAATAGCTGGTTATAATTGTATATATTTAAGTCAAAGGTGAGTTAAAGGATAGATGGAAGCATGCAAGAAGCAGGTTGTGATGATGCTCACTGACAATATACTGAATATGTCTAAATATTTCATCCTAAATGATGACTTGGGTACTGCACAGGAAATGTAGTGAGTAAGAGAGTTTGCTGCACAAATGTGCAGAACTGAGAGAAAATCCCTAGTAGTCATAGGAATGTCAAGTCTGGCCTCCTGCACCAATGCCCACCTCCTGTTCCCCCACCCCCACTTCCCAGTGCTGTGGGTGTGGAGACAGCAGAGGATCTAGTACTTGAAAGCTGCCAGCCCAGCTCATGGTTCAGTCAGAGAGCATGTTTCAAAGGATAAAGGCAGAGTGAGGGAGTAGGGCATCAAATTCCTCCTAATGTTTTTGCATGTATCCATTTTAAAATGGCTCTTATTTGTTCATTTCATATATAATGCTCCATGGTGATAATAAAACGAATTGGAACATAAAATCATGATGTGATAATCTTTTAGTGACAGATAAGAAACTGGTATTTTGTTCTGTAAGCCACCATTTTTCTGAATCATGAAGTAGTAAGATTATATAGAGAGATTTCTGAAATAAATTGTGTAGTGAAATCACCAAAATATTTTAAATATATTGTATAGGTTTTTAATGAGAGGCTGTGTTTAAACGTCAATGTCACTATTATTTATAACATTCTTTTACAAATTCTTTGTGTTATACAAGCAAATTCAAGGCTAATGTATCACAAAATGCCTTGTATTTGAGAAATTATATTTATAATCTTACAAATTCTACCATTTTTATAGAGTGATACAACATTCATGGGGCTAATATCCATTATCAGCAATTTCTATCAGTTGTTTTGATCTATTTTTGCATAATAGAGGATAACCATTGTATATTTAATAATAATATTGTGTATAATGTCACCAGGCATAGACTGATCTCAGGCATTGTAATCACATATATAAGAGTAAAGTGATTATCTGAGAGTCCTTTCACCAATACAACTTCAACTATTAAATTTAACTTATAAGTAGTGTTCTTTGACGTATTTAAACAGTGGAAATTAATTAAATGTTTTTAACAAATTGTGTGAATCTTTCTTTAAAATGAATATATGGAGCAATCTATAGGTGTCGTTATTGGGTTTACAGTGAATACTTTGTGAGCTATTGTGAATTGATCAGTAATAATGTAATATACTATGTTAATGACATTTTTATTTTGCTCAATATTGAAATCTGGTGTGCTTGTGTATATGTACGTTTGGGAGACATCTTATTTTCTGAATGGGAATACAAACATTTTTCTTCCGACAAAACCTTGTTACAGTGTCATTTGTGTCAATAAAGATTTCAGAACAGGAATTGTTAAATATACATAGTTCATTCATCATAATTATTTATATAATGATATTTAACGAGTACTCTGTAGTCTTATAAAATGAAAGAAAATAAACTGTTCAAAGAAGAAAAGCAAAACAAACTATTCAAACAATGAGTCTTTACTTACCTATGTCTTGTGAACATTTTTTTCCCTACCTCAATACTTTAAAATTCTTGATACAGTTTATTGAAAGAATACTTCCTTAGCATGAGTCAGGACTTTGGTTCAGTCAGGACAACTCAAACAACATTTCATTTAAATTTAAGAAACTTAGCTTAATAGATACATATAAACGAAATCTACATTTATTTTCTGCAGTTCCTATAGTTCTTCAGATAATAATTATGAGATACTAAGCTAATCTGTTGGACATAATCTGTGCCCACTGTCATACTATTATATAGGGTAATGTATCGCTGGACACAGGTGACCATCAAAACCAAAAGGAAGCATATTGTGTCTTAGATTACACTTCAGCTGAGACACATCTTTATTTTTCATTTAATAGAGTTTATTTTTATAGAAAATTGATTGTAAATACAGTTCATTCCACTGATTGTCTTTATATAGGAGTATATTACATTATATAGGAGTATATTACATTACCTATGTGCAGATAGGAAACAATTTTAACTAAATTCACAAGGGTTGATTTAGTGTTAACTGACAGAAAAGAATGATAATACACTCATAAATAAGATTTTAAAAACACTCTTAGTGGATTGGATTTTGTGGCCTATAATGGATTTTCCTACATATTAGTCTTTTATAATTTTCCTATGCATTCTGGATGCCTTTCTTTCTGAATATTGTCAAAAGGATTTCACTTACTAATGAGGCTGACTCTGAGGACAGTTGGCCTTGATAGGATTACAGACCAGCTTTGTATAATATTTGCTCCTGATTAGCAGCTACAGAATTTTAACCTCCTACAGCTTTCATCTTTATCTCCTACCAGTTACTCCCCTTGCATTAACTATGGATTTAATATGTTACTGCTCACTGGTTCTGAAAAGAGAATAAAAGAAGTTCAGAACAAAATTTTTTCATTGTTTATATTTTTTGTTTTGCTTTTCTCAGAAAAATTCGGCTAGATAAAGTTAAATTTAGCTTGGAAATATTCAGGTGGAAACAATTTTATAATAACATGATCTTGAATGCCAAGTTTAAATAGAAGTTAGCAATGAAATTTTCAGTTTTTTAAATTAGATATTATCTTATTTACATTTCAAATGCTATCCCCTTCCCTAGTTTCCTCCCCTAAGCCCTCCTCACCATCCTGCCCCCCAACCTACCAACTCCTACTTCCTGGCCCTGGCTTTCCCTTGTACTGGGGCATAGAATCTTCGCAAGACCATGAGTGAGTCTTTGTGATGCAGGAACAGCCACCATTCTAACAAAACACAGTTTTTCATGACTGGCTATTCCATATTTGTACTTTTATTAGTTTTGTAGACCTAGGTAAGTTATCAATCAAAGGTTATTTTAAGCTCACCATTGCTTCTTATTTAATGTAAATGTTGCATTTTGTTCACAGAGATAAGTAAGAACATTTCTAAAAATGGTATGTTGGCAAATGTTGAACGCATTCCTTGGCTTTGATATTTTGGTTCAGTAACCATAAAGTCAAGAGAAGTGAAGAATTCACTTAAGGTCAAGCAGGGATGAAGGAAAGAATGAAAGGAGAAATGGAGTGATAGAAGTAAGCAGGGCGAGATGGAGCCGGGGAGGAGGAGGAGGAGGAGGAGGAGGAGGAGGAGGAGGAGGAGGAGGAGGAGGAGGAGAAGGAGGAGGAGGAGAAGGAGGAGGAGGAGGAAGGGAAGAAAGGAAAGAGGGAGGAACAGAGGGAATGTTTCTTAGGAAAAAAAAAAAAGACAACCTAAACCTAAAGGTGACACAGTGCAAATGGGTAATGAGCTTATGGGAAAGTTTGTGAACCAGGCAGAGCACTTTTTAACTGATCAGATTAGTCAGGACAAAACCATGTTCTTCCGAGATAACAGGAAGCACACTAGCCAAGGAGTTATTGCCAAGCTCTGGGCTTGAAAGGTTGGCAAAACTAACAGAAATTTAAAATGCCCCCGTCTCCCAGTAAAGAGATTCTAAGACTCATTGATGAAACATCTGACATACACACAATGACTATTTATTACTCCCATGAGATGGCATGCTTTACTATCAGTAAAATGATATCTTTAAAAACGTATTAAAGATTTGAAATATGTAAATTAAGCAATGTTAGATGGTAAAAAAAAAATCCCCAAATACATGCCGCTGTATCTGTATCTTACGGACATGTAAGTTGTAGTAATTACAGAAGGAATAGTTAAGGCAACTTGTCTATGCCTTATGCCTTAACTAGTATAGATTTCTTATAACACACTTTAATTGTATTAAACAATAGAAACCACCATGACCAAAAAAGAAATGAAAATTGAAGTGAAACTCAAGAAACTAGTGTTTCTTATGTAGAACATGTTGAATGGAAATGAGAGAAAAAAATATATAAATTAACTTTTGGTGTCATTCACAAATCAGTGTGGTTAAAATAAATCACCTGTTCAGTTCTTTCAGAACAATTCAGTTGCCCCAACTATGATGAGGCCTCAGTTATCTGCATTAACCTACAGCTTTTCCATTGTGGAGATGTGTTTTTGAAGAACATAAAGTATTACTGAAAAAATGGTTATTCAGTGAAACCATACCAGGAACAGTGGAGATAGTTAAAATTTTATCTCATTTGAGATAGTATAATGTAATTCAGATTGCATTGATTTACTGCAAATAACTACTGGAGTTGCTCTTCATGAGCTCATATATTTGAAATAAAAGAGATCCTTACACTATAAAAGTCAGAAATGCAAGATTGTTTGATATGGTCTTAATGAGCAGCTAAGCTGGTTAGACTATCTGGTAATTGTTATATCACCTTTATACTTTCACAAATTAATTAATTGTATTAACTATTTTCTATTCTGTGGTGCACTTAGAGGGAGAATGGCTAGAATGGTCAGTAGTTTATTTCCAAGCTGCTTGTAGGAAGGCCTGACCTGATGGAAACCGTTGATCTATGTTAAGTTCTGCAAACTGTAGCTTACCCATGGTAGGGCAAGAGAAAGCATTGTTTGTTTACACTTTAGGGTATAGCTTATTCCTGTAGTTTTTCACATTGACACTGACTTGGTATAATTACCTTTATGATGAGCCACTCTTTATAGCTTTAAACTAAGTGGGGAAAAAAAATCAAGAATTGTTCATAAAAAGCTATGCCAGTAAAAGAAATATTTTCAAAGCAGGTCTTGTTTCTCTTCTGTACTTTCAAGTTTTGGTAGAGTTAGCTCTGTTTGACCAGACTTTTTTTTTTTTATAATTTCTCCTTTTTTTATTTAAAGTTGTAGTGTTTTCTATGAGCACACATTTTTCTAAGCTATTACATAATTAATATAAAAATATGCACATGTCATCAAGAGTGACCCTAACTTCTCTAGCTCTGCTTCATCTCTCTTCTTTCAGTACTACTCAGCTATTAAAAAGAATGAATTTATGAAATTCCTAGCCAAATGGATGGACCTGGAGGGCATCATCCTGAGTGAGGTAACCCAATCACAAAGGAACTCTCACAATATGTACTCACTGAGAAGTGGATATTAGCCCAGAAACTTAGGATACCCAAGATATAAGATATAATTTGCTAAAAACATTAAACTCAAGAGAATGAAGACCAAAGCGTGGACACTTTGCCCCTTCTTAGAATAGGAAACAAAACACCCATGGAAGGAGTTACAGAGACAAAATTTGGAAGTGTGACGAAAGGATGGACCATCTATTGATTGCCATATCCAGAGATCCATCCCATGATCAGCTTCCAAACGCTGACACCATTGCATACACTAGCAAGATTTTGCTGAAAGGACCCAGATATAGCTGTCTCTTGTGAGACTATGCCAGGGCCTAGCAAACACAGAAGTGGATGCTCACAGTCAGCTATTGAATGGACCACAGGGTCCCCAATGGAGGAACTAGAGAAAGCACCCAAGGAGTTAAAGGGAACTGCAACCCTATAGGTGGAACAGCAATATGAACTAACCAGTACCCCGGAGCTCTTGTCTCTAGCTGCATATGTATCAAAAGATGGCCTAGTCGGCCATCATTGCAAAGAGAGGCCCATTGGACTTGCAAACTTTATATGCCCCAGTACAGGGGAACTCCAGGGCCCAAAAGGGGGAGTGGGTGGATAGGGGAGTGGGGGTGGGTGGGTATGGGGGACTTTTGGTATAGCATTGGAAATGTAAATGAGTTAAATACCTAATAAAAAATGAAAAAAAAAAAGAAGAGTTTCTGGGGTTGACCAGACTTTTGACATGCTACTAATCATGTAAATCGTCAAAGGTCAAAAACTCACATTTATAGAAGTTTCTAGGGAGACACATGTGTGTGCGTTTGTGAGTAGTATATCTCTGTGAAACTAGAAATGGGACTAAGAGGAGGGAAAACAGTGCTGAGGGTCGGGGGATAATAACAGAACACATGTCACTTGATAGTGGGAAGTCTTCTGAAGGTTGAAGGGTACAGGGAATGGAGGAGAAAATTAGGACCAGGAGAATCAACAAAATCAATTGTTTGCTTTTTGAAACTGTCATAGTGAAACCTATCAAATTTTATGCTAATTAAGACAAATTAAGTAATAGAATAAATAAGATAGTAGGCCTAGATTAAATCAAATGTTATAGAAAACTCCTTCATATACATGCCAAAAGATGATCTCAGGTAGAGCATATCCCTTGGTTGTTTATGCTATTTTTATATTATAACCAGTGTATGCTTGTTTCAAACTACTAATTGAACATAAAGGAAGTATGGTCATGTGTGATATTTATTTAGCCAATATATTTAGCCAACACATTTGACAATATATCTTACTCTTCCATTCTTTGCATATTTTTAAACGGAGCCTGTTTGAATTAGTAGATCTTAAAATGTACTTTTAAGCAGAGATGTTATTTTTCAAGTCTTGGAAAATGTACAAAGTGTACATGGCACAAGGGATGCTAAACTGTTCTTAAAGCTTAAAATATTTGTTCTTCAAAGTTCAGCATTTGGAAATGTAGTGGTTTTAGTATTGTTTTCCTATACAAGTATCTCTAAACAGAATTTTTGACTTATGCCACTACCAAAGTCAAAGCACTGAAGTTTCTATAGGATGTGTTACCTACAAATAATTCTTTCAAATTAAAGTTTCGGCTGGTTGTGTTTCATTTAGTGTACAGACTATCTTTTTTTAATTTATTTTAAAATTGGGTGCTTATTTCATTTACATTTCCAATGCTATCCCAAAAGTCCCCCCCACACTCCCCTACCCACTCCCCCACCTACCCACTCCCACTTCTTGGCCCTGTCTTTCCCCTGTACTGAGGCATATAAAGTTTGCAAGTCCAATGGGCCTCTCTTTCCACTGATGGCCGACTAGGCCGTCTTCTGATTCATATGCAGCTAGAGACACGAGCTCCTTGGGTTACTGGTTAGTTCATATTGTTGTTCCACCTATAGGATTGCAGATCCCTTTAGCTCCTTAGGTACTTTCTCTATCTCCTCCATTAGGGGCACTGTGATCCATCCAATAGCTGACTGTGAGCATCCACTTCTGTGTTTGCCAGGCCCCGGCCTAGTCTCACAAGAGACAGCTATATCAGGGTCCTTTCAGCAAAATCTTGCTAGTTATGCAATGGTGTCAGTGTTTGGAAGCTGATTATGGGATGGATTCCCGGATATGGCAGTCTCTAGATGGTCCATCCTTTTGTCACAGCTCCAAACTTTGTCTCTGTAACTCCTTCCATGGGTGTTTTGTTCCCAATTCTAAGAAGGGTAAAGTGTCCACACTTTGGTCTTCGTTCTTCTTGAGTTTCATGCGTTTAGCAGACTATCTTTTTACATAAGTGAAGGTCACACAATGTGCTTTCGGGGATGTTTTTAACTCTGGCACCTAGTAACTATCCAGACTTGAAGACAATAGCTTCTGGTTTAACATTTTCTGTGCACATTGGAAATGACAACTGCATTTACATTTGGTCATGCCAGTCCTGGTCTATATTCAGCTCTGGCTGCTTTAAAACCAAGATAAGAGTCTCACAGCAGCTCCACGAGGGCAAGCTAGATCACACACTTTCAAGTATAGACCTGGCCTTAAAGAAGAAATTTGTCAAATGTCATTTAAAGGATAAGGTCCCAAAGAGATACAAGGTTCTCCATTTTAATGCTTTCTGAGTGCCTTGAAATTGATGCTTGACCTGTATATCATAAATCCAAACTGGAGCCTTTTAGCAGAGTCATTTATATCTCAGCCTTTCATGCTTCTATTGCATCCCATGATACAGCATTTCCTTTATTATTACTTAGACTAAGTGCTTCCCAGGGGCGCACTGTGGTTGACATATGTGGAGAGTTGATCTGAATGGCACATTCTAAATGAGCAATCCAGCTTCAGTCACCAAGCATGATTTCAGGGAGGCTATTAAATTGTGGCCTTTTCCACCCCAGAATGACCTGAAATGGGAGACAAGTCAGTTCTTCCTGCTGCAAGTGAAATTCTCGCTCTGTCAAAAATTGAGGTTACTTGGCATTTATTCCAAGTGCTAGAGGAGCGATAAGAAGAGTGGTCTGGGTAATGCATCTGTCAGTGGTGATGCAGGCAGCCTCCCTTTGTGTGAATTAAACACAACTGACTACAAGACAGGAGGGAGAGATCAAATGAGCATCCTAAATCTTAAATGAACATCCAGTTTACCTCAATTAAGCAATGACTCCAAGGAAAAGCTTATGCCAGATTTTCATGGAAGTATTTTGAAAAGAGGAAACCATGAGTAAATAAAGGATTGAATTAGCTTATTGTGTTTGGAGATAGAATAGATGTTAGGAAGCCGATGTGTTACTGCTGCTTATTTCCATCTTTTATGTTTTAAGGGGATTGTTTCATCCTTAAATTTTAAAATATAATCTGGATTTATGAAGCAGTATTTTGGGGGTCTGCAGATGTGGCTCATTGGTTAAATGCACTGACTGCTCTTCTAGAGGACTAGGGTTCAATCCACAGCGCTCACATAGCAGCTCATTCCGTCTGCAGTTTCATGATCTGATACTTTCCCACAGACATGCATGCAGGCATAACACATATGCACATAAAATAAAAATAAGTAAATAATTTTAAGCTATGTTTTTGGTATTTTAATTTCTTTTGAATTTAGGAATAGTTTCCCTTCCTTCCTTCCTTCCTTCCTTCCTTCCTTCCTTCCTTCCTTCCTTCCTTCCTTCC
Source organism: Mus musculus (assembly GCF_000001635.26). Taxonomy (NCBI): domain Eukaryota; kingdom Metazoa; phylum Chordata; class Mammalia; order Rodentia; family Muridae; genus Mus; species Mus musculus. The sequence goes on along the minus strand of NC_000076.6, from coordinate 32,782,310 downwards.
TTTCTTTTTCTCTTCTCATTTGAAGTGAAAAAAAGTCATATCCTACATATACACTCATCTGTATATGCTACTATAAAAGTAACCAATGTTATTATGATTCAGCTCATTTTTCTATTTCATGTTTGGAGTCTCCTATTGTGATTAAGGGAGACGAGTTAGGACATTTCTATACATGGCTATGAGAAAACAGTCACATTTAGGCTCAAAGATAAACCTTATTTCATCACCTCTCTGTGAATGACAGTCACAGAGTAATATCTAGGTTTTCCTGATGATCCTCATAGCCATCCATTGGACAGGGCACAGGGTACCCAATGAAGGAGCTAGAGAAAATACCCAAGGATCTGAAGGGGTTTGCAGGCCCCTAGGAGGAAGAACTATATGAACTAACCAGTAACCTCAGAGCTCCCTGGGACTAAACCACAAAGAAAACACATGGTGGGACTCGTGTCTCTAACTGCATATGTAGCAGAGGATGGTCTAGTTGGTCATCAATAGGAGGAGAGGCCCTTGGTCCTGTGATGGTTCTATGACCCAGTATAGGGGAATGTCAGGGCCAGGAAGCTGGCATTTCTGTCTTTCTTTTCATGTCATTTTGGTTTTATTTTATGGTCCAATTCATTTTAGTTCAGGGTAAGCACAGCTTCGTGGTGAGGATGAGATGGAGTTCAAAGAGAAAAGGACATCTTTCAAGCTGGTTTGAATATGTTCTGAACCAAAATCAGTGTTGGACAATTCTATGAACTTCTTGACTCACCTCGGAGCCTCATAAGCTGGATCTGAAAATGTGGCTAATAATTCAGAAGTGAAAATACTTAAGTAAAATGGAGGTGTTCAGGAGGGAAGGAGGAAGAGATACATTCTGGGTAGCCATGTCATCAGCTTCCAGTCACTGAAATATGTACTTTGAAAGGTTGTAAAAGGAAAATATTTACTTTGGCTCATAATTTTGTTGCTCCGACATGATTGTTGACTGAAAGCCATTGCTTTGGTGGGGTATGGCGAGCCATGACTGTGCATGGCAAAAATGTTCATCGCAAGGCTTAGACATGAGTTATAATGGAGGTACATTGGTGGTCCTGCTATCAGCTTCAAGGACATTCTCCACATCGCTCATCAATCCCACTCTGCAGGTTAAATATTCACCACTTGTCAGTGCTGCCACCGTGGCATTCATGAGTCAGCATAGAAGCCTTAGGGGACATTCATCAACAAAAACATTAACATGCAACCACCAAATTCTACTGAAGTAAGACGTACTGGGTAAAACCAATATAAGGCAACTTCTCTTTAGGATGACAGCTAGTAAGAAGAAAAAAAAATGGAAATTGGCCTGGATTCAGAATCCACCAATCAGCAACTAAGGCAGGAAGACCTCAGCATCAGGTACCACTTAAGTGATAGAATGAGTTAATAAGCAGCATAAATAACTTCATGGCACTTTTCTCTTAAAAGAAGGTGAGATTGAAAGGAGAGGGTAGGCCACTTCATGGTAGAGCCCTTCCTAGCTTGTGTGAGGCATTGAGTTCATTATGAAACAAACAAAAGAAAACAAATAGAAAGAAAAATAAACGCCAAACAGAAACAGCAAGTGAGGATGTGGAAGAAAAATGGGATCCTTAAGCTTTACAATGAAATATGACATGAAGTTACTAAGGAAAACCATTTGGCCATTTCTCAGTTAATCAAAAAAGTTCTATATTAGCCAACAATTCCACACCTATGGACATATGTGAAAATGAAAGCAAAGGCTTACATAAATATCATTAAATACTATTCATAACAGCATACCCTTCAAAATTATTTGTTTTATAATTTTGGGCATATTATAATATCCTATGATCGATGTCTCCCACCCATCGTCCTCTCTTCTCTCCTTTCCTAAGTACATGAAATACATTCTTCCCAACTGGCTTCCTACTTTCGTGTCTTTTTTCTTCTTATGTGTGACAGGTTAAATTAGGTTTCCCACCTAAAGATGGGTGGACAGAGTTTGCTTGAGTTTTTTAATCAGTGGCCATAATGCAGGATGACCACTGATTAAAAAAAAAAACATAAATAGGATTCTCTCTCCTCTCTAGTCTTTAGCTGTCTATACCTTTTCTGGGAGAAGAGTGGTGCCTAAGGAACCCATCCTATCCATGATGGAATGTTGAAGGGCCATTCTTATTTAGGTCTTGTAAAACTAGCCATTTTTGCTATGAGTTCTCCCATCCTGCTCTCTTTCCTTCCTTACCACCTTCTTGGCATTCTCTGAGTCTTGGGGCATTAATATAGGTCCCATTTAGTGCTGACGACTTTAATTTCACATTTAACCACTCACAAATCACCATATTTACTATCACCTAATGCATTTCACACCACATTACTTGCCATCAATTTGAAGAGAGCAACTGATAACCTGGTTGTTTGGGAGTTTCTATGAACACCTTGGAAAGAACATGATTAGATGTAACCCACTTCTGGTACTGAAGACTTCGTTTGGTGATAAGACATGTCCAGGTGGTGCTCTGTCATCATCATTATTTGGTGATTTCATTTAAATTGCCTATATATATATATATATATATATATATATATATATATATATATATATATGAAGCTTCTTCTGTATTGGGTTTCTATAAAACTCCCCAAATGGTCATTAGTTTCTCAGAAAGATGCCTTGAATTGAGCTATATTGAGAGATTTTGTTTGTGCTGGGTTTTGAGTGGGTATAAACTTTCTATTCTTGTTGAAAAACACAGTACTGAAAATACTGGTAATAGTTGCAGCTTGTCGCAAACATAGTTAATGCCCCATGAGTTTCATATTTATAAACCATTAAATTATATATTTTATGCAACATGAATTTAATTTTACTGATGTGTTATTAGTTTTCCCCTGCTATAATACAACATCTAAGACCCGGCATTTTGTAAACAGAAGAAAAATTATTTCACGATCTTGGTTACTAGAAACCTAAATCAAAGCATCATCAAAAAGTTCAGTAATTTCTTGTAAGTCTTCCATTTCTAGTCATCCCCATAACATAGGCAGCAGAGGAAGAAGCTCCCAAAGGATCTAAGTAGTCCCTTGGAGATTTTTGTATAGACAAAGCATTTAGGATAGTCATCTATTAAAGGCTTTGTGTCTCACTTCTATATCATTAAGATTTTAAATATAAAATTTGTCACTGACGTCAACATCCAAATCCTTGTAATTCTATAGGAAAAAAAAAAAAAACGGTGTTGCAAACATGATATGACACCATGTATTAGTGACTGGTAATTTGTGACTAAGCTACAAAAAAGAAGAAGTTGCTTTATTAATTCCTTCTTGTTATTTTTTAACATGAACAAAAAACCAACTTTGGAGCATTGATCTAATTTGTCAATCAATATTCTATGTTGTCTTCTGAAGGCCAAAATGCATACTACTTTTACCTACAGAGAACTCGTCTTGAGACCTCTGATGTTTCCAAACACTGAGATGCACCTTTTGAACAGAATTGAACTACAACCACAAGCTTCCGCAGAAAATGGAGGGCAAAACAAAATACACGTGCCTGTGTGGTGTCTGTATTTCTCCATTTTTCTCAAATTTCTCAGTCAGTGTCCCATATAGTTACAAATTGACAAAGATGAAAATGCTGTCTATTTATTTTCAAAAGTATATTTGTTTAATGGTGTGTGTGTTTGTGCATGCGTGAGTGCGTGTGCGTGTGTGTGTGTGTGTGTGTGTGTGTGTGTGTGTGTGTGTGTGTGTATGAATGTCTGCCTTAGTATATTTCTCTGTAGGCAGGAACCCAAAAGGATGAAAAAAGGTGTTATGTCACATACATCTAGAACTTCATAAGATGGCAGCTTCAGCTTTGTGGCTCTGGTTTAGAGTGCAGAATAGAAGGAATTCCTGGGACAGTTGATGCTGGCTATCTGGAGCTAAGAAATTAGCAGTGATTAAGAAGAGACCAACATCACTGAGGTGAACACATCTGGGAAGTGTTTTCTGAAAGCACAAAGAAGCTGGATGCCAGAGATAGCCAAGGTTGTAACTTGTGCTGCAGCTGGACTTGGTAATGTGTAAGAGTCACCCAGGTGGTACTGGTTTTGAATGCATGAAGGGGTCATAAAGTGCAGTTGAAGTTTGGGACTGAGAGGCCATGGAAGACCATTGGTAAAAGTGTAGCCTCACTTGCAGTTGATGGTCCAGGACTAAAGGAATCATGCAAAGGGTTTGATTCTTGGCACTATGAAGAGAGCCTATGAGAGGCTATTGATGAAGAAGCCTAGTTGCATTAGAAGGCCCCAGTGTATTGGAGATACTAGTACCATGGGATGATCACAAAGAACAACAGCAGCAGTGGAATGGATCAACCTCATCTTTGAGTGCTACAAAGGGCAGAGCTGCATAAGTGGCACCAACCCTATGGAGTAGCCCAGAAAATCATGTGTGGGTCCCAGATATTGAAAAAGGAAACTATAAGAATGATGTTGCCTTGTAGACCAAAAGATGTTCTAGATGCCAGAGCTGTGGTCTATCTGCTGAGTAATGCTGCTAACAGGCATTTTAATCATCCCAGGAGAAAGAAGTTAGTTGCTGTCAATAAAAATGAAAAAGGAGTTGGAGATCTAAAGAATGCTTTGACATCAGACATGGAGATGCAGAGTTTGGAGTTCGCCCAGCTGGTTTCTGCCTTGCTTTGGGGATTACAGTTAAGTGATTGGATGAATCTCAGAAGATTCTTTGGACTTTTAACATTGTACAGACTGCTATAGACTATGGAGACTTTTGCAGATGGACTAAATATATTTTGCATTATGCTATGTTTAGGTATGGCCCCCATAGACTCATATGTTTGGACAAACTTATGGGGGCCCGGGAGTGGAATGTGATGGTTTGTGTATACTTGGTTCAGTGAGTGGCACTATTAGGAGGTATAGTCTTGTTGGAGTAGGTGTGTCACTGTGAGTGTGGACTCAAGACCCTCGCCTGAGCTGCCTGGAAGTGAGTATTCTGCTTGAAGCCTTCAGATGAAGAAGCTGAACTCTCATCTCCTAAACCATGCCTGCCTGGATGCTCACATGTTCCTCCCTTGATGATTACGAACTGAACCTCTGAACTTCTAAGCCAGCCCCAATTAAATGTTGTCCTTTATAAGTCTTGCATTAGTCACGGTGTCTGTTCAGAGCAGTAAAACCCTAGCCAAGACAGTATTTTATTAATCAATAAATAAATCAATAAATCAATCAACCCACTAATTCATCTATCCATACATGTATACAAACATACATGCAATAGATAAGCTCTTCTTTATGTATTCCTAAAATATGAGCAAAACAAATAATGACAGGCTAAGTATACTTAATGGAGATTACACCACATTGTTTGCCTGGCCCCAGTCAGAAAAGAGCAATGACCTTTAACGCTATCAGTGTATGAGTTAATTTTTCCTCAATCAAGCCTGGCTAATAGCTTATGATCCTTTTACAAACTCATGGAATTGTAAGCGAAAACTTCTAGGCTTTCATGAAGTGTTTGAACCTATAATTTGGATTACCAGGAGTTATATAGACCTACCATCAATGGAACTGTCTGAAACTTGTAGTGACAAGGACAGGACACATACTTTCCTTAAATCTAAAGTTCTGCCTAGGTATTTTGTAACAATGACAAACACCTGTGAGCCCACTCAGTTCTGTTTAATTACTTAGAGGTGGGGCAAATAATTTTTTGAGTCATTGGTTTATTTAGTTATAATGATTCATATAGTCAAATAAATGCTGTACTGAGACCTTACAAATTCAGATCCCTGGTGTGCTTAGATCATTTCCAACTCTTAGCTCTTTAAAATGCCCTATAGACATTACCACAGGAAAGGGGCCTGTTTAGTCATCTAAATTTACAAAAGAGCTTGAACCTTACATTTAGGCACTTGACCGTTCCTCTATGTGATAAACCTTAGACCCAGATAACAACTGATAGAACGGAGAGAAGAATAGTGTTAGCAAATTTGAAAATTAAGGGTTATGTTTCTTGCAGATTTCACATTTTTTCCTGGTAGCATGGCTGCCTAACATCTTTAGTTTAGCAATTCATATATGAGCACAATAAACAAAATTTTGTCAATCTAATTTTTATTTGACTATCAATCTGCCTGTCTATCATCTATCTATTTTGAATTTTTACGTTGTTCCTATTTCAGAATGGATAGTCCTTAGTTCTCTTTGGAGCTGTGAGAAATGTTTTCTGACCCTGGATGTTCCTATGGTCCCTAAGGCTTGACATAAGCTGTTGACTATTTAGGAAGACACTAAATTCTTCCTGCATAAACTTCCATTTTTCCATATTCTGGCCTTGTGAATTGTTATGGAATCTCAGAATCACCTAAGTTATGATAATACATGAACACTCTAGAACACATTATTTTACAGAGAAAGAGAACTAGCAAGGCAGCACGGGCTGTGGAGGTTTGAGAAGTCTCCTTGGACAATACATACATGAGCTATAGGTGCTTTCAAAAGATAAGGGAATTCTGAAAGCTCTCAGAGAAGGGATCAGCAGAGGCCAAGAGTGAAAGGACACAAAGAGCAGAGATGTGGTCAGGAAAAGCAGCATTGGAAAATGAAGATTAGTGAGAATAAAGAAGATTTGCTGTCGGGGGGAAAATGCCAGAGCCTTAGATGGGCTAAGATCTTGTAATTCTTTAAAGAGATGCTCAACCCGAGGGTCATGACCCTCTGTCAAGGTAGAATGAACCTTTCACAGAGGCCACTGAAGATCATCAGAAGCCACAGATGTTTACATTATCATTCATAGTAGTTGCAAAATTGTATCAAATAGCAACAAAATTACTTTTGTGGTTGGGAATCACCACAACATGAGGAACTATATCAAAGTATTGAAAGTTGAGAACTACTGCCTTACAGGGAAAAATGTTTTTACAAGGATACCTGCGGATGGAAGGGAGATATAGGACACAGATAAATGATTCATCTGAATTTCATCTGTGGTCTTAAGGAACCATGGCAACTCTACCAACACATGTAATAGATGCATGACACATAATCGTAATGAGGCAGTGTGGATAGATGGAGTTTGATACTATTATCAGTCAGGCTAAATCTATTAAGAGGCTTAGGTATTCCAAGGTAAAGGAAGAAACTAGTTTATATACATATACATATAAATATACATACACATACATACACATATACATATGTACAGATACATATATATATGTATATATATATATATATATATATATGAAAACGTGGGAATCAGCATCCTCTGGGATTGATTATTTATGTACTATCATTTCTCTCCTCTGTCTCTCTTGTCTCTTCTGCTGTTTTCAACTTCTTTTTTAATTCTTCTCTCATATATTACATCCCCCATGACAGTTTCCCCCTGATTTCTCTTTCCAATCCCTCTTTCCTCACTTCTCCTATCTCCTAGATCCATTCATCCCCAGTTACCCTGAAGAAAGCAACAGGCATCACAGGGATGTCAACCAAATATTGCATAACAAATGACAATAAGAGTAGGCACATCCCCTCAATTTCAGGCTGGATGATGTGACCCATTATGAAGAAAATGATCTTAAAAGCAGGCAACACATCAGAGGCAGCCCTACTCCCACTTTTTGGAGTCCTATGAGAACATCAGTCTATACAACCATAACATATATGCAGAGGACCTAGGTCAGACCCATGCAGGCTACCTGATTGTCAGTTAAGTCTCTGTGATGCCCTGTGAGTCCAGGTTAGTTGACTCTGTGGGTTTTCTTGTGGTGTCCTTGAATACATTAATCATTACCCCCTTCCTCTGCAGGATTCTCTTGAGCTTAGCCTAATTTCTGCCAGTGGGTCTTTGCATCTGATTGTTTCAGTTGATGCTTCCGACTTTTGCCCTTTTCTTTCTTTCTCCTACTTTACTCACTAGATTCTTCTCCCCTCTCTGTCTCTGTCTCACAAACATTAGCATAAGCACAGACACCCTCTCACACCCTCTCACACGCAGACACACACATAGACACACACAGAGACACAAACTCAGGCACACAAACAGACACACACACACACACACACACACACACACACAAAACAACAACAACAACAACCCTCAGCAACTCTGCTTCTGCTCTATGACACACACCAGGATCAAGTCTATGCAGCTCAACTCTCATCTGCCATTTCCAATCCCTCCCAAACTCCGTATTTCCTATAGTGTTATATTTTATTATCACTCTAATACTGATTGGCACAGTTTGTCACACTTTCTCTTCATATATGCTGTAAGGAGAATCCAGCTGAGTTTGCCTGAGATCTTCTTTCAGATCTGTCCACAGATGAAGTCCTGGGTTATTAATCAACTGTCTTTCCAGAAGTTGCTGATTCTTAGACTCCCTACCTAGCAGCAAGACATGGTGGATCCTAGTATCGTATCGTCAAGTACAAATTTCTAAGGCAAAAGAAACGTGTTGGGACAAAGCCTTAATCAGAAGAGAAACTTCGAAAATCCAATGAGCCAGAATCTTTGGGTTATTACAAGATTGTGGAAGCAAATGTAGAAAAGAGCTGTGATATGGAGTATACAGATTCTAGGCTTCACTTAGAAGAGACAAGATTGGATACATAAAGAAGTTATTTTTGCCACAGAAGAACACACAAATGTGAGGCTTGAGCATTAGATGGATCACCGTAACATTTATCTTGCATGTACGATATCACATATTAAAGTATAATACATAAAATATATAAAACGTATCTCGTTTTGTTTTTGTTTTTGTTTTCCACATCTGGTAAATAATCATAAGGTTCTGCAAATTCAGTATCATGCACGTGATAAGATTAAGGGAGTCAGCTGTGTGTTACATGAGTGGTTCACTTCACCTGATGCTCTATTACATTTGCAGCTACATTTGCATTTCAGACATGTAACATTAAACAATGCTCGTAATGATACCCCAAGTCATTCAGAACGTGTGGTATTACGTCCGGTACAGTACATTGGAGAAGTGAAGACATATGGTGGAGAAAGCTAAGTCTCCCTGTTTTGGCAGATTATAGTTTCTCATAGGAGTAGAAAGCTGAATGGCAGCTATGCTTAAACCTAGTGGATTTGATAGGTTAAGTAAATTGCCCTCCATTAGGCAAGAAATCCAAATCTATTTTCCTACAGAATTGTGTTCCTTACATCACACGTTGCTTCAATTTCTACATTTAAAATATATATTTTCTCGCCTGTTCCTTGCCTGCTTCTTTAATAAAAATATTTCACGTCTAGATTAAAGACTTTTATCTGTCACATTCAGTGACTGAGCCCTGAAATAGTCACGTGACCGTGGATAATTTGATTGACTCTCCTGTGAACTATACATGATTACCCTCAAGTTATACTTTGAGAAAATTGGAGTTCATGGAGCCAATGTAACTTGCCCAAGGGAGCACACTTAGAAAGCCCTGACTTTAGTTCCTTTTGCAGTCATTTCTTTCTCACTTGATCTTAGCCACAAGGCCAGGAAGTGATTGGCATGTCTTTCTTGATCAAGTTTAGCTTCTTCGTTTAATTTTGATTTCAGCCCAGTTTCTTTCTCTCCAATGTACTTCTTTAGGATATTTTCAGATGTAATAAATCTGATACTACAATCTCTGTCTCTCCTTCATATTTCACAGGCCATTAAAAGATAAAATATATAATTTGCTGTTTTAATGAGTCCTTGAATTTGCTTCCCAACTAGTTTACTTGGTTCAGTTCATGATGGTAGTTTACCAGAAATCTCTGAGCCATCTACCTTACTCCACACTATGGCAGACACACTTCCTACTATCTTTGTGTCTTAGACTTCTTCCTATTCATCTAATTTATGCCAGTCCTCAGCAACTATAATTTTTGTTTGTTTGTTTGCTTTATTTCCAAAACAGGTTTTCTCTGTGTAGTTCAGGCTGCCCTTGAACTCACTCTGTAGCCCAAGCTGGCCTCAAACTCACAGAGATCCCTCACGAGTGCAGGGATTAAAGTAGCATGCTGGTATTCCTGGCTTGCAACTAGAAGTTTTTGAATCTTTCCCTGTATTGTTAGAGAGATACTTTCTATTGTATACTTTGAGAATGTTGTCGCCTTGTTTATAACACTTCACAAGATATATCTGAGTAGGAAGAAGCTTGCTTTATTGATGACCATGTTATGTTGTATCTTAGGGTTTTATTGCTGTGAAGAGACACCACGACCACAATAACTCTTATAAAGGAAAACATTTAACCGGGGCTGTCTGACAGTTTCAGAGTATATTATTGTCCTGGTGGGAAAAATGGCAGCATGCAAGAAAACAGGGTGCTGGAAAAGGAGCTGGCAGTTCTACATCCAGATTAGCAGACAGCAGCAAAGTGAACTGGTTGAGTTTCCCCATCCCTTCATTAGAAGTCTTACCTGGTTACAGGAGGTGGCCATGTCAGGTTCCATATCCCCTGTTGCTAGGAGTCTTAGCTAATGTCACCCTCATTAATTCCATTTGATGTGGAACCTCTAACAACATGAGAAGGTGTTGTCTCTGACTCTGTTGCCTGCCGTTGGATTCCTTTCCCCTAACTTCAATAGAAGATGCACCTAGTCCTACTGCAACTTGATATGGGAAGGAGGGTTGATATCCATGGGAGAGACCAGACAGAGGAGATGAAGTGAGAGGGTAGGACTGGGAAGAAAAGAGGAAATAAAGAGGATGTAAAGTAAGTAAATTAATTAACTAATGAAAACAAGAAATAATAATATTTCAATAGTGAATAGTGCCTCCTGCCTGTCACCTCAGAGCTTCAGTGGCAGAGGCATGAAAATCACCATAAATGAGAGGTCAGCCTGAACCATTTAAATTTTAAGGACAACATTAAAACGATCTATCTCAAACTACTAACTAACCAAAGCAAATACATCATTTTTCTGTTCTATATATAAATCAACAAGTTTTGAAATACAATTACAAGATAGTTAGTGGTCTCATTTCATTCTCTCCTTCCCCTTCCACTTTCAAAAGGGAAAATACCATTTCTTCTAGTTTCACAATTTTAATAGACACTATAAGTTTTTTTTTTTAATGCCACAGGATGAGATGCATCTTTCTTATGGCATAAACTAAAATTTAAAATGGACATTCATCTTCCTGGTGAATATGTGTTTGTTTCACCTTTTTTTTTTTTTTTTGCGAAAATGTATTTAATGGGCAAATCTGAAACATCATAAATTCTCTCTGTATGTTGTAGGCATGTTTAATGACTTTAAATGGAGACTTCTGTTCATTTCCAAATCACGAAAAATGCTGTGTTATTTTGTATTGCAACAAATCTAAAAGATTTTTACAAAGCACTATTAAGAGAAAAATAATAAGTTGATCTTTTTAGGTGCATTCTTTAAAAAACATACTTACATGTAAAGACTAAGTTAGGAGAGCTGTGTTTTCTTGTTATGGTATCAGTTATGGCAGATAGATTTTGAAAAGGTAAGAGATGAATGGTCTGTGTACCTATTGTTGAGTAGCCTCCCTTTTATGTTGCAAAATGGAAATATTTTAAAGATTGAAAATTATAACTATTGGTAAAATCAGGAATAGAAAAGACTTTATAGAATGATGAGTATAAGGGGGAAAATAGGTCACTTAGCTCATGAAGCTAACACACATCTGGGAGTAGATTCAACAACAATTTTACTTGAGACTAGATGGTTATCATGGTGGAAATAAGTGACCTGTATCAATAGAAGGTTTTGCATTTTTAAGGACTCTGTACATCAGAATTGTATACTACTCAAAAACAAAGGGCAGCCAAAGAAGCAGCAACAACAACAGCAACAGTAGGACTATTGTAAATGTTCATTTTATTTTAACACAAGATCTCTTATAGCTAAACTGAGGAAGGCAGTTCAGTGATTTCCATATACATTGCTGATGACAAGAGTTTTCCTGAATAGTTTTGCATTCAGTGTTACCAGATATGTATGGCTTTCCTCTGATGTTTTGATGCTAAAACATTACTTCCAGCCACGTGTTTTATCCTACTTAAACCCTAAGCACAAGTCTGGTAGTTTGGAAAGTTCTTAGGACCATCTTGAGGCTTATGATTGCAGAATTATTTTAACAACCCTGTTTGTAGATAATGCATTTCAAAAAGAGATTTGAGAAGCATCAAGCTTTTCAATGGGCTTATATCTGCTTCATATGCATTCCTCATATGAAGTAGTTGAGAAACAGCTGTAAGATAAATTATAAAAGTACATGATAAACAAAACCAAGTCATCTTTTTAATTGATTTTAATCTAGCATCATTTAGACGACATAATGCACTTCACTGAGAGCAGGGTGAATAATGTGAATGCAGTTATTTGCCAATTCAGCATGACTTAAATATCCAGAGCCTCCACTTATTACTAATACAGCTTAATGTGGCAAATTATTGGTGGGAACTAGAGAAGACCAAGTGGTAATTAGTCTTACTGATTTGTTCAAGTTTAATTTCTAAAAACAAAGGAGGCAACTCGATTACTGGTAGTAATAGCAATGAATTATGGGAAATTGTGACTGAATAATTTATTGATTGATAGTGACTGAAAGTCATAATCCTCTGATTGTTTTTGGAATTGCTAACAGGAAGCCATGCTACTGATGTTTATCACAAAACTCCTGCCTTGAAAACTGGTTCCCAATTACTGCTTTTATTATTTGCAGTAGAAAATAAGAGTATGCATGAACAAAACATGAATCTCAAACAGTGTTGCTGATGGAGGGAGTTGTTTTCCCTCTTCAATCCCTGCCAAAACTAAAATTGATGCATTTTATTTAACCACCTAAAGATACAAACTCTTTGCTGGTGAGTATTTTGTTTCCTGGTGGTATTAACATCATTGTGTGGCAAGGCCTCTTCCTTAAAGAAGTAGTAATAATGTCTCTTTTGTAGGATAAACAATAAGGAAAAACAATTCTGACAATTATCATACAATGCTTTTCAAAGAGCCCCCACTCTGATCTCTTTTAAGGAGAATTTCTATTGAAATGTATTCTGCTTATTACAAGCTATCAGAAACACAGGTTTCAAGATGTAATTCATAGGGTATCTTGATATGTACCTAATATATTGCAGATTGGAAAATATAGCATAGGAATCCAAGGTTAGTAATGCCTTTTAATTTAACTAGTTAACTTCAAATTTTCCTTATGAGCCATAATTGAGTTATATTTATCAATGTGATGAAAATTTATGCTTTCAAGCTAATCAGCTTATGGATTTTACCCACAAACTCCAGCCAGTTATTTCAATGCATTACATGGAATTTCTCTCTCTCTCTCTTTTTTTTTAGGTGATCACATAACTTTTTTATTTAAAATTTACTTTTTTATTTAATTTGTTCTTTGATAGTTTTTATACATGTATATAACACATCCTAATTCTTTTTGCTCTACCCTTTCTCATCTGTATTCTAGTTTTTTTTTAATTACGTATTTTCCTCAATTACATTTCCAATGCTATCCCAAAAGTCCCCCACACCCTCCCCCCCACTCCCCTACCCACCCATTCCCATTTTTTGGCCCTGGCATTCCCCTGTACTGGGGCATATAAAGTTTGCCTATCCAATGGGCCTCTCTTTCCAGTGATGGCCGACTAGGCCATCTTTTGATACATATGCAGCTAGAGTCAAGAGCTCCAGGGTACTGGTTAGTTCATAATGTTGCACCTACAGGGTTGCAGATCTCTTTAGCTCCTTGGCTACTTTCTCTAGCTCCTCCCTTGGGGGCCCTGTGATCCATCCAATAGTTGACTGTGAGCATCCACTTCTGTGTTTGCTAGGCCCCGGTCTAGTCTTACAAGAGACAGTTATATCATGGTCCTTGCAACAAGGGAGCTAAAACCATCCAGTGGAAGAAAGACAGCATTTTCAACAAATGGTGCTGGCACAACTGGTTGTTATCATGTAGAAGAATGCAAATTGATCCATTCCTATCTCCTTGTACTAAAGTCAAATCTAAGTGGATCAAGGAACTTCACATAAAACCAGAGACACTGAAACTTATAGAGGAGAAAGTGGGGAAAAGCCTCCAAGATATGGGCAAAGGGGAAAAATTCCTGAATAGAACAGCAATGGCTAGCTAGTGCTGTAAGATTGAGAATTGACAAATGGGACCTCATGAAACTGCAAAGCTTCTGCAAGGCAAAAGACACCGTCAATAAGACAAAAAGTCCACCAACAGATTGGGAAAGGATCTTTACCTATCTTAAATCAGATAGGGGACTAATATCCAACATATATAAAGAACTCAAGAAGGTGGACTCCATAAAATCAAATAACCCCATTAAAAGATGGGGCTCAGAGCTAAACAAAGAATTCTCACCTGAGGAATACCGAATGGCTGAGAAGCACCTGAAAAAATGTTCAACATCCTTAATCATCAGAGAAATGCAAATCAAAACAACCCTGAGATTCCATCTCACACCAGTCAGAATGGCTAAGATCAAAAATTCAGGTGACAGCAGATGCTGGCGAGGATGTGGAGAAAGAGGAACACTCCTCATTGTTGGTGGGATTGCAAGCTTATACAACCACTCTGGAAATCAGTCTGGCAGTTCCTCAGAAAATTGGACATAGTACATAGAATTTCTAAGGGAGATGCAGGAGTAGGATGCTGACAACTTTAAAAAAACAAATTTGGTTCTAAATGGAACTTTATAAAAATATTATGAACTTCTAAAGACATGTTATCATTGAATTTTTGTCACAATTAACCGGATCAAATGTTTGTTATCTGTCTGTTTTGAGCATAGAACTCAAATGTTACTGTATTACACTAAAATAAATGTGCCTAACAGGTGGTGATGCTACAGATAACCTGCCTACCCTCTTGCACTGTTCATTATTAATCATCACCAACAATACCAACAACATATTTATTGTGGCATTGGATATTTTAAATCTAGATTTATATATGGCCACATGGGGCAGGGAGTTTCTGTAATTAATTAGGTAGACTCTTCACTGAGTAAGCATGTCTATAAACATGATGTTTTGACAACTCAGAAATGACAGACTAAATGCTTTACCTTGATTGCTAATTAACAATCCTCTATCTGAAAATTTCAGTGAAGAATGTTCTTTCCTTATCTGTATAAGCTGAACTAGTTCAACTAGGGATGAAGAGGACAGGCTGGATTCTTACACACCACTTGGTTTGACAATGTCCTTCTGGATGGTATTGTAAATCTTCATCCATCTGATTGTAAATGGGTGGCAAGATTTTTTTCAAGGACTGAGTAATTAAGAAATTAGTCATATTATGTAATAGCTATGAGTAATGATGTACTATAAAGATTAATTATTCATTTGTAATCTTAAAACCCTTACAAAATGGAAACACAGCTAGGGAGGTCAATTTATTTTTTGAGGAAGAAATTCCATTGAAAATGTAAAGAGTCTGAAATTTGCTTTAGTTCCCATAAATACTTGAGATTCCCATGGTGTGTCTGAAATAGGAAGTAGTATTTATCCTTTATTAGAGACCAAAGCTTTGTCAATGACAGTACAACAAACATCATGAGTGGATTTCAAGATGCCCCTAAGATCTATAGGGTCTACGTGGCATAACACAGGTAACCAGTGGATTGGAACTATATGTTGTTGTCTGATGTCCTAGTCATATACAACTGAGTGGAGTGAGTCCCTCTTGTCCTGAATCCATGTATTGGAAATAGTTTACCAGTGAAAGAACCCCTCAAGTCCCACCTTTAACTTGTCATGATGTATTGATAGACCCACCCTTTTACAGACCCAGTGTAGTTTTATCCAAAATGGTTGAGACTTTCTTATCATATTGGCTCTTTATTTACCATAGCATAACATTTCAAAGCCCTTCAAATTTTATGTTATTCCCACCTCTTCCTCATTGTTCCTGAGTCTTGGAGGGGATGCTATATCTGTCTCATTTAAGCCTGAACCCTCAGTCACTTATTCCCTGGATCTATGTCCCTTCTTTATCACAGTTTACTGGAAAGATAGGCTTTTCTGAGTAAGAGTGATAATTATGAATGTGTAGGGTACAAAGAAGTGGTTCTAAATTTTCCTAA
Source organism: Mus musculus (assembly GCF_000001635.26). NCBI lineage: Eukaryota > Metazoa > Chordata > Mammalia > Rodentia > Muridae > Mus > Mus musculus. The sequence goes on along the minus strand of NC_000076.6, from coordinate 32,766,234 downwards.
TATTGCCACCTTAATACCCCATGATAAAATTATTTTTGATGCTACTTCATAAAGTGATTTTGCTACTGTTATGAATCATAATTTGTGTTTTTGGTCTTAGGTAACCCCTGTGAAAGCATCCTTTAATCCCCCAGGGGGTTGGAACCCACAGGTTGAGAAACACTGATATAAAGCATATATTTACAAGGTAGTTCCACAATCTGCCAATCTGTGCCACAACTATTTTTTTTTTGTTTTCTTTTTTCTATTAGAAATTTTCTTTATTTACATTTCAAATATTATCCCCTTTCCTAGTTTCCCCTCCAAAAATCCCCTATCCCCTATCACCTCCCCTTGTTCCCCAACCCACCTACTCCCATTCCAGGTCCTGACATTCCTCTATACTGGGGCATAGAGCCTTCACAGGAACAAGGGCCTCTCCTCCCATTGATGACCAGCTAGACCAACTTCTGCTACATATATAGCTAGAGCCACAAGTTCCACCATGTGTTTTCTTTGATTGGTGGTATAATTCCAAGGAGTTCTGGGGGTACTGATTAGTTCATACTGATGTTTCTCCTATGGAGATTCAGACCCCTTCAGCTCCCTGGGTACAGTCTCTGGTTCCTTCATTGGGGATCTTGTGCTCCGTCCAATGGATGACTGTCATCATCCACTTCTGTATTTGCCAGGCACTGGCAGAGCCTCACAGGAGCGAGCTATACTGATATAGTATATATACTCATGTCAGCAGGCTCACGTTGGCATCTGCCTAGTGTCTGTTTGGTGGTTGTTTATGGGTTGGATCCCCAAGTAGGGCAGTCTGTAGATGGTTGTCCATTCAGGTTCTGCTGCAATCTTTGTATCTGTAAGTCCTTCCATGGGTATTTTGTTCCCCATTCAAAGAATGAAAGAAGCAACCATAATTTGGTTGTCCTTCTTCTTAAGTTTTTGTTTTGCAAATTGTATCATGGGTATTCTGAACTTCTGGGCTAATATCAACTTATCAGTGAGTGCATATCATGTGTGTCCTTTTGTGATTAGGTTGCCTCACTCAGGATGATATCCTCCAGATCATCCATTTGCCTAAGAATTTCATAAATTCATTGTTTTAAATAGCTGAATAATACTCCATTGTGTAAATCTACCACATTTTCTGTATCCATTCGTCTGTTGAGGGACATTTGGGTTCTTTGCAGCTTCTGGCTATTATAAATAAGGATGTTATGAACATAGTGGAACATGTGTCGTTATTACAAGTTGGAACTTCTTCTGGGTATATGCCCAGGAGAGGTTTGCTGGATCTTCCAGTAGTACAATGTCCAGTTTTCTGATGAACTGCCAAACTGATTTCCAGAGTGGTTGTACAAGCTTGCAATTCCACCAGCAATGGAGGAGTGTTCTTCTTTCTCCACATCCTAGCCAGCATCTGCTGTCACATGAATTTTTTGATCTTACCATTCTGACTGGTGTGAGATGGAATCTCAGGGGTGTTTTGATTTCCACTTCCCTGATGATTAAGGATGTTGAACATTTTTTCAAGTGAATTTCAGCCATTTGGTGTTCCTCCGTTGAGAATTCCTTTTTTTAGCTCTGTGTTGATTTTTTAATAGGGTTATTTGATTTTCTGGAAAGCAACTTCTTGAGTTCTTTATATATATTGGATATTAGTCCCCTATCTGATTTAGGATTGGTAAAGATCCTTTCTGAATCTGTTGGTGATCTTTTTGTCTTATTGACAGTCTCTTTTGCCTTACAGGAGCTTTGCAGTTTTATGAGGTCCCATTTGTCGATTCTGGGTCTTACAGCACAAGCCATTGCTATTCTGTTCAGGAATTTTTCCGTGCCCATATCTTTGAGGCTTTTAACCATTTTCTCCTCTATAGGTTTCAGTGTGTCTGGTTTTATGTGGAGTCCTTGATCCACTTAGACTTGAGCTTTGTACCATGAGATATGAATGGGTCAATTTGCATTCTTCTACATGATAACCATCAGTTGTTCCAGCACCATTTGTTGGAAGTGTTGTCTTTTTTCCACTGGATGGTTTCAGTCCCTTGTCAAAGATCAAGTGATCATAGTTGTGTGGGTTCATTTTTTGGTCTTCAATGCTATTCCATTGATCTACCTGTCTATCTCTGTACCAGTACCATGCATTATTTTATCACAATTGCTCTGCAGTACAGCTTGAGGTCAGGCATGGTGATTCCCCCAGAGTTTCTTTTATTGTTGAGAATAGTTTTTGCTATCCTAGGTTTTTTGTTATCCCAGATGAATTTGCAAATTGCCCTTTCTAACTCTGTGAAGAAATGAGTTGGAATTTTGATGGGGGTTGCATTGTATCTGAAGATTGCTTTTAGGCAGGATAGCCATTTTTACTATATTAATCCTGCCAATCCATGAGCATGGGAGATCTTTCCATCTTCTGAGATCTTCTTCGATTTCTTTCTTCAGAGATTTGAAGTTCTTATCATACAGATTTGTTTTTTACTTCCTTAGTTAGAGTCACACCAAGGTATTATATATTATTTGTGACTATTGTGAAGGGTGTTGTTTCCCTACTTTCTTTCTCAGCCTGTTTATCCTTTGTGTAAAGAAAGGCCACTGATTAGTTTGAGTTAATTTTATATCCAGCTACAGCACTGAAGCTCTTTATCAGGTCTAGGAGTTCTCTGGTGGAATTTTTAGGGTCAGTTATTCTGGGTGTGTCAGAGTTCTTGGCAGTCAAGCTTCCTCTGAGACCCTGAGATCCTGGTGTGACCAAGCTCCAGGTATCCGGTATCTTGAAATCCTAAGATCCTGAGCATGTTACAGTGCCTGGAAGTTTTGTCTCCTCTGGGGACTGTGGGGCTGTCTGGTGTATTTGAAACCAAGGTATACCCACACTGGTCAGAATCAACCTAAGTTGCTGCTCAGGCAGGGCTCCTGTGTCCTTGCTCCTGCTGTCACAGGCCTGATATGATTGGTTTGGATAGATGTTGTGTTCCCCTCCCCAGTGCTCCTAAGATCCTGGGTGTTCTAGGGCACCTAGGGTGTGGAGAGTACTCTGGGGACTGTGGGAGTGTCCTCCTTTTGTGCCCAACTGTTCCACAACTATTATGGGGCTAACTATTTTTTCTGAGTAAAATTGTAGCCCACACCACAGATAAGTATCTGTATGTCATTCTGTAAATCATTCAAAAGTCCATGGTGTGAGAGGTTATAGTACCTAAGGAATTTAATTTATTTGCACTTATTTTTTTCCATATCCATTTGTATTAACTAAGCTTTAATAGTCAAATGTGATTTCTGGTTTTGCTGTTACATGAGTTTTTTTAGTCAATTAAACTGCTTTACAATCATATTTTATTCATACTAGATTGTTGCACGATGTAGTATTCATATTAAGTAACATTACAGCAAACTGAAAACTAAGATGTGTATAGGAAACAATGCATTTCTCACAAAATTTTAAAGCACCTGAAGACAATGTGTCTTAAACCTGAAGTTTCAATCAATCAGATTTCATTGTTCCATGATGCCAGTAAATCCAGTAGTAATCTGTTGCATGGGGACTTTTATGAATGGTGGTGATTTCTAATTATATCACATTATGTTATGTTTGACCCCATCTTCCTCTACCAAAAATTTCACCTCCTACTTTGCTCTTTTTCTTTTTTCTTTCTTCTCTTTCTTTTTTTTTTCCTTTTTTCTCCTTTTCCTTCTTTCTTTCTTTCTTTCTTTCTTTCTTTCTTTCTTTCTTTCTTTCTTTCTTTTTTTTTGAGACAGGGTTTCTCTATAGAACCCTGGCTGACCTGGAATTCACTTTGTAGATCAGGCTGGCCTTGAACTCAGAAATCCACCTGCCTCTGCCTCCCAAGTGCTGGGTTTAAAGGTGTGCGCTACCACCATGCCCGGCCTGACTACTCTGCTCTTTTTCACTAAAGCCATGCTTCACTTTAAACATGTGGGGAAATTAGAATTTTATGGTAATTGGTCTTTCATATTAATAGTAATTTCAGTAAACACAGCTACCGAGCATTTGTGTATATGTAGATATCAACTTGGAAAATATTCAATAATTGATAACTATAATCAATCTGTCAATGTCATGGGTCTAGAAAAGGCCTTTGTAATAATTCAACCTAACATCTGCATTTTACAAATAATATTCTCTATATTATTATTTTAAGATCGGGAACTAGATTCTTGATTTTTTGAACTGTGAGTTCTTTGATCTTTCATAACTTTTATCATTATTTTTTTAGATGTTACATTTAATATGACAAACTCAGTTTTAGTAATGGCAGTCTCAGCTAAGACTCAGGTCCAGCCCCAATGCCACTTGTTGTTTTGAAGCATCTTTTTATCCTTTCCAATAATTGGTTCTGAGGCCTTTTTCTGACTTGTGCACACAATATCATGACAGGTAATCGTTTCACATGATTATTAGGAACAGTATGAAGGTCAAGTTCATGGAATTGTTGATATATTTCTTTTCCAAGAAGCACAAAACACCTATTGCTCTACATGATGTTTGGTAGAAATCCTGCTTATTTTGCCAAAGAAGAGTATTTGGTTAGAGCAAGAGTTTGTCTTCTTCCTGGTCACATTTGGGACAAGCATCTATTTCATCACTAATGAGAAGATACTTTTAAAATGCAACTACACTAACTATATTTTTTGCCACTAATTCTTTTGGCTCTGTCAGGAAGAGGACAGCTTGGTAAGCAGTGAGAAAAAATATATAATTGGATCATGCATCAACTGTCTTTTTCTTAGGAGACATTGTAAAAGGTATGTTGGTTACTGATGTTGGTATCTACTATGCTAATAATCTGCCTCTTATATTGATGAAGCGTAATGCATCTTTCACATTTACTAGTCATTTTGCACTGAACATTTCTTCTTTAATAGTGTATTATTAAATATTTGAGTATTTTAAACACCTCTGTTTTTTGCTACATCTAAAGTGTGGGATTTCTTTGGAGTCTGGGTTGTATGTATATCCAAATGCATTATTATTTATCATTATTATTATCAATTATTATTAATCTTGACATATCTGTTTGTCAATTGTCTTTTTTAAAATACATTAACAGCTTTTATAGATTTAGGAATTTACAGTTTCATCCCCGTTAAGTTAGAACCTTAAATTTTTGAGTTGAAGATTTAATTGAAGCTCTTTTGGCATCAAAATAAAACATTAGACCATAAATGTAGTCCAGTCCATAGAGAAGCTGGGAGCTTTGCCTTTCTGGCCCCTTTATAGTACAACATTATAGAATATTACAGTTTCATGTATGACTCATTTTATCCAAATAGCTAAAGCATAATAAAGTGAGCAAAGACAAGGTGGCTAGACACATATTACTGTGACCCTGCATATATTACTGTGACCTGCATATATTACTGTGACCTCAGGAATTTATCAATCTTATTATCAAAAATGAAATGTACACTTAAAATTAATGTGAGTTTTAAATTATTCAACAACTCAAAACATTTTACAATTTTATAATGTTTTCTAAATCATTTTGAAGATTCAGTAATAAAGTTTGACTTTTTCCCATAAATCCCTGTTTTGGAAATGAGCTGAGTGTATCCAGAGATCACTTTGAAAATTTAGTTCACTAAGTCATAATTACTATTGTGACAGTTATATCTTACAGACATTTATTTGAATTGCATACGTTAGCAATTCATTTTGGTACGGTAGCCTCTACCATTGTTGTGTTGCACAATTATGCTTACAGAAGCCGTGTCAGAAATTAAACCTGTAATTTAATAATTGACCTGAATCATCCATTAGCTCCTGTGAATACAGATGTCCGATGAATAAGCTCTAGTTTTTTCTTTCTTTATGAATTAGGGGAAGTCTCACTACAGTGCACCTCTCTATTCAGCCTTACCTGTAGCTACCACTGACTCCTCTTGATTATATCATACATGTACTTTGGATGTGGCTTCTATCTCCATGGTAGCATTGTTTGTAGAGCCAGCACTTCTTCCACTGGGCTTTGCTCATAGCCTGCTCTATTGAAATTATTCTTGCTACCTCTATGATGATCTGAAATGCAACTTATAACTTGCCATACCTACCTGACTGAGTTGCTTTGGGCTCCACTTAGAAGAAAAGGCAAGTGTCTTTAGGAAGGACCGCAAGGCTAATTGCAACCCACAGGTTCTTTCCCTGAGTTTTGCTATGTCTCTTATCCCAGTGGATTCGTTAAAGGCAGATCATGTGTTTTTTTCTTCCATAGGACTTTTGCACATGTCAGAGTCCTTTTATACCTTACAGTAGAGTATTCTTCCTACATTATAGAAGTTCTCCTTTCCACATCCTTCCTTCTACATAGCAATACCCACTTCACAGGGCTACCATATTCGTTCGGTAGAAACCTCATTTCCTTCCTTACTGTTCTTGTCTTAGAGTGCAAGTTTATAATTGTGGCATTCTCTAAATTGGGCCTGTGTGTCATACCACAATGGTCTTCACAAATACAGGCTTGCTATTCTCTACAGTATCTCCAGCAACTGACATTTCTGTGTAATTGTTACTTATTTAAAAATTGAATAAGTGGGATAATGAAGTGAGATAAGTTATACCAGGGACACATTACAATTGGCCTTTACAAGAACGTTTTGCTATGAAAGATACCATGAATACAATGGTAGCCGCTTTCGATAGGTTTTGAGGGTTTAAAGGTACATGGTTTAGAAATGTTCTTAATTTAAAAATGTATCTTATTTGCAAGTCAGGCACATTATATATTTGGTTGGGCACTGTCATTTTCTAGTTGTGAAAAGACAAACAAATAATTATCTTTCCAAATCTGTTGCTGTTTTCTACCAGCTCTAAATATTTTTCTGGATTGTCACAAATTTCAGGAGTGTAGAGGAGTGTGAACTATAAAGTTGAGTTCATGAGCCTTCATTATTAAATAGGACTAGCCAGTTCTCTTAGTTATTGATGTAAATTTCATAATATGCTTTGGATTAATTTATAAAATTTAAATAGTATTCTACATAACAGACTTACCACTAATTAAAACAGACTTTACCTGCTGCAATATTGTAGTTTAGCTGTGATATTGATGTTGACTTTTTTCCTTGTGATATTAAAATCATCATGTTGCCAATGTACTCCAGAGAGAACTGATAGGGTGGGCCTTTCTATCCAAAATCCAGATGTATTAGAGTAGCCATGGTTCAGATATTCCACAAGTGGATGTCATCTGATAGAAAGCCCAAGAATTCAGTAGTTGTTCAGTCTATGAGGCTGGATATGTCAGATGGTCTTCAATATACACCAGAACCGTGGAGAACTAGGCTCTAAATAGTGAAAGAACTTGCCAGCTAAGTAAGCACAAGCAGACAAAAGCAAAGGTTTTTTCTTTCATGTACTTTATCTGCCATCAGGTTGGGCCAATATCTAAGGTGGATCTTCCCACATCAAATGATCTGGATATAGGGTGGGTCTTTCCACTTCACTTGAGTCAGTCAAGACTCATTTGTACACTCACAGGTATACCCAGCTGCTTGAATTTTAGTTAATCTTCCAGATACAAGAAAGTTGACAACTGAGAGTAGCCATTGCATCTTCTAAATAAAAAAAGCAAGCAAGAAAAAGCAAACAATAAATTTAGGTCTCTTCAGTGCTTAGGAGAATTGAATATGCAACTAAAAATCTTTGTTCAGTTTGTAGAACTGTGAATACATTGCAATATTTCACTATCATTAAACATATTTTCTGTCTTATTTAGGCTTTCTCTTGTTGTGTTGAAACACCATGATTAAAAGCAACCTGTGGAGAAAATGACTTATTTCATTTTACAGCTTATAGCTCATCATCTAGGGAAGTTAGGGCAGACACTCAAGCAGGGCAGGGCACTGGAAGCAGAAACTGATGCAGAAGCCACAGAGAAGTTCTGCTTACTGCCTTGTTCCTCATGGTTTTCACAACCTGCTTCGTTACAGTAACCTGGGAAACTCACCCATGAATTGTACCATCTTCCCAGGCTTAGCCCCACTTACATTAATCATCAATCAAGAAAATGCCACACAGGTCACTCTCTGTAGAAAACATTATCTCAAGTGAGGTTTTCTCTTCAAAAATCATATGAAACTAGGCAGTACAGCTCCTAAGGGTTTAGTTCCTTGTAATTATACAAACAATATTTGTAGACTAGCATTTGCCTAAGGTTTTACCAAAATAGACCTATTATTTTATTAGT